>NW_015094509.1:4597770-5068258 GCF_001431845.1 Calidris pugnax
TGGGCGTGTCCGCGGCGGGCGGCAAAGGGGGGGTGCGCAGCCTCCGCGCCGCCATCGGCCGCCCCGGCAGGGGAGGGAAGGGCCTGGTTATGGCGGGGGGGCGAGGGGTCGCGGCGCCGGGACTGGGGGGTTGGCTGCGGGCGAGGCTTTTGAGTGCTCGGGGGCGGTGGCGGCCCGTTGCCTGGCGGGCCCGCGCCTCAGGGTGGACTCGCGCCTCAGGGTGGACTCGCGCCTCAGGGTGGACTCGCGCCTCAGGGTGGACTCGCGCCTCAGGGTGGACTCGCGCCTCAGGGGATGGCCCCTCCCGGGCCCGCGCCTCAGGGGGTGACCCCTCCCGCGCCTCAGGGGACGAGCCCTTCCTAGGCCCTCTTGCCGCCCGGTTTGTTCCCCCTCCGGCCTGCGGTGCTTTCCCCGCGTCGTGCTGAGCCGCTTCTCCCCTCAGGCAAGCCCCGGCTGCCGCCTCGTTGAGGCGGGGGTAGGGCCGGGCCCGGCCGCCCCTCCCCGGCTGCAGGCGGCGGTTGGCCCGTAACGGCCCTAACCGTCTCTTGCGCAACGTCCCCTCAGGTGTCGGGCCGGGTTCCCGCTGCCGGAGAGGGGCCGCTCTCCGCGGGGGGATGGGAGACGGGCTTTTCTGCGGAGGTGGAGGAGTCGGTCGCCTGGTTCGCCGTCCCTCGGGGAGCAAAACCGGGTGAGGCTAAAGCTGCGCCTTAAAAAAAAAGGTTTTAACTCGGTGTGGGCGGCGGTGTAAGGTCGCTGGGAGGAAGCGCCCTCACCCTTCAGAGAGAAGACACTGAGAAATGGTCGGTTTTCCTGAAGGAAAAAAACCCACACTCTTCTTCCTGAGTTGTTTTTCCTTTCTGAACAATTTCCCCGAGTTGTTTTTGCTTTCTTCCTGGCAGTTGCGTGGTATGTGTAAGGCAAACCTTCGCTGACGTGCGTGTTGTCCTAATTTACTCTTTTGCTAAGGAAAAGTTACGGGATGAAAGCTCCTCGCTTTTGCTTCTGTGCTCATACCTTCAAAGTGCATTAAATACCCTCAAGGGAATATGAATCACTCCGCCCCCAAAACTTACAGTTGTTTCCGTGTTAGCTCTATGTCCCTGAAAGTTCCAAGTTAAAGATATTTCTGTGGTGGTGCAAAAAAAGTTAATTTAGTAAAAGTAATTAAGAGTCAAACTTCATGCCAGCTTATTTTTGCTCAATGAGGTTTAAAATATAACTTCATGTATGTATAATCACAGAGGGAAGGTGTTTCAAAGGGTATGCACAACACCAACAAATATAAGAATTAAAAAAAAAAAGTAATCAATAAAGTTGTGTAGAGGAGAAAGGAGAACCAGACAGAAGTTGTCTTGTTTTTCTGTTGCAGCGTTAGGAAGAAGTCATTGTTTTTCCAACAAGGATGTTTGTGTTAATTATCTCAGAATTAATCTATACAAATCCGTTGTGTGTGACTGTTAGACTTGCTTTCAACAGCTGAACTAAAATTAGTCATTTCTGGTAGGTTCAATAGCTAATTTCATCTGCCAGAATTCCCAGGTAGCAGAGCCGTGCCACAGTGTTTTTACTGCCTTGTGTTTTGACCAAGGCATTAATGTTTCTCCAGAATTTAAGGCTGATACAGAATGACCATGGTTTCCTTTAGGAAATACCTTTAGGGACAAAGTTAAGCAGTAAGATAAGTATTTTCCTTCTCTACTGATTCTGTTTATTTTTCAGTGAAAGGGTGCTCTTCCAACGTAAATAGTATGTGATCGAGTTAGTATTTGTGAGTATTAGTTCCTGTTAAACTTAACAAAGTTACTTCTAGTCTTGGATCAATTAGGCTAAGGTTAATAACAGCCCCTTCTAGCAGCACATTTGAAGTTGTGGTGTAGCTTGTGGAAACAAGGACACAGGAGGTAGAATTGTAGTGCTCTTTACTGTTTTATGTTTAATTTCCTTGGTCTGTCTTTAATACTGCTGTTGCTGAGGGATTGAAAATGGTATTACTAAGGGTTTGAAGTATTTGTGAACGTAGGAGTTTTGGGACTGGGTTACTGGGTCTGAGCTTCTGTTTAAGAAATAGTCCTAATGATTTGGGTCACTTGCATCGTACTTTCTTCTGTGGTTGAAAGAAAACTGTGTCCTGTGGGTCCTTCCCGTCCTGTAGCTGGATGGAGCGCACGTGTTCACTCAGTGCTTTATCCAAAGCACAGTAAGGAGCCAGCTGAATTAGTTCTGGTGGTGGGGACTTGCTTCTGGTGCTTCTCCCATCCAGGGGGGTTATTAGCAAGTCCTCGTGGTAGGTGACCAGCACTTGTGCCATAATGGGGGTTCTAGTTGACAAACGGCTGACTATGAGCCGGCCGTGTGCCCAGGTGGCCAAGAAAGCCAATGGCATCCTGGCTTGTATCAAAAATAGTGTGACCAGCAGAAGTAGGGAGGTGATTGTGCCCCTGTACTCAGCACTGGTGAGGCCACACCTGGAGTGTTGTGTCCAGTTTTGGGCACCTCAATACAAGAGAGATCTGGAGGTGCTGGAGCAAGTGCAGAGGAGGGCAACGGAGCTGGTGAGGGGGCTGGAAAACAAATCGTATGAGGAGCGGCTGAGGAAGTTGGGACTGTTTAGTATGAGGAAGAGGAGGCTGAGGGGAGACCTCATCACTCTCTACAACTTCGTGAAAGGACACTGTAGAGAGGTTGGTGCTGGTCTCTTCTCACAGGTAATTAGTGACAGAACGAGAGGGAATGGCTTCAAGCTCCAACAGGGTAGGTTTAGATTGAACATTAGGAAGGAATTTTTCACCGAAAGAGTGGTCGGGCATTGGAACAGGCTGCCCAGGGAGGGGGTGGAGTCACCATCCCTGGCTGTGTTTAAGGGCCGTTTAGATGCAGTGCTGAGGGACGTGGTGTAGGGGAGGACTTTGTAGAGTAGGGGAGATGGTTGGACTCGATGATCCCAAGGGTCTCTTCCAACCTGAATGATTCTGTGGTTCTATGTGGTGGTTCCAGGAAGCAGGATGATTGCTGGGTGCCTGCCTCCACAGCCACTGCCTGTATGGATATGCAGAGCGTGTTTGCTGCCTCCCAGGCACAGTGACTGCAGAGTGCAAGTAGGTGCTGTGAGACAGCGTTGAAGCACAGCTGACTGGAGAGCTCTTGGTGTGCCTGGAGGAAGGTTTGAAATACATCTGGGCTACAGCAAAGTGTAGTTTTGGGATTTGTCGGTTAGAAGTTAGTGGTATTGTTTATACTGAGATACAAAATGATTTGCCAGGCCGTTGTGGGACAGTGTTTTTATGGAGTTTCTTAGGTAACCTTTAGCAGCGTAGGAAAGCAGAGGTTTCTTGGAGTATAAGCCACATGGGGAGCTTGCAAGCCACTGATTCTGGTCTACCTGCTTTAAAATACTGTCACCTTATTGGAAAAAAAGCATTAAATGAATAGGACAGAAAAGGTAATCTGATCTTTGGTTTTAAAATCTTAAAGGGCTTTTCTTGCTGGACTTAATAAATATAGAATTTATATTGTACTTTGTTCTCTAACAAAGGCTCTGGGTTTCCCATAAATAATCTTGGCAGTGCTGCTGTGATGGGCGTGTAAAACTGTTGAACAGGTTATTTATTTTAAGGGAAGCTTTAGTTCCTCCAAGTATATGCCTTTGAACCTGTTATATATGGGAATAACAATTCTTGATTTTAATTCCCTTTTATTTCACTTTTTAATGTTACGATTGATGCTTTTAGCCTTCCGCCAAGAAGCCCAGAGGCAGACCTCTGAGTAAGTTACCTTAAACTCATTTTTAAGAACTACTGTTTGTAACAGTGAAGTGTTACAACATGCCAGACTTGAAATGGACCATAAGAAGAATTAGTCTAAAACATGCGATCACTTGCATCTTGTTTCTGCAATAAAATGCAGCAAGTTTTAGTGACGTACAAGTTTTTCTTTCTTCTGGATAATGTTAATTATGTAAAGTCAGTGGCTTTATGCAGAGAAATTGCAGTGAGGAAAATGCAATTTAAGATACTATTCAAATTGCGTAGTTGATCGGTTGTTTTCCAGAAAGAAATTGACATAAAAATATTCTGATAAAATTTATATGCAGGAAACACATCTTCCCCTGGCTGAATGCTCTCTGCTTAAAACAGCTAACTTTTGAAGTCAGGAGATCTGTGTTTTTTAATATTCTTGCGCAGGGCATAAGAATACCTTTTATAGTTTAGGTTATTTGGCTCAAAACATCACCCAAAATTCTTAAAAGCCTTTTGTTCCAGGAAGATGCTGGGAAGGGCTGTCAGCATTAAAGAGATAGATTAAAGATATGCCTAAAGGCTGACCCATATTCAGGAATAAAACAGTCAAAGGATATTTAGAAATAGCTGTTTCTAAATAGTCCTATGAACAAATGTCCTGGAAGTCAATTTAATAGTTTCCGGTCTGGGCAGTGGTATTTTTAAAAATAGAATTCTAAATCTGTTTTTTTGGCAATGTAATTTAATGTTAGATTTTTATATATAGGAACAATCTACAAGGAGTTGCCTGACTTGTTACACCAGTGCACTCCCAGTCCAGTAGATAAATATTTGAACTGCCTGAGTATGATGAATATTGTATAAATAGATGTTTCATTTCCTATAGAGAAAAGAATGTCTCCTCTCTCACATTTCTGCCTCACATTTCTTAAATACTAGCTTTTATTTTTGGTTGGCGTGATCCAGGTGCAAGTTGAGATGTGTTACTCTGAGCTGCTTCTGTTGTGCAACTTGTGAGCACATCACTTGAGAACTTTCCTAGCTGTGTTGCCTGAAAAGAGAGAGAGAGGAGCCAGGATTCAGACGTAGAGGTATGATTTTTAGAGAAGCCTCTAATTTTTGAATGCAGTGATGAAATTAGGTTCTGAAACAATCTTAGCTTTTGTAACTTTATATGAAATGAACCTGTGAGGTGGTCCGTTTTCTTGAAAACTGAAGGGTTACCTTGAGATTTTTTTTATATTTATATACATGTGGTCCAAGATGACTAGAAATTGTGGTCCATCAGTGCAAAGAAGTGTCTGTTGGCATAATTGGTGTTATGGCATTTTCTGGGAATAGGTTGTCATTCTCTGCTCTTTGCATATACCACTTCTACAGTTATAAAATGGTGCTAGAGGACTGTGCTGAGATCATGGATTGAGCAGGTTGTGTTGTCAGGTGGATGTTGTCTCCCAGGTTATTTTCATTGAAATCTCGTTTGTGCCAGCTCTTCCCTGGAACCCTTCTTGTGAAAGGCAGTGGCAAGAAGTGCTGTTACTGCTTTGTGTGAGATACAATAAGGAATCCAGGCTTAGAGGTCTTAACCACAGAAATGTCTGCTTGTAGGAAAAGGGATCTGATTTCTGTCTGAGAGAGCAGATACGGAACAATTGCATACACTGAATGTTCAGGACACTAAAGCTTCATATGCATTATTTCAGGTTTAGGCTTGGTTCAAGGCTTTCGTTTTTGTAGTCTGTCTGAAGAATGAATTTCTTTCCATGTTGTCATCTGTCCAGATTCATGGGAAATACTTAATAATCCAAGAGGGATTGGTGCACTGCTTGTATATGGTACTGACTTTCTCAGTCTGGCACACAGTTCACATCAAATGCTTGTGTAGCATTATAGCTAGAAGATTAGCTCATCAGGAATGGACTTTATTAGCAAGTTCTGAAATGTTTCCCCTGCTTTTTCTGTGTCTGTCTGGGCCCTGAGGTAACTACAAAATATGGATTTTTTTGGTCTATTGCCATTAGTAGTTCACAGGAACTAGAAAATGTTCTGTGATAGCAATAGCTTAGATCAGAACAGGTTTGAGACTTGTGACTAAAGGAGATGATCCCAAACCCAGCTAGAGCAGTGCTCACTTCATTGGTCTTTTGTCTTGTAGTTATGTATTTCTGCTTGTCAGGTTGGGAGCATGTCCTTGGACTACTCTGGAAGATTATCTGGGCAAGGCTGGACTCTCCTCTGGCATTGCAGCATCCACGGGGTCACTGCAGTGGGACGGTTCAGGTGCTCTGTTAGAAGATTATTCTGCTAATAGACCTGTTCCTTTCAGGTAGAATGTCACGTTGCCATTTTCTGTTGAAAAGCAGACATTGACTGGGTTGTTTGATGGATGACATTTCTCTTCAATAGGATCATTAGTGGAATTCAAAGAACATTGTGATCTGTGGAACTGCAAGACAAGACTAGTCCTTGGCTTGCAGTTTGGCTTTGATAATGACAGCTCAAGCAGAAGGACTTGTTGTCTATACTTAGTTGACCTCCTGGTGCTCTTGAGCAGCCTAGACATGGCATAGGATCACAACAAGTATCTCCCTTGGGACTGTACATTGCTGCAGTTCAGAGGCTGGATGTTGCAAGTTCTGCTGTACAGTTTATGCAGTAATTTTCGGTCTTCTCCGAATTATCAGTGGGTTTTTGTTGTTGTTGTTTGGTTTGGTGGGGTTTTTTTAAAGAGCCTGATACACTCATGTCATATGGTCATAATAGCCCTTTTTATTGGAATAGCTTTTGAGCTGTCATCTGGCCCCATTCTGGTGTGCATTATGTGTGCATATATGGTGTACCCTACATGGAGGACAAACAGTTGATAGCTTGAGGAAAGCAGAGGTTTTAATTCTCTTTGGCCATTGGGGAGCATAGTTACTTTTGTAACAACAACTAATTGAATTAGTCAGTCTGTTGTTATGTGATGTAACTTACTGGCAGTCAAGGCTTAGCCTCCCAGAGCCCAAACAGTATCATCAATCCATGTGAAGTTATTCCAGTATCCCAAATGTGCAAGTAATCCAGTCATGTGTCTAGAATATTGTGCATCTGCTTTGCCTCCTAGATGTGACAGTGTGTTTTAGAATGGCATTCAGGGGGTGATGCACTAGTGCAGCTGGGATTTCTGATTTCCACCATCCTGAAGTGACTGTCATTTGCTGGACTCTCTATTCCCTCAAGTCTTGGAGAAGAGCATGCGTACTCACCCGACAGCCACTCTGATCCTTGAGAGTGTTTCTCTTTAGGAATCCTCCCACCCACCTCCCAAACCTGTTTTGGAAGTTTTCAGCTGACACAGGCTTTTAGCTGTGAGGAGAATTGGGTGGAGCTGGAGTCGTGCTTCCTTGCATGCCGTATGGGATTTACAAGGATTCGCGCAGTGTATTGGGTTAATGAGATTTGACTTATTCTCACTAGTAAGTATTTTAATAACTTTTAGTGTTTAGAGTGTTATTGAAAATCAGGTTGCATATAACTGTGGACTGTAAAATGTATCTTACGGTCTTATGGATAATAATGTTCTTTTTTTTTTTTCCAAGTAAAATAGCAACATTATTTCTTGAAAAGCATTAGAAGCATTGCAGATCTCTTCAACCCATGATACAAGTATTGCTTCCTAATATTCTCAGAGCCTCTGAGGGAAATGCCAGGTGTTATTTTTCATCTTGGGTTCTGCAAAACTGGAAATGGAAGAGATGAAAGGAACATCTCGGGATTTGGGAAGCTTTGCTTTTGTGTCTGGGTTTAGAGTTGAATAACCTTCACTGGAAAAATGGATGTTCTTGTTATTAATTGTGTTTTATTTAACATGAATGCAATTATTAGGTCTCATACAGGAGCATTTGCATTTCGGGGAAGGAAAGCAGCTTTTTTTTATTCTTCCTTTCTCTGTGTGTTAAAGGATGCTTTTTGCACAGCACCTTTTTTGCTAAATCTGCTCTTTTCCCCCATAGGATGCATAGTGGGAGAGGCAGTGAGATGTGGAGGAGGAGAGGGAGCAACAGGATTGACATTTAGGTGAGGAAGTACTTGTGATGTAAGAGAAGTGGGACATGCACACAGGCTAAATAGAAAAAGCTGACCAGATGTTTAGGTTGACTGGATGTTACCTGTTGATGTATTGGGTTTGGTGGCAGGAGAGGGAGAGCTACAGAGGTGACTTCTGCAAGAACCCACCAGAAGCTTCCCCTATGTCTGATAGAGTCATAGAGTGGCTTTGGTGGGCACATGGTGTCCAGTCAGAGTCAACCCAGTTGACTAGTGGGTTGACTAGTCAACAACAGTTTACTAATGATTTTGGGAACGTTACTTTAACGAAAAAAATTTGGCTGTAAGTCCTTTTGGGGACTTGTAATAATGAGGAATTCTAGGGAAGTTAGAGCAAGAAAATGTTGACTATTTTGAGAAATATATCTCAATTCAAGTTTGAATTCTGTGGAATTTAATGAAGAACCTTTCTAATTGCTGTTGCAGCATCAGTAGGTATTAGAACATAATTTTGTCAGCAGAAAGTTGTTTTTCTGGAAACAGCCATTAAGGAGTCATACACTGGTCTGCACTGGATTCTGTGGGCAAAGCCAGTGACTGCTAATGAGCTCTGTCTGGGAGCCAGGAAAGCAACAGGGAATGGAAAATATCAGTAGAAAAAGAGAAGCAGGAAAAAGGGAGCAGACTGCTTATTGAAGGGAGGCTTTCTAAGCCTAAAAAAATATTAGTTTAAAAACAATTTGAATACTTGGAACTCAGTGCTTCACTTTCTTTCCCTCAAGGACAATGAAACTTGATAAAGTTATGGGAGAAAAAAGATCCTCAAAGGTGGAATCCCATTTAGGTGTTTGGGAGCTGCAGGAGGATTTGAATGAATCTGATGTGCTTCTTAAAAATAGTGTATGTGCATGAATGTTCAAATGGTTCCTTTACAGGTCATTTATATTTACTTCAGTCTCCAAAAGGTCCATCTTTAAGACAGCAAAATAGAGATGGAGAGGCAATATGGAAGTGTGCCCTAGTGGAATAGAGGAAGCCTCAGGAAATTTCCTTCAGACCACAGTGTTTTCTTTCTCCTGGTTTCAGTTCATCGTTCTTCTTTTCCATTGTCCTTTCCCTTTTTGCCTCTTTAAAAAAAAGTTCCTTTTCACCAAAAGTCATATGAATACTGTGAAAGGAAGAGACATAGTTTGAGTTAAGTATAATTTCATTTTTAGGCACGCTACATGTGTATGATCATAGAATTGTAGGTTTGGAAGGGACCTTCGGAGATCATCTAGTCCAACCCCCCTGCCAAAGAAAGTCCACCTAGAGCAGGCTCGACAGGAACATGTCCAGGGGCATTTTTAATATCTCTGGAGACTCCACACCTTCTCTGGGCAGCCTGTGCCAGTGCTCTGGCACCTTCAAAGTAAAGAAATTTTTCCTCATGTTGAGATGGAACTCCCAGTGTTCCAGCTTGTGTCTTTTGCCCCTTGTCCTGTCACCAGGCACCACTGAGAAGAGCCTGACCCCATCCTCTTGATACTCACTCTTTAGATATTTATAATCATCGATAAGATTCCCTGTCGGTCCTCTCCAGGCTAAACATACCCAGGTTTCCTCATAAGAGAGGTGCTCCATTCCCTTGATCATCTTTGTAGCCCTCCACTGGACACTTTCCAGTAGTTCCCTGTCCTTCTTGAGCTGGGGGGCCCAGAACTGGACACAGTGCTCCAGATGTGGCTTCCCCAGGGCAGAGTAGAGGGGGAGGATGACCTCCCTCGACCTGCTGACCATGGTCTTTTTAATGCACTCCAGGAGACCATTTGCCTTCTTGGCCACGAGGGTGTATTGTTGGCTAATGGTCAATTAGTTGTCCACCAGGACTCCAAGGTCCCTCTCTACAAAGCTGCTCTCCAGCGAGTTAGCCCCTCGCCTGTCCTGGTGTATGGGATTACTCCTCCCCAGGTGCAACACCCTACACTTACCTTTGTGGAATTTCATCAGGTTCCTCCCTGCCCGACTCTCCAGCCTGTCCAGGTCTCGCTGGATGGTGGCACAGCCTTCTGGGGTGTCAGCCACCCCTCCTAGCTTTGTGTCAGCAGCAAACTTGCTGAGGGTCCCCTCACACTCTGTCCCCTCATCCATGTCATTGATGAATATATTGAAGAGGACCAGACCCACTACTAACCCCTGGGGGACACCACTTGTTATGGACCTCCAACTGGACTCTTCACCGCTGATCCCAACCCTCTGAGCTTTGCCACTCAGCCAGTTCTCCATCCACCTCACTGTCATCTAACCCACGCTTCCTAAGCTTACCTATGAGGATGTTCTGGGAGACAACGTCAAAAGCCTTGCTGAAATCAAGGTAGACAACGTCCATTGCTCTCCCTTCATCCACCCAGCCAGTCATTCTATGGAAGAAGGCTATCAGATTGGTTAAGCATGATTTCCTCTTGGGTGAATCCATGCTGGCCACTCCCGATGACCTCTGTTTCTTCTACGTGCTTGGAGATGACATCCAGGATGAGTAGTTCCACAACCTGCAAGCGAGCTGGCTAGATAGAAGCAATGGCCTTTCCTTCCTTACTCTGTTTAGTGTCTCACGCGCTTTCCAGATGAGTTCATCCAGAGGGATGCTGTGTCCTGACTGCGGGCTTACTGTGGAGAAGGAGAACCTGAAGCTAAAGAGGCTTGGGAACTGCCAGGATAAGCTGCTTGTGGAAAGATTTGGAAATCCTGCTTCAGCAGGGGAGTTGGACTAGATGATCTCTATGGCCCCTTCCAACTCTAAAATTCAGTGAAATTCAGTGAAATTTCAGTCTCCGAGTCAAGGGTGACTGTACTGTAGAGACTTCCCTCCCAAAGAGTGCTGGAAATGATCAGCTCTATTCCTGAAGAGTTTTGGTTTTTTTATATATATATATATACATAGAAAATATCTGCTGCTCAGATCTAATTAGGCTTGCAAACACCTGTTATCCCAGATTGGGATTCATAACTAATAATGAAGTTGTTTCTGTAGGTTTGTAATATCTGCTGCTCTTTTCAGTTCCAGTGGAAAATGATTGAGATACTTAAGAGGAAATGTGAGAGCTTTCAGTTGTTATTTTTTTAAATCAACCTCCAGAAAGAACACTTCCACCTAATTCTCAGTTATTAGTTGACTTCAAAGTTGTTTATCCCCATTATTGCAAAATTAGTTGGTTTTGAAGATTTACTAAAGAACACCTATTCCTCTCACCCACTTAAACTCATTTCCCAATTCTGCCCTACTCATGGCTTCAGCATTTTGTTACAAAGGTTTGGTGGGGGAGAGTATGTAGTATGATTTTTTTCTCCTTATTCATTGAATTATTATTAATATCTACATTATATGATACTGCTATTCATGTGAGCTGTGCAGGATATCATTTAACGCTTCCTAAGGTTTGTTGTCAGCAGTTCAAACCGCCAGGCTTTGTGTTGTGTCCTGTGTTCCCTTTGGGTCCTCGAGCATTGTAAGAAACCTGTTATTGTTTCTTATGTGCAGATTTTGAGAAGAAGCTTTATAGAATCATAGAATCATAGAATTGCCCAGGCCGGAAGGGACCTCCAAAGATCAGCTAGTCCGACCCCCCCGCAGTCAGCAGGGACACCCCCAACTAGACCAGGTTGCCCAGGGCCTCATCGAGCCTCTCCTTGAATATCTCCAGGGAAGGGGCCTCAACCACCTCCCTGGGCAACCTGTTCCAGTGCTCCACCACCCTCACAGTGAAGAACCCTCTCCTCATCTCCAGTCTAAATCTGTTCCCCTCCAGCTTGAAGCCATTGCCCCTCGTCCTGTCACTGCAGGCCTTTCTAAACAGGCTCTCCCCAGCCTTCCTGTAGGACCCTTCAGGTACTGGAAGGCTGCTATTAGGTCTCCCCGGAGCCTCCTCTTCTCCAGGCTGAACAACCCCAGCTCCCTCAGCCTGTCCTCGTAGCAGAGGTGCTCCATCAGGTGCTCCCTGATCATCCTTGTGGCCCTCCTCTGCACCCTCTCCATCAGGTCCATGTCCTTCTTATATTGAGGGCTCCAGACCTGCACACAATACTCCAGGTGAGGTCTCACCAGAGCAGAGTAAAGTGGCAGAATCACCTCTCTGGACCTTCTGGACCTGCTGGCAACGCTTCTTTTGCTGCAGCCCAGGATGTGATTGGCCTTCTGGGCTGCAGCTGCCCACTGCCTGCTCATGTCCAGCTTCTCCTCCACCAGCACCCCCAAGTCCCTTTCTACCTCCGTAGCATTACAGTGATTCTGTAATGTTGATACATGGTGAATCTTAACATTTGCATTTAGGGGCTCAGATCCCTCTCCTCACAAGCTAACGATTCTAGGGATCACTCGGAGAACTCATGCGTTGTGACAGTCCCGTTGTTTGCTTTTTAGTCCATTTTTTAAAAATAATGATTTCTGTTGCTGCTTTCCAGCGTAACAAATGGCAGCGCAGTGCGTGACGAAGGTGGAGCTGACTGTGTCCTGCACCAATCTCTTGGACAAAGATGTTGGTTCCAAGTCAGACCCACTGTGTGTGCTCCTCCAGAACACCAGCGGTCAGCACTGGTATGAGGTACCGTGTGGTTCTTTTCTTGTATCTGCTAAAAACACTCTTAACTTGTTGAGCCTTTTAAAACACTGGAGCATATGATTTCATTAAAATATTTTAATTATATACCAGCACCTCTGAAAACTTCTCATTAGATAATATCTGTAATCGTTGTACAGGTAGCACAGTAATAGTCAGTTTCTGATAAATACTTAACACCTGTCTGATTTGTAGCACTGCTCCCCCAGCCATGTCTGGGCCAAGAGAAGTCTTAAATGTGCTTTTATCAATCCAGTGCTCCAAAACTAGGATCTCATCCTGCATTTGACAGTTCTGCCATTTGAATGTTGGGCTTCCTGTTCAGGAGCGGATACTCCTTACGGGGAGCAAAGAAAAACCAGTCCTGGAGTATCTCTGACTTATAGCAGTGGGATTTGTAATGTAATAAGGTTATTTATATTTGATGAAGGGTTTGTAGGAAGATATGGGTTTATACTTTATACTAAGAACTTTTGAAAGTCTTTGATTTTTTTTTTTATTGGTTTTTTTTGAGTGCTTGTTAGGCTGATGAAATACTGGATAAAGTGATATCTTTCTAATTGCAGGTTGATCGCACAGAAAGAGTTAAGAATTCCTTGAACCCAAAGTTTGCCAAAAAATTCTTAATTGATTACTATTTTGAGCTTGTTCAGAAACTTAAATTTGGAATATATGACATCGATAACAAAACCTTTGATCTGAGTGATGATGACTTCTTAGGAGAATTTGAATGTACACTGGGACAAGTAAGTATGCCGATGATTTCCCTTAGGGTTAGGAAAATATAAATTAATGCCTCCTGGGGGAGGCTGATGTTGTGTTTATAAATGTTGTGTTTATAAATCTGTTTGCTAAAGCTATTTATGAAACATGGCTGCATATGTTTAAATGGTACAGAACAATTTGGATTTGGAACTTCAGCTATTATCTTTGTCCATGTATGTGTATCAAGTTACTACAAGACACTTTATTTCATATTGCTCTTGAAACTCTGCATATGTTCATCTGTGTATGTACTTTTAAAATTGTGAAGTGCATCAAGCATTACCTATTTATTTATAGGAGATCATGGGAAGTAAACGTAATGCTGTCGTCTTCATGAAGGAAACATTCCTAAAATGAAAGTACCTCACTATCTTATTTAATTCCTTTGAAAATCTAATAAATTGTGCTAATAATACTTCATACTCAAATTTTGTCTTGGCAGATAGTTTCTAGCAGGACTCTAACAAAACCATTAGTACTTAAAAATGGCAGACCTGCTGGAAAAGGAAGTATTACGGTAAGACAATTAAGACAATAAATCCCTTTAGCTTTTATCTTTCTATGTTTTTGTGTTTGGTGGTTTTTTTTGTTAGTAGCTTGAACTAATGTGTCACTAGTGTGTCACACGAACTAGTGTGTCTAATCTACAGTGCTGTAAATATTTTTTTGGTCATCTAAAAGGAGATCAGCCCACCCTCTGTATCTATAAGTCTCATTGTGTCCATCAAAATAATTAGAGCATCCAATGTGCTCCTCTTTGGGTAGTATCTTTAATTGTCAGTGTCGGCTTCTAATGAAATTCCAGTGTCAAATCAAATTGTTCCTCTTTCCCTCGACCCCATTTTTTGAATGCTTTATTTGTGAGCAAACATGATTCCTTTTTTTAATGGACCTGTCGTAGGAGTGTTGTGAATATGAGAAAACTATGTAGTGCTTGAATACAAAAGAGTTTTTGGGGTTTTTTTGTGTGTGTGTGTGTTTACCTATCTAGATTACGGCAGAAGAAGTGAAGGATAACAGGGTGGTTGTATTGGAAGTAGAAGCAAGGAAGCTGGACAATAAGGTATTTAAATGATTGCTGTTTCTTTGATAAAGTAGCAAAATCAGAATCTTTTCAAAAGGAAAACATTAAAATGTTACTTCTTAATTTTGCTGTAATAATTAAATTCATTAAGATTTCTTTTACGCTGAAGAAGAAATTGAAGAAAGATTTCTTCAAAGATTTCTTCATGGACTGTTTTGAAATGAATTACAACATCTTTCCAAGACAGACAAGTGCATTGCAGGGATATTCTGCCAATAACATGCTTCCATTTAAATGTAAATCTTTACATTTAATCGTAAATGTAAAGCATTTTTTGGTATATCTGTTGATTTGAATAGTTGTAGAAATTATTACCTGTTAGCTCTCTGAAATAAATGGTAAAGAATATAGTTGGAGTGTATAAATCTGTTACAGTAAATATTTTGGGACTTGCTAAAAATACTGTATTTAGGAAGACTTTTAAAAGCAAAAATTTAAAAAAAAAAAAAAAGGAAAAAAAGTCATCATTTTTCCCAGTCATTTAATGATATGTTCTTTAACTGGATGAAATCCTTAGTTTCCAAACTATCCATCATAGTACTTACTAGTATGAGTATTCTTTTGCTTGAACTGCCAGGTATTTAGCATGTGGACACTGCACAACTTTTGTCCTAACTTGAAGGACAAGTTGCATTTTCACAGGTGGTAATAGATAGACTTGCATTTCTGCACATAAAGCTTTTGTTCCCTGAATATGTAGTTGACTTTTTGTTAATCTAAGTGTGTTTTAACTAGCAGTTAATGGTATTCATGCCACAGGCTGTTCTGGGATAATTACATGTTCTTTAAATGCAGGATTTTTTTGGAAAGTCAGATCCTTATCTGGAATTCCACAAGCAGACTGGAGATGGAAACTGGGTGATGGTTCACAGAACAGAGGTAGGATATTTTCAGTCTACACCCTAGAGATGAAGGTTATTTGATTTCCAGTGTGTGGCAGCACTAGGGGTACAGTGCCTTATGAAAAGAAGAGAATGGTCTGGGAGTTGACATACAGACCGGTTAGAAAACACCTTCCACTGAATTTCTGATAGGACAGGATTCTAATTCTGGTTTATGCCACTAGAAAATACTTTTTTAATTTTCTTGTGTTTTTTTTTCCCCCCCCCCTGCACCCAAGCTTTCTGCAATCAAAGAGAGCAATTGTTTTGAAAAGGTGCTGCATGCTCCTACAGGAACATTTGTCTCAGCGCTACTCTGAGGTTAGAACATGGGCATTCCTGTGACTGTGCTGTCCTTATGTCAGTGTCACCTAGCTGTACCCTTTACTAATTAAAGTAATTATGCCAAATGCTTGCAGAGCAAGGGCAAGACAAGGGTAATGCTGAGTGAGGGAAACGTGCTTGAGCAGCACCAGCCTTCCGTGCAGGAGAGGGTGCCCAGGTCCTCTGGCAGCAACCACAGGGTTGGAGTAGGCTCAAAATGTCTCAGTGTAGTGGAAGTTCAGGTCCTGAAGCTCTGAAGTCCTGAAGGATTGAAGAAATACAAATCCTTTTTGTGTCAGATCTATAAAAAAAGTTTGTTAGGTGGTTCATCTGCATAAAATGTATATTTTCAGTGAGGATTTCGGTCATCTTCAATTCTGGTAACAAATCCAGAATTTGCAGATCCAGCCCAAAACAGGCTGAAGGATTAGTTCTTTGTTACAGATTTTAAAAACCTTTTTATGTTGTTATTATTTACTCTTTTCATTTTCAAACAAGGGATTTCTTTCTCTGAACTCCTGCAGTGCTGGAAGTATTACTATTACTAGGTATTATTAAGTGTGTAGTTCCTTATGCTTTATTAGATCATTATTTGGTGTGTTGGATAAATTACAGGCACTTTCCAGTTGACAAATTCTGAAGATTGTTCAGTATTGTTCTTTAATATCATTTATTTAGCGTTCAGCTTGAGAGACTGCAGTAGGGTGTCTTTTCTTAACTTCATGCACTGTTTCTGCTTAACTATACCATGAATTTCTTGAGGGCATATTTCAGTAATTGGCATTTCAGAATAAGTATAAAATAGAGTTGTAATCTCCAAAGCATTGATGTATTCAGAAATTTCAATGTAATCTTACTGCATGTTTTTTTGGTAGGTCATGCTTTTATGTGTTTGTGTGTATGTATATATGGGTGTGCTTATTAAAAAAATAATCAATATTTATGTAACAATGAAGAAATATTTTTTTTGCGTTATAATATCTGAATGATCCAGAAGATTGCAGTGCAGTCTAGAAAAATGCAGTTGTAAGATCCCATCTCTTTTGGACAATGCTATTTTCATCTTAGGAATGTTTAGTTTGTGACAGTATAACCAGTTACGATGACTTTCCACTCTTGTGATTTAATATTATTCCGTTTGTTTGTTTTTAAACAGGTAATTAAAAACAACCTGAATCCTGTTTGGAGGCCCTTTAAAGTCTCTCTCAATTCTCTGTGTTACAGTGACATGGATAAGTCAATCAAGGTAATGGATATGAAATGTGTGTGTCCACTAAAAAAAATGGATACCATATGTAGCAACTTTTCTCCCCAGATAAAACTGCAACTTTCTGTCAGGAGGGCAACCAAACCTGTGAAGTGCTGGTTTCATGGGTACTGATCTCCAGCTCTTTGGATCTTCAGATCTTACCTTGAATAAATGATGTTTAAGGGCTGAATATTTTTCTTCAGGAATTACTTTTAGGAAAAGCTAATCAACCAGACAAAATGTCATTTATAAGCTATTATGAACATCTTAGGAACCTGATATTTTAGCATTTGAAAGAAAACTCAAATAAAACAAACCACTCTACTTGTCATTCTTCCTCTAGGAAGGAAAAACGAGAGCATAATCTGCATGTGCCAGGTATTAGTCATGGGGCTTGAGGCATTCCTGGGAAATGCTTAACAGCCACAGGGATCTAGGTGTTACAAGTGTTACAAGCACCTGTATGGATTTAAATACATAATTATAGAGCAGACTAATGAACAACTTTACAAGCCCAGAACCTGCTTCCCTTGCTACTTCTGTATTTGTTTTTTTTTTTTCTTCTCATTTCTTTCTGCTTTTCCCCAAAATATCTGTGACAGCTCTTACATCTTATACTGTAAATGTATTTCTCTTTTTCAGTAAACTGCCATACTAAAACTATAGACCATTGATTAAAATACATCTATTAAGATGGAGTTATCCTCAGCTCTGTCATCATTTTAATAAAGTCTGTTCTTTGGACTCTTACCTCAGAAGTGTAGGTTTATTTCCAGAGGAAATAGATTTTTACTTAAAGTTGTTACAGACTTGGAGACAGATGGTAGGATTATGTGTTAACTTAGAAATCCAGGAGTTATCACTTAAAACATTAAAATGCAAACAGAATTGTATTATAATGTTGTTGAAGGATTAAACAATACTTCTAATACTTTTATATGCTCACAGTTGCATACGTAATGGGCTATTTATCATAGTAAGTAAAACCACCTATTTTTCCATAGTGAGTAGCTTTTCACCTATTTCATGGCTTAGTTTGTGTATCCCCAGCAATGCACAAACCAAGTTCATTCTTTCTCTTCTGGATTTATTGCTATATTCCATGTGAGTGTGTTTGCAGTCAGTGAAGTTTTTCTGTGTTGAAAATGTGAGCCTTTCATCCAGAGCAGACATGTCTAGTTCTGCTGGGAAACATATAAATATATATATATATGCAATTTTATCACATGGTTCCCTCACACTACTGTGTGTCCAGGAGAGCATATGTGAAACAAAAGAAATATTTGTCTTACCTGGAGTAAATATCCAAAATTGGCTTAGATGGGTCAAATACTGTGAAGTTTGTTTTGATTCCAAATAATGGGAGCTCCTACTTGGACTCTTGATTTATTGTTGTTATTATTTATCATCAGTATTGTTATTACTATTGAATTATTTTCTTTTTTTTTGCTGTGATTTGATTAATTTAATTTAGCTAGCATGTCTGTGTTGCTAAACTGAAATAAAATGTCTGAAGTGGATGGCATCAGCCTGTGCTATTATAGATAAATACCTTTCTACTTAGAAAGGCAGTTGGGACACTGTCATAAGGTGAGCTTTTGAAAACATAACAATTGAGGATACTGTAACATTAAAGTAACAATGGTAAAATAATCCTTGCTCCAACTGATAGTTTCTCAAACAGAAATTAAGTCTATTTTTCACTTGTTCTGCCGTTTTGGTGTGTTGGAGTGTTAAAAGATGAGTTGATTGAATAGTAAAAATTAGCATTAAACACTGAATACAGGAGAAGAGGGATTTTTAGTTAACATTCAGATCCGTGATGCGTGGATCATAGTGACTGTTAAAATTTGCTACTCTTAAAAAGAAATAAATTCAAGTCTTGTTTCTAGATTTAGGGCTGAACCTTCATATACTCATAAATTTTGACTTGATGATTAATATAAAAGTATTAATAAAACTCTCTTGATTGCTGAATAACTGATTTTTAGCTGGATGCTCAGAGATGGTTAAATTTCCTTAATACCTCCAAAAAACTAATCCAAGATGACAGTAAAAAATCATACACGTTGTTTTTTTACTCCTTTCTGACACCTCCTCTCCCCCAAAATGTAGTTCAGTATAACTGATGTTATCCCCTCCGGTGGGACCTGACGCTGCTTAATATTCTTGTCTCCACTTCAGTGGAAGATGTGATCTGAAACTGGGTATATTGCCTTTTATCTTAATCTGTAATTTTTAGCTGCTGCTCTAGGCAATTCGAAGACTGCAAAGTGAGAAAATTTCCATAATATAAGAGATCTAGGAATGCTTTGGATGTCCAAGTTTGCCTTAATTAGTAATGAGATCGTAGGGTTTATTGCTTTTATAGGACTGTTTCTGTTCCTAATGCTGAATAATGCCTCATTTTAGGTTGAGTGCTATGACTATGATAGTGATGGGTCTCATGATCTTATAGGAAGCTTTCAAACAACGATGTCAAAACTGAAGGAAGCATCTCGGTCCTCGCCTGTAAGTCTTACATAGTTTAAGCTGCCTTTGTTTTTGATAAGCTGTTTCACTCTCTTTTTTTGGAAAAAAACTGACATTACTTGACTTGCTGGTATCAAAGTTGTGTTAGGATACACCTTAACGATGCTGCTGTAGTTGAGGCAGACTCAGCATTCACATTATGCATCCACTTTCATAGAATCACAGAATCACATGGGGTTGGAAGGGACCTCTGGAGATCATCTAGTCCAACCCCCTGCCAGAGCAGGTCCACCCAGAGCAGGTTGCACAGGAACGTGTCCAGGTGGGATTTGAATGTCTCCAGAGAAGGAGACTCCACCACCTCCCTGGGCAGCCTCTTCCAGGGCTCTGCCACCCTCAAAGTAAAGAAGTTCCTCCTCATGTTTAGGTAGAACTTTTTATATTCAAGTTTGTGCCCATTTCCTCTTGTCCTAGATTTCCTAGGATTAATATCTTGGTTACAGTTTTTAATATTACATACCTGAAAGCCCACCTGTCAGCACAAATGAATTTCACTAATGATAAAAAATGCAGAAATCAAAAAATTCAGTGTTAAAAGGTAGAATGCAGTTAAAAGGCCAAAGCTTATAATATTTTTTTTCAGGTTTTACTCAGTCCTTTATGTCAAGTATGGCACTTAGCAACTATCATGCATACTTTAGTGAATATGAAAAAATTCAACATTTATTCCACTGCAGAAAAATACAGCTGAATGTGTTAACGTTAGGTGGCTCTTCTTTAAAGTGAAATTACCCTTCTTCTTATGAACTGTGACAATTTGCAAACCTTTTAATAGGCAAGGTTTACATTTAGAAGAAGGAAGGTGGCATAGCAACCTTAACATAACAGCCTTTGTTGCGTGGATGTGTGTGTTATCAAAATATTTAACCATCTTTTCATTTAATTCTGTAAAACCTGAAGAACTGCTCCTGCATTAGTAATAACAGGGTATATTGAGTGCCTGCTTGTAGTTTTCTAACATCCTGAGCGTTGCAGTTGTGCTAAATTTCAGAGCTGTTGAATGTGAAGAACCAACCTTGACTGTAGTGGTTTTTGATTGCTGCTTTTCTTTCAGGCATCTGTTTCTGAATTCGCTTTGAATTATGCATGGTGGAGTTTAATGCCTCTCAAGGTTTTATATTGTTTATAGGGAATTTTGGACTCGTATCATATGCATATAATTCACATGCTGCCTAGTTGGAGCTCTTGAATGGTTTTTCTCATTCTTTTTCTAGTTTCTCAGGGGCCAGATGGTATCACTTTAGCTTTCAATGCTGACCGTGATCCTTCTGATTACTGTAACTAAAGTGTGCAAGAAATAAATGAGGGAGCAGGAGGATTTCATAATAGATTTTGTCTGCTTTTTAAATGAAGATTTTGATCTTTTAACAAGACGTTTTTCATTCATTTTTCTTTTCTAAAAAGTTGCACTTCTGTAGTAGAGCAGTATCTTAAATTAAACAAACCTAGCAGCTTTATATTCACATTTTCAAGAACGTATTTTCTGTAAGAACCGTGCGGTGTGAAGCGTGTTGTGTAAAGGCTCCTTGAGAATACAAATATCTATTTTCACTGCTCCCCTAGTAGCATAATAGGTGCAGTCTCTTTTGAATTTAAAGAAAAGGTGTATTAAATTATAATCTGCCTGTGCTGGATTTGGAAATGCTTTAAGAAAGTTGTTTTTGTGAGAGCTGTGGCTCTGCTGTTTCTAACTTGCTGCTGCCAGTAGGATGGAGCGAAGATAAGAGACAACACAAATAATGTGCTCTAGATTTCTTCTGCTTTTGACAGGAACTAACCTCTAATCCTGTGTGATATCATTAATTTGATAGTGTCTGTAAAACATTAGAATTTGACTTTATATACTCCAAGTGTGATCTTTAGTTACTCCCACTCTTCTGGCATCGGCTGCGCCTGTGGGAGATTTGGCCCTCTTCTCAAGGTTACTTGAGGCCAGTCTGGGTGTGACTCTGTGTCCTCAGCTGCTGAAAAACCTCATCTTGTGTGACTGAAATGAATGGGTGGCTTCTGGAGAAGTTCTCCATTCTCTGGAGAGCTGCTGATATTTTTTTTTTTATACTTTTTAACTCCTTCCGTTAAGGTATCTTCCCCCCCGGTGTGCTGTTAGTGAGTTCTGGTTGAAGGATTATAAAATGTAGTTGAAAGATTGTAAGTGCTGTGTATCTCGGGGCCGTTGTTAGCAAGTACCTCACCAATTGACATAGTACAAAACCAAGTCCCTGAAAGACAATTTCCATCAAATAGAAGTGATGCTGGTGGTAAAATGTCCAAAAACCCCCAAAAGATAAACATGAGGCATATAGACTTAGGTGCTGACCTCATTAGTACATTTTTTTCTTTCCTTGAGATTAATTGCAAGATCACTTTTAAAAACTTAATTAACTTAAACCAAGTGAGTGGAACCTGTTTCTGGCATGGCTGGAATACGTGACTGTGTTCTGGCAGGAGCTTCTTAACCTGGAGAGTTGTTCATTGCACTTGGAGGTTAAGGTATTGATTTAATTGATGAAGCTTCAACAACTGCCTTTGGAAAGCTTAAACACACACCTCTTATTTTGTGCATAACTGCCACAGCTGCTGGAAGCAGCTTTGCCTGAGTCACTGTGTCTTTACCAAAAAGTGGAATCCTCAGAGGGAAAATGGTACCAAATTTCTTTGGTTTAAAAGTTGCCTAAACAGACATATTTGTAAGCTTTTGGGTAAGAGAGGATTTCCGTCATGATAATGGATTTTTTTCTTGCTGATTTTGGACAGGCTGGGTTTAATTTTGCTTGATAGTGAAATAAACTGCATTTTTAAACAAGCCCAAAGTATCAGTCCTAGCATAAAGAACTTCTGAATTTGTTACACAAACGATATTTATAGTGTTTGCTTGCATTTGTTTGCATTTGCAGGTTGAATTTGAGTGCATTAATGAAAAGAAAAGACAGAAGAAGAAAAACTATAAAAACTCTGGCATTGTGAGCGTTAAGCACTGTGAGGTCAGTAATATATTCTAGTTTTTAACTCTTTGTTTTTAAGTGTTCAGGCATACCAGCTGTCATCTAGAATTCCTTCACCCTCAGACTATAAAAAACTTTAAAATGCCTGAAAGTTCTAGACGCAGGAAATTTTGAAGGGTTCTGATTCATATAAGGAGACAGATTGACAGCTAAATCACCTGTGTCTGTCCTTCCTTCTGCCCTCACTTTCTCATGAAGATGCCATCTGTATGGCAAAGGTTCTTTATTGATTTGTTAGGCCATTCCTGAACCCCTGCAGGGGTGAATTATGGTGAATTAAAGTTTTATGGTGAATTAAAATTGGGTAAGTCTGTCGTAATATGTAGTGATTTAAATGGAAGTGCTTGTGGAGCTGCTTTGTTGTCTGCTGGTAATTTTGCAAAGGGTCTGATTGTGATGCCCCGAGTGTGTGATGGCACACACTGTGGGATACCTCTAGAGTAAAAGCAGTGCTTTGCATGGATAAAGATAAATCTGGAACCTCAGAAGTCGCTGCAATAATACTTAAGGGTTTTATCCCATTTAGAAAAAAAAAAAGTTGTTAATTTCTACCTTTACTTCTGTTTTTAGATCATAGTAGAATGCACATTCCTTGATTACATCATGGGTGGGTGTCAGCTGAATTTCACAGTAAGTTAAATTGCTTTATATAAAGTAGCTTTTGAGTTTTGAAACAAGCTGAAGTATATAATTGATTGCCTGTGCTCTTCATTTGATTATTGTATTTTTTGTTGTTGTGGCTCTGTAGCATGGAGGGGGGAAGCCATTTTGCCAGAGTTCATGTAGTCTGTTAAGAAAAACATACTTTCTTTACTCATAGCATGAAGTTCTGAACCTGTAGTATGTTAGGAGCTAGCTGAGCTGTGTGGATGGAGAACAAGAAGTTTTCAGTTCTCTGATTTACTTCAAGTTTCCTTTTCATAAAGGTGCTTTTTTATTTTTTCCTTCCTCTGACCACAGATTTCGCTTTTGATGTTGGTTTTCAAGGCCCTTTGCTTAATGAAAGCAAATCATATGGATTAGGGCCCTTAAGTTAGGTAATTTGCAAACCAAATGCAGCACGAGTAACAGTAACACATCTTCAGCCTGGTGACAGGCCTCATCCCCAAAGCAGAGAGGGCCCATTGAGGTCAGAGAATGGCTCTGGCTCCTGTGGTGTCTCACTAGCCATACTTCTGAAAGGTCTGTATGGCAAGAAACAAGATGAAATTCATTTAACAGCTATTGAAGAGCTGCTGTGAACAGTAACTGAAAGGAAACAGTGAAAGCCTGACGGATGGAAGTCACTTCAGCCCTTCTGAGAGAGGCAGAGCTGCTGCTGGTTTCGTAGTGGCTTTGTTTTAAGAGTGTTAATATTTCAAGAAACTTGAGTCTCTAAGTATTGTACCTGT
The DNA here is from genome assembly GCF_001431845.1 of Calidris pugnax. NCBI lineage: Eukaryota > Metazoa > Chordata > Aves > Charadriiformes > Scolopacidae > Calidris > Calidris pugnax. The sequence goes on from NW_015094509.1 coordinate 4,621,357, forward strand.
TAGATTTGTAGATGTTCTGGTTACTACTGTTTACAGCCCTTTCATGATTTTCACTTTTGCTTTGCCAGAAATAAGAAACATAACTTAACCTCTAGCAGCAATTTGAAATAACTACTGCCTTTGACAGGTGGGGATAGATTTCACAGGCTCCAACGGAGACCCTCGCTCCCCGGACTCTCTGCATTACCTCAGCCCTAACGGAGTTAACGAGTACCTCACGGCCATTTGGTCTGTAGGGCTGGTCATTCAGGATTATGATACGTAAGTTTTAGCTTGTTATTTAAATCATTTTATAGATATGCGTAAGTTTTTGTGGTAGTTTCTTAAAGCGGCGTTGAAGGTGTCAGCTGGTACCTTGGTATTAAACTTCTGAGCTAAAAAAGACTTCATAATTGCTGCACAGTCACGTAATCACAAGCAGAAGCTTCTGTCTGCAGCAGACAGACAAGGCTTTTCATCTGTGATATGAAGAGCAACATCAACTTAAACGCTTGCATTCTTGCTGGTTTGGTGTTAAAGACTGGTACTGGTCCTAGCAACAATTACAAGGGGGAACTGCCATTTAATTTTGTCTCTTAAGGCTTAATAAACAGCACTGATTAGCTAAACTTATTGAACTATGACAGCTTTTAAAGGAAGGCGCTCATTTCATTTTCTTTAAAATTGCTTTTTTTAGAGATAAGATGTTCCCAGCTTTTGGATTTGGTGCACAAATTCCTCCTTCCTTTCAGGTAATGGGATATGTAAATGCCTTATGTAAGGCGACTGAAAGCACTTACTTCAGGAGGAGATTGTCCATACAGTCCTGACTGTGTCTTTTGTGTATTGACAGGTGTCACATGAGTTCCCATTAAATTTTAACCCATCAAACCCATTCTGTAATGGTAAGTCTGAGAAAGTAAGAGTCAGACCCATAGAATAAAATGTCTGAGGCGAAGGGATAGGAAACACTCAAGAGAAGAACTGTGAAGCATGTTGTTCTAAATAAACAATGACTTTAGTCGTGTAGCAGGAAACAATTTTACAGCTGTTTTCTTGGCTACTAGACATGGCACTCGGTCTTTTTTCTGTAATCATTCCTGAAAGAAGTGGTTTGAATTTGTAATTTGGCGACACACACTTGGGCAGACAGTTTTTGGCCTTTCTATTCGGTCCCCATTGCTCGTGGGTCATTCGCTTTCATCATGGTTAGTTTTGAGTCTTTGCATTTTCACTTCAAAAAGTGATACATACAGTGTTTTAGGAAGGTCAAGTGCTAATTCTAATCTGGAAAAATCAGTGTGATCTGTTTGTGTTCTCTAGGAGTCCAAGGCATTGTTGATGCCTATCGGGCTTGCCTTCCTCAAGTGAAGTTATACGGGCCAACAAATTTTTCTCCAATTATAAATCATGTGGCAAGATTTGCTGCTGCAGCTACACAACAGCAAACAGCATCTGTAAGTTCTTTGTGGGAGTATGTGTGTTTTTCCTACTTTTTTCTTTCCCTTCTAGTTTATAAATACTATTTTTTCTCTTTCAAGCTTGTAAGTGTACTTGAATCAACAGCTGGTTGTTTACCTTGTGAATTGATATTTGCTACCCTTAAATCGAGATAACAGCTAACTGATTTTTGCAGATTGTATGCAACAATTCTCTCCTAAATCAACTAAATAAACTCATCAGAGCTGAAATACCGACTTAAACATACACGGCAGCTTTATGGTATCTTCTGCTCAGAGCTCTTGCAGTGCTGTACAGGGGTTAGTTACATTTAAGCCTTTGCATATACAGGAATGATTTAATGTCAGCTGAGAAAAATCAGTTCTACTTTGTTTTACATCAGATAGCTGAGAATTAAGTAAGGTAAGGAAGAAATGGAGGCCATAGCTCCTCACACCGAGGTACCAACAGTGATAACTAACTGCCTGTCTCATGTGCTGTGCCATCCTCCCCAGTAAAATTGGGTGGGGGAGTTGTCGACTGTATTAAGAAATAAGAATTCCAAAGAGCAAGTCTTGAGTATCAAATCATTTAGATAATAATCCATGTGAGTTCAGCAAATCTGAAGCCATATGTATTGTAAATAACTTATTAGAGCATATACCGGTGTATCAGACGTCGTGTAAAATCGGAACAGAAAACTAGCTATTTTGCATATAAATATAAACCTGTGGAAACCAATTTGGAGAAGAGCTATGGATTTTTGTATGCCAAGAGTTATAGAAGGTATTGCCTTGGTAGTCTCCCAGTTGTAACTGTCATCACCATCTATCTGTATATGGAGAGAGATAGAAGGAATTTAGCAACAGCTCTTGTACCTTTATTTTTCCTTTTTTCCTGAAAGTGCAATACACCCAGCAAGAGATCTATGTTTTTTCTGCCTGAAAGGACATGTTTAAGAAATTTTGATGCCTTGCCATTTCACACCTATCGCAGATACTTTGGGTTGAGTTCTGATTTTTTTATTCCAGTATGTGGGTAGTGTGAGCAAGAAATAAATGGGATGTGATGGGCTTTCCTGCTGCTGGTCACAGCCTTCTCTGATCCTCATGGTTTGCAGACACTCTTGCTGGAGTCAGGGAATGGAGTGGTGGGGAGGAGCAAGGAGACAAGGTGGTACTTGAACACGGGAGATAAGGGAAAACCAATTATTTTGGAGGCAGATAAGGGAAGATGGGAAGCAAAGTACAGAAGAGGAGGACTTCTAAGGATACTGGGAGTACCTTTGGAACTTGAATTTGTGCTGCCCAGTAATCATCTGATATGAACCAAGTGAGAGAAGATCAGAAGTTCAAATAGTAGTTTCAGAGAGTTTCTGAACTTCTAACTGCTGCTTGATACTTCAGTCCAGAGTGGAGGCTCAAATGCCACCTTTTAGAAGCCCTGGCAGTAGAGTGGGAGCAATCCCAGTGATACTTGAATAAATTACTGAAATACTGCAAGGTGGCCTTGGTAATTAACTTCATAAAGCAGCTAGAAAACATGCTTAAAGGAATTTGAAAACAGGCATGCTGGGTTTTTTCAGCAGAAAACGATGTGGTTTAATGTATATTCAGGATTTTTGGGTACACTATGAAAATGAAGGCCTGTTCCGTTACCCTTGGTAGTGCTCTTTTGTTCATCTGACTGTTCTTAACTGCCTGAAGGGAAGGGCAGCATTTCATAAAGGTGTTGATAGACCAGAGAGGAAACAAGTACAAGTTTCACAGGTGTAGTCTGTCCAAAACCTCAGTAAACTGCCTTCTATCATGGGACAAATACTCAGAAGATAGCTTACTTATTGGTTTGTTGGGGATTTTGGAGAGGAGAGGGGTGATACCGCTGGGTTTTTGGGAGGTAGCTGTCTAAAGGTTACTTCTTTTAAAAGATTATGTTGTCCTTATAAATTTCTTTGGACTGTACAGATGAAGCCTGGCCACAGCTTAGTTGGACTGTGAAATTCAGTGAGTGCATTGAACATGCTCAAAGTGACAACAGTCCCTAGTCTGCACGTGCATTTTTTTAGGTCTGTGCCCCTACATGTTTCCTATTTCTTTGTCACAAGACGGTGTTTCTTGGTTTGACAGCAATACTTTATACTCCTGATCATCACGGATGGTGTGATAACGGACCTCGATCAGACTCGAACCGCCATCGTTAATGCTTCAAAACTGCCCATGTCCATCATCATCGTTGGTGTTGGGGGAGCAGACTTCGATGCTATGGAGTTTCTAGATGGTGACAATGGAGTTCTTCGGTCCTCGTCAGGAGAACCAGCCGTCAGAGACATTGTCCAGTTCGTGCCCTTCAGGAAGTTCCAAAATGTAAGTAATTTTAATGGTATGCCTAATTAGCACTGTAGAGGCGTGCTGGGCTTGCTGGCGTATCCTACCTATAGCCCTAAGCTTTTGCACTCTCTCTCAATGAACTCTGAAGATCTGAGATACATATTTATCAAATGCTAAAAAATAATAATAATAAAAAAAAGACAGAAGACTTCAGCATCTGTAGAATTTCCATTTGGTGAGCTGATTCATGTTTAAAAAGACTCCATTTCTGCTTTAAGCACCGCATTTCTAATAAGTTGCTGCAGGGAAATGACCTTTGTAAATCTTCCCCAGACTTGATTAAACAGATGGATGTGGTTTTCGTTTGGAAGAACTTAGTGTGGTTTTGTTCTTACGGAAAAGTGTTTTTTATTGTGGATGCCCATTTGTAAATATGGATTAGTCTCACATTTTAGTGCAGTGTTAAAATTCAAGATTAAATCAGGGAGGTTGTAATCAGTAGAAATTGTGTGTGGGCACAATAGCGGTTTTCATTTTCATTAAAGCAAATATATGAAAAAAATGGCTAGTGAAAGAGTGGAATCCTGATTTTTTTGCTGTAGAACTCAATAAAATACTCCCAGACTGCTGTAGTCTAACTTTTAAATGTCATATTGCTGGAAAAAGCTGATTAAAAAAAAAAAAAAACCACACCAAGATTTCCTCAGGATGGGGAAGATAAGATCAATACTTTTATTTCCATCCTAATATGTTCTAATTTTTTGTTTCGTTTCTTTATATTGACCCTGTTAATAATACTCCTTATACCTTCTTATTTTGTCTTTCTGCTTTTATTTTTGCTTTTACTTTTGATACAAGTTCTTTGTTTAATCTCAGAGCAACTTGGGCAAACTGAACGGAGAAAGAGAGCAAAAATGAGTACAGAATGTGCTCGCTGAGTAATGCACTTGAATGTAGATTAACTAAGGTCAATATTCAGTATAAAATTATATATCCAAATGCTTTCTGTTCCAAAAAAAAGGGGCGGATTGTTTTCCCTTGGATACTTAGTCTTACCCTAAAACCAGTCTCTCCAGAAGAGCTGCTGTGTAGCAGTAGAGTTCCTGTGGGGGAGACTTGGTGCAGGTGATCATGGGTCACCTCCAGCAGGTAGTGGGAGTCTCTTGAAGTTTGACATCCGTGCTTTATTTTGGGTGACAAAAGGTGTCCAGAGACACAGCAGCACTTTGCACACCCAGCTCCTCTTCCTGCAGTGGGAGGGGGCAGCCAGCTGGCTCCTGGTGTCACGAGTGAGGAGGTGAAGGTATCAGGGAAGGTTCCATCTGTCCCACAAGGGGTGTAAACACCTCTGTAAAATGCCAGGCTTTGCCCTAGAAGAGCAGGTGCTCGTTACCCATCTTAGGATCTGGTGTGGAAACTGAAACTTGGTCTTCTTTTTTTTCCCCCTAAGTCTCCGAAGGAAGCTCTGGCGCAGTGTGTCCTGGCAGAAGTCCCTCAGCAGGTGGTGAGCTACTTCAGCACCTACAAACTGCAGCCTCCCAAGAACCCTGCCACAAAGTGAAGGGATGGGCCCAGCGAGGGCAGCTGGGACTCAGTGCTTGCTTGACCTGCTGCATCTACAGGCTTGGGTTCTCCAGGGGCTTCTGTGTCCCTGTATCCACACTCCTCTCTATGGTAACGGCTCTTAGCTTCTGCCTGCAAATCACGTTGCCAAGTGTGCCTTTTGAGGGCCAAAAGGACAATTTTCTTAAAATCTGATGCTGATTTGAGAGATAGGGCTTTATTTTATTTTGAAGAGTGGGGGAAAAATATGCAGAGAGAAGAGGGAGAGCAGCTGGAAGTGGAACAGCTGAAAACGGGAAAGAGGGAATAACCCCACCAAGCAGGGAAGAATTTGTATGGGCTTCAACAGATCTGGGATGTTTCAGGCTCCTGTGTTTAAGCCACCACAACAGTTTTGTGGCAGGGGTTTCACAATTAGACATGTGCCAGAAGAGGGTGTAACAGCCCTCCTTGCACGCTCGTTTCACCTTTGCCACTTCAGTGCCTCCGCTCAGGGCCAGGTGATCACCAGCCAAACAAGTCCTTAAACTCTTCCACCGGGCACAGTCTCTAGAGGTAGGACAGGAATAACCCTGGTGGATCAAGGTGAACCTCTAACATCCCAGAAAAATACTCTTGGCCTTTGAGGCTGCCCCTGTAAAGTGGCTTTTCAGTGTGTACTCTGCTGGAAAATGGGAACTCCACATTTTATTTTGGTTGGGGTTTGGTTTTGGTTTTTTGTTGTTTTTTTTTTTTCCCCTGTAGAAGTTGTGACTGTTGATCTTTAAAGGGCTTTTTGTGAAGTGGGAATTCACTTTTCAGTTAAAAAGTTTTGTCTGATTTTATAACTGTGCGTTTTCAAGCAAAGACACTTCTTGAAAGTGCTGCTTTATTTAGATGGGTTTTGTCATATTTTGAATCATGCTGCTTTTTCACGAGCTCACTAATGAAAAGTGCCTGCAAAAAGAACCACAATCTTGCCTCTTCCCTCCCTGTAGGAAGACAGAAGCAAGTCTCTAAGCTCTGATCCTACAATCGCACTGCATTTCTCTAGGGCACACAGTTTCTGGTTTGTTTTCTTGGCTTGAGCTTTCTTGTCACCATTTACACCAAGTGTAAGTCATCTTCTGTTTGGGACAGGTGAGGTTTTCTTGCCTCCCAGGTGTGTACACTCCTTTCTGAGGCGCAACCTAAGTGGGGATGTAAAGGTCCCATTTATCACTTGTAAAATGCTCATCCTAAACGTTAGATTAGAGCACGTTAGAGCAGAAGGGACTACCCCTGAATTGAACGTGCTCGAGCACTCAAGGTTGCACCAGGTCGTGGGACCTGGGACTTTTTTTACTCACTGGAGCTGCTCTGTCATTTTTTGAGGTTTTGGGTGGGGTTTTTTTCCATATATGTGTAATCCTGTCAAAAATCTGAATTCCCATTAGCATTGATGGATGAAAGATAGATGTTTGGAGATTGTCTTGTGCATCCTGCAAAACACACCAGGTGTTTTGTAGCCAATTAGTTACCAATCATGGCTTAATACGCTGTTCTCCCCTCCCTTTTCCTTGGAGGAAAGGGTCCCTACTAGTGTCAGTAGAGGAATGCTAAGGAAGAGATTTTGTTTCATATTAAGCCAAGCTCTTTCTTTTTTTTTTAATCATGTGTTTGTTTATATCAAATCCTACAGTCGTCGTTCGCTCAGTGTAGTGTGAATGCGTTACTGCTTCATGTATCAATGCCAATGAAGAGCCATGCCAGATACACAACACAAAATACTAAGATCAAGGCAGGTAATTATAAGGAGCCTAAATCACGCTGCTGCTAATTGATACTGGCTGATTTTGGAGAAATGAACTCTTTCGGAGCTCCGTGTGCAGAGGAAACTGGCTGGGGTGTTAGTGCTGTGTCTGGCCCGACTGCTGGTGGGAGCAGAGGGTGCTACTGAAGTTCCTCTGAGCTGGCTGCCAAAAATAACACTGCTCAGCTGAGTGCTGGTACCAGGGCTGCTTCAAGTCGCTGTGGAAGCACATTTAAACACATTAAAGTATGTTAATAGGTATTATTATAAAGTCGTTATAGTAAGTGTCTGCTGCGTATAAAATACATAACCCCTTTTGTCAGTATTCTACACAGAAATTCTGAGTTTCTACAGCAGAGAATTGGTTAGCTCTTGTTGAAGTGCCTCGATGTTCCTCAAGCTTAGGGAATTAAATAGCACATGGATGACCCCTGCTCCTCAGTGTGCCCCCTTCTGTGTGAAGGGACGTGTTCCAGACCTGACAGCAGCGAGGACCGCCGGCCGGGGGTAACCTGGAGGGCTGGGGACAATTGGACAATTTGGGAGCTGAAGCAATAATCTGAATAAAGGAATGCAGCAGATGGTGAGTCGAGGGGGAGGGGAATTATTGTGTTGCGTTGCCGTTTTTTGGTTAGTTTATTTTTACATGTACCAAAGGCCTTATTAGCTTGAGGGTGACAAAGCAAAATATTGTCAAAGTTGTGTAAAGCGATGTGCGTGTGTGTCACTTGCGCCACCTTGTGGTGGAAGGGCTCTATAGCAGTCTGCATAACCTCATCCTTGCTGCCACTTAACGGTCTAACGTATACATATGTACAGCAGAGAAATTACCTGTAACCACAATTTTTTACTTTCCTATGTATTTCAGTCCCGATGAAGTTAACTGATTTACAGTCCTACGCATTAAAAATATAATTTCATTACACTGCTCTTCCCTTGTGCTTCTGTACTCGGCATTTCCCTGGAATGGTAAATGCTGCTTGTGCAGCTCCTGTGCTCGGAATTCCAGAGGTGGAACAGCTGGTTTCTAACAGTTATTTATTATCAGGTGAGAGGAAAAAAAATGCCTTTTCTTTCAGTGGTTAGGAATGTGCAGTGTGTGTTTCATAAAGCATCTCATGCTGGCTTTTAGAAAGAAAATATTCTGAAATGGGATGGTTTTGGGAGTGAGTGTTTCATGCTCTTTGCCATGTTAGAGTTCCCCCTCTAATTAGCATGCTCATACATGCAAATACAATTATTATCAGGCTTTCCCAAACTCTCTTTCAGAATAGCATCTACACGTTAAGTATGGAGGCACGGAGATTTGGTTAATTTTTAGGTTGGTTTCCTTAGTATTTTTAGTTTTTGTAGGAGACGGCACATTGCCCAACCTCAGGGAGCTCTGATACTGGGAGTTGTGTCTTCTAAGGAATAGGATTCTGCTCCTAAATAGCAGCAGTGGAGCTCTACTGCTGTCCTTAGGAGTGGGACTCTTAGAAGTAGAATCCTGCTTCTAAGTGTAACTCACTTGACTTCACCAGTCAGGAATCCGCAGAATTAGAGTTGGTTCCTGGAAGGATTTCATACATTTTACATTGACTACACCTCACAAGACCTCTCTTGTGTCGGTCCTTCTGGTGAAAACCCTATAAATAGTTGGGAACTTGAATGGGCCGGCTACACCCTCCTTTCAGGGAGTTGGAGACAGTGAGAAGGTCTCCCCTCAGCCTCCTTTTTTGTGGGGAGGGGCCCAAAACTGGACACAGTACTTGAGGTGAGGCCTCACCAGTGCCCAGTACAGGGGGATGGTCACCTCCCGAGTCCTACTAGCCACTCTGTTCCTGACACAGGCCAGGATGCTGGTGGCCTTCTTGGCCACCTGGGCACACTGCTGGCTCCTGTTCAGCCGGTGTCCACCAACACCCCCAGGGCCTTTTCCACCAGGCAGCTCCAGCCAAACGAATGCCCAGCCCCTTGAGAAACCCAGAGTTAAAGGGTTGGGGGGGCAATAGCTAATTCTTTGCCATGTTTATTCACCAGTGACAACCGGAGCGGGTGCTCCTGCCTTCAAACGGGCGGCAGCAGTTCTGCACTCTGCCTCCCCATTGTGGATTCTGGGATTTTTTTTCTTTGGACAGTGGTTTTGTTCCTCAGGCCTCTTTGTCCCAGGCTGAACCATCCTGCACCGAGCTGCTCCCATCACAGCAGCACATCCGTGACCAGAAGGACCAGGGGAGGAGAGAGGAGGATGGAAAGAAACGTGAGCAACCTCAGCAACAGCAGGGCAGTAACGAGCAAAAGGATAACTACAGGAAACCAGAAAAGAAAATAGAAAAGAACACAGAGAAGGATGAAGAGCAAACCCAGCAACAGGAACAGCACTAAGAAAGCGAGGACAAGCAGGAGAGGGAAGAAGAGGAGCAGGAACAGGACGGAGTGAGAGAGAAGGGGGAGCATGGATCAAGAGAAAACCCAGTGGGTCTGAGCTCTGGTTCCTGGTACCCCAGAAGTTCTCTCTTCAGGCTGGAGGTTTAGAGGTCAGTATAGAAATAATCTGTTGGGTTGTCTCAGGAGCAGAGGATGAGAAGAGTAGGAGCTGGGGTAGGTTCTTCTCTTGAGTAGTCTCTATTTTTAATCTTTTTGTACCCAAAAGCAGCGTCACGCTAGCTCTCTGAATTCAGCAAGACAATAGACGGGGCCACAGCCCAAAGCACCATCTACTTCTTTTTTTTCTCTTTAGCTTCGACTTTAAGGATCTCTCCTTCTCCTGCTCTGGGGGATGGAGACATACTGATGATCAGGGACTCGTTAGAGGTTCCTCTGTGCATGGCTGCAGGAGGTTTGGGCTTGGCAGCTGCGGCCGGCTCTTCCCTCTGCGCAGGGGGTGCAGGGGCCGTGGGCTCCGCAGGTTTCTTCTCTGGTTCAGGTTTGTTCTCTTCTTCAGCTTGAGCTTCCTAGAAACAAGAAGTTAAACGTTCGCCTCTGCTGCAAAAGGGATTCAGGGAGTTCTGTGTGTGCAGTGGAAAGGCACAGCATGGACACTGTCATTAAGGGTATGCAGCGTATGTAAATTTGTAATCAGATGCTGAAAATCAGTTCCTAAATGAAAAATGCAGTTTCAGAATCAGAATGTCAGCATAAAACCTGGGAAAGCTTGTGGATAGGGATGGTATCTGCTGCTTAATAATACAGCAGGATGAAACGGGCACGTTTTGGGCCACACAGCCCTTCCTTAGGCCTTGCCTTCCTTCACAGAAAGAAAAAGCGTTATGTAGATCCTGACGCATTGCCCAGGGCCCCAGTTCCTTGGCCAAGCCTATTTGCTGTTCAGTTCACAAATGCACGTTAAATTGAGCAATGTTTCTGCTCCAATCGTAGCGTCGCAGCCATTTGTGTAACCCAAGTTCTTTATTTTTATTTTAAAAAGTAAATAAACCCACCACCAGTTCAGCTATAAAGACAGAACAGAATTGTGCCACCCTTGGGTGAGTGTGCAGAACTGAGCAGGTTCTTACTAACATGAACAGTTCTCAGAACAGAGTAGAATGTGGGAATTATTTTTCATCAGCTGAAATAACAGTTTCCTTATAAGTTCAATATCTGAGAGATTCAATCAGTTTTAGCTGTGTGGGCTAAACTGGAAATTTTTATCTTCAGGATTTGTGATAACTGAAGATCTGACTTTGAACTGGAAAGTTCACCACGGACTTGAGTCAGCTGGATCAGATGGCTGTGTCAGGATCTTTCTGTATTTACTGTTGTTTACGTAAAATTAGAAGATAAGATGCCCTTTGTAAAGTCTATTTTATACTTAACTTTCTTTCAGGATTTTTGTTTGCTTGCTTTTTTTATCCCTGTTTTTTTTTTTTCTTTGCTTTTGTTTTCTCTGCTCTGCAGAGAGTCCAGGGCCAGGAAGATTTGAGCCAAATTTGAGCCCTGGTGTTTACAGAGATGAGGCAGAGGGATTATCTCCCAGCTCCTGGGAGGTTTTGCATTAAGGCTACATTTTCCCCCGCTCTGTTTGCCTGGGCCCTCCCAGTGTCTTTCCTTTTTCCCTCTTCAGCTCCCGAAATGACCCACTCTGTTTTCTGTGGCGTTACCTGAATGTCTTGTTCTCTCTTCAGCTGCAGCAGCTTCGCCAGCCCTTCTTTTCCTTTACCTCCAAGCATGGCTTTAAACAATTTTGGAGTCTCCTGTTTCTGCCCAAACAGACCGGCCAGGCCCCGTGGTTGTTGTGCTGGAGGTCCTGGAGCAGGTTTCCCCTTCTCCTTCAGCAGCACCCTGGAGAACAGGAGGAGTGAGAACACACCTCAGTGCTGGGGAACTGAACGAAGTTCCTGCAAAGCTAAAACGTCGCCTTTGGGGATGAAAATCCAGCAGCTTTTCCAGTGATTTTCTTCCAGCAACAGCAAAGCTGGCGAAGGGAAGGGTTTTAGCCTGGGCTTTGGTAGAGTTGGAGGCTGCTGTTCTAATTTGGAGTTAGAATCATAGAATCATTTAGGTTGGAAAGCTGCTTTAAGATCATCGAGTCCAACCATCAACCTGGCACTGCCAAGCCCACCACTAAACCGTGTCCCTCAGCACCACATCTACACCTCTTTTAGATACCTCCAAGGATGGCAACTCCACCGCTTCCCTGGGCAGCCCATTCCAATGTTTGATAATCCTTTCAGTGAAGAAATTTTACATACTATCCAGCCTGAACCACCCCTGGTGCCACTGGGCCTATTTCCTCTTGTCCCATTGCCTGTGACTTGGCAGAAGAGACCACCCCCCCGCCGGCTACACCCTCCTTTCAGGGAGTTGGAGAGAGAACTAAGGTCTCCCCTCAGCCTCCTTTTCTCCAGGCTGAACACCCCCAGCTCCCTCAGCCTCTCCTCATAAGACTTACTCTCCAGACCCCTCACCAGCTTTGTCGCCCTTCTCTGGACCCGCTCCAGCACCTCGATGTCTTTTTTGTGGTGAGGGGCCCAAAACTGGACACAGCACTCGAGGTGGGGCCTCACCAGTGCCCAGTCAAAGGTAGAATCACTTTCTCAGTCCTGCTGGCCACACTCTTTTTAAAACAAACCAGGACACTGTTGGCCTTCTTGGCCACCTGGGCACACTGCTGGCCCATATTCAGCCAACAGCTGACCAACACCCCCAGGGCCTTTTCCACCAGGCAGCTCCAGCCACTCTGCCCCCAGCCTGTAGCGCTGCAGGGGGTTGGTGGGACCCAAGGGCAGGACCCAGCACTATGTCTTGTTGAACCTCATCCTATTGGCCTTGGCCCATCCATCCAGCCTGTCCAGCTCCCTCTGTAGAGCCTTCCGACCCTCAAGCAGATCAGCACTCCTGCCCAACTTGCTGTCCTCTGCAAACTTACTGAGGGTGCACTCGATCCCCTTGTCTAGGTTGTTGATAAAGTTATTAAACAGAATTAGCCCCAGCACCGAGCCCTGTGGGACATCACTTGTGACTGGCCACCACCTGGGTTTGACTCCATCCACCACAACTCTTTGGGCCCAGCCCATTTTTCGCCCAGCAGAGCACGCCTCTCCAAGCCACCAGCAGCCAATTGTTTACCTGTATCCTGGAGAACAAAGAGGTGCAGGCTCAGAGTAAGGTGTCACAAAGTGGACAAGAGTTTTATAAGGTGAGAAGTCATGTGGAGGGGGATGGATGTCTCAGACCTAAGGTGGAGATCTCTTACCTGCCCTTCTGGATGGAAATTCTGAGAGCATTTAGTGCTCAATCTGGAGTCCAGCTGATGCTTGTGGAAGTCTTACTTTACCAAACTAGCTCAGCATGGCTCATCTCTCATAGGTCAGGTTAGACAGTGGTACTTATTTTTGATCTTCTTTGGTAGAAGATACCCTGAAGGTATAAAAATTCCTGCCAATCGTGTGGCGGATGAGATTTTCACACCCTTCCATAGCTGTACTGATTTGCAACCATAACAAGAAGTGAGAATGAATGATGAGGGAAAGACGAGGTGACAGTTCCAAGACAGATGGAAGCAGTGAGAAGCAGAGGGTTCCCACACTTCCCATTAAGTCACTGGACAGTTTTCAAGGCAACTTTTATATCCTTGCAAAAGCCCTGACTCAAGGCTTTTTATGAATGAGTACTTGCAGACTGACGTACAGTAAGTTCCATAATATTATAGTTTTCTCCAGTGTTTTGCCTTTTGTAATTTGGGGAATTTCAGAAGTGAAGATTTAACATTTTTAAGTTGTATTTTTTGTTAATTTAAAAGTGCATTTCAGCAGCTTCCGTGGGTTTAGACCATACAGTGACTATCAGGTGTGTGATATATGGACAGATTTCTTCATTGAATAACTCCTCTGAGTCTATTTCAAGGAGCCCTCTAAAGGTGTAGGATGACCAATGCAAGAGGACATCTAACACAGGGCAAGTCCTCTAGCAGAGGACTCTAACATAAACCTTCCAGGGCAACTGATAACTCGGCTCCAAAACTGAACATAACTGCGATCCTTATCAAAATGGTGCTAAAACCACCCGTTGGTGCTTTGTTTTTCTAGGGACGTGGCTGCCCGGGCATAGGACACAGGAGTTTTGGAAGAATTAGTGGATGCATAGATAGGTGAGCAGAACACGAGGTCTCCAGCACAGGGCAGGTACTGCCTATCTTTAAAATTAAACAGGATCTCCTGTATTGAGTTTGATATCTAGAGAGGGCTTTGGGCTCAAGTGGGAGTGCAGGTGAAGGACGGATGGTTCTTAAGCTCCTGCAGTTGAGAGAGGCTGTCTGGAGGAAGCAGAATGGAATGGCTTGGCAGGATATGAGTAGGGTGGGCAGGAAAGGTGCCCCAGCGAAGGGCAACAAAGATGATTCAAGGATTGGAGCATCTCCCTTATGAGGAGAGACTGAGAGAGCTGGGACTCTTTAGTCTGGAGAAGAGAAGGCTGAGGGGAGACCTTATCAACGCCTACAAGTATCTCAAGGGAGGGTTGAAGGAGGAGGGAGCCAGACTCTTTTCAGTGGTTCCCAGTGAGAGGACGAGGGGCAACGGGCACAAGTTGGAACATAAGAGGTTCCACTCAAATATGAGGAGAAACTTCTTCACGGTGAGGGTGACAGAGCCCTGGAACAGGCTGCCCAGGGAGGGTGTGGAGTCCCCTTCCTTGGAGATCTTCAAGACCCGCCTGGATGCTCCTGAGTAACATGCTCTAGCTCTGGGCAATCCTGCTTCAGCAGGGGAGTTGGACTAGATGGTCTCTATGGTCCCTTCCAACTCTGAAATTCAGTGAAAATCAGTGAAAGCAGAAGAAGGTAGTGCAGGACAGAGAGAGAGGTATAACAGCTACTGATGGTCCTACAACTCTTCAGAAAGAAGCTGAGGACAAGAGAGGTAGGGTGAATGCTGGGGACCACCAGTCAGTGGGGTTTGTTCCACCTTTCAACCTGTTGATGCTGGTTTTGAAAAGTGGGCGATCGGCCCATCCTGTGTCCAGGTTCCTTCTTCCTCAGCGACGTGATGATTCTCAAGATGCTGTCACTTGATAACCAGGGCTGTTGAAAAATGCTGAATGCAACCATCTGCCAGCACTTCCACCAAAGAAAATGTCACTCCTGTGCTATGTTTAGTCTTTGCTGGTGGCATTTCAAGTCTGGGAGCAACCTTCCAACCTTTGGTACCAACGCAAGGCAGCAGCTGAGAACAGTAAGTGTGCTGAAGTATACTGCTGGCAACAAATCCTTTCATGTATGTGAACCTTTTGCAAGGTAATATGGTGCTCATTTTGTCATAATTTTATGACAAACTCTGCCCATATTTTTCCCTTTAAAAGCCAGGGAAATGATGATCCTACCAAGTTACAGCCAAAGCCAGAGGTAAAGAAGTTAGAGGGGTTCTAAAAGGGGATTTCAAACCCTAAATCCCCACCTCTCAGATCGGTGTGCTTCCATCCTGTCAGGCCTTACTTTAAATCCAGTCCTGACCACAGCCTGAGATTTTGGCTGTGGGTGCACTGGAGCCTGTCTCTGTAGAATTAGCTGCAGGTGCTTGGTTGTGTCTTTGAAAACCCAACCCTTCACTGACATCCCTCCTGCCCTTTCTTCCTTGACTACGTAAGGAGTCCTGATACGCGTGTCTGTCCCCTTTTGGTTTTGTTCCCTTCAATACAATGGAGAAAGGAACTACATTGAGGGCTTCATCCTACTTCCATTTCCACAAACCTTGGGATCCCTGCCAAGGCCATGACTTCCACTGAATGCTACTGGGTAACTCTCACCTCTAAAAGCAAACGTGTTTACATCCGTTACTCTTTTGGGAAAGGAACACAAGCTGGTCCAGAAGCTACAACTGTCCATTCTGCAGCTAAATAATGTGATTTTAAAAACCATTATCAGGACATACTTTGCTTTCTTCATAAGAAGTTTTTCTGAGTCGGGGTAGTGCACCAAGATCTCGTTGAGTGTTTTCTTGTCCAGAATGAAAAGGTTGGCAAAACCGTGAGCCACCACGTTGGCAGTCCTTCGGTTTCCTCCTCCTGCAGCTAATAGGCTGGAATGAAAAGAAACATCATCAGTCACAGAGTTACTTGCCCTAATGAGGAATCTCTTTGCTGGTGGCTCTCAAAGTCATGGTGAAGCTCACTTAATGTACCCAACTGTTCTATGGGATGGTCTGCAAAGGCCCTTTGCTGTTGGGATTATAACTAACTTCTTGCCTCAGGCAGGCACTTTGTCACTGCTGCTCAGGAGGATGGAGATGCTAAGGGCTGGGAAAGGTCTTGCTGGATAAAGACATTTCTCCCAAGAGACACAAGGACTGCATTTGTCTTAGTCCTCATGTGAACTTGGCATTTCCTCCATTTTATCGTTGAAAATGATTTACATCAGCAGTAGAGCAGCACAAGTCCGGTATTATTGAAGAAAATATTTACTGTGAATGAATGGTTCTCCAAGAAATTTAATTTTCCCCAGTGAGTAACTTCTGTGGGACTCTGGTTTTCAGTTTTTTCACGTCTCATGTTTGAATGTTGGCAACTTGAATGATACGGATTAGGAAGGGCTTTCAAGCTGACAGTTACAAATGTGTCTGCCAGGAAAAGAAGGCTGTTCCGTTTTGAAAGTAAGGCATTAGACAAGTTCAGTGAGCAGCCGTTGGCCGTGGGAAGGGTACCCACATAGAAATGAGATGATGTACAAATAAAAGTTAAATTGTTCATCTTTAAGAGAAGTTACGTTTTGTTCTTACTACTAAAATTGCTTTATCACTGTATTCAAGGAGATTCACCCTAAAAATTTGTCCCTTAAATATTTCCCAGTGAGTTAATATTTTTAGAGAATATTTAGTAATCTCTCAATTTAGAAGGTATTAACAAAGGATATTCTGGAACCCATAAAACATTAATTAATACATATCCCAAATATTAATCATGGATATAGAGATATTTGTTTTAATATTAAATATATGTATTAAACATATTTATAAATATTAGATCACACAGATAAAATATTGTATTTGATTGATAAAGGCTGGTATAAGACCTCTGCAACTGTGTGTGCAAGGCTGTTTTTACAGACACACACAGTGTTTTTCTGCAAGCCAACCCAAGGCAGCAATCAATACATGAACTCAAGCTGAAAATGTGGCATATCGTCTTCTTTTTAAACAATTCTGTACAATTCCTCAGATACAATAAAACTGTTTGCACAGTGAGAAAATCAGCTAAAGAGAATTGCAAACGGCCTTTGACTTGTGAGGAATCACTTCACAACAAGTCATGGAACAATCCTTCTCAGGCTTTCCTAAGGGAAAGCTCGTGTTATCCAGGCAGACTAGGACTGAAGAGATCAGCTTTTCCATGATGCTGCTGATGCCAGGTGGGTTTCACAGGTAAGGGCAGTCCTTGCTCAAACAGGGTGGCTAAGGACAGCATTATGGACTTCATGATGGAATCTGGTTTGGCTAGTGTGCTAAGGGTTACAGGATAGACCAGTTTTTTAAAATTAACTACATTTGCCTTGCAGTGGTTCTTGATTCTGTTAATATCTATAGTAATAAAGAAACTTGCTTTTTTTTTTTTTTTCCCCTCTTTCATTTTGACTCCAGTTGTTAGCCTGACATGCTGCAATACCAGTAGGAGATAAGGGCTGGAGCCCCTCTGCTGTGAGGACAGGCTGAGAGAGCTGGGGTTGTTCAGCCTGGAGAAGAGAAGGCTCCAGGGAGACCTTAGAGAGCTTTCCAATATCTGAAGGGGCTACAGGAGAGCTGGGGAGGGACTCTTTGTCAGGGAGTGCAGTGACAGGACAAGGGGGAACGGTTTTAAATTGGAAGAGGGGAGATTTAGATGAGATACCAGAAAGAAATTCTTCCCTGTGAGGGTGGTGAGACACTGGAACAGGTTGCCCAGAGAAGCTGTGGCTGCCCCATCCCTGGAGGGGTTCAAGGCCAGGCTGGATGGGGCTTGGAGCAACCTGGTCTGGTGGGAGGTGTCCCTGCCCAGGGCAGGGGGGTTGGAACTGGATGATCTTTAAGGTCCCTCCCAACCCAAACTATTCTATGGTTCTGTTATTCTATGGTAACTTTTGAGTTCTTATGCTAGCAAATTTAATTTAGAGGTATAAAGTTGTCAAAGTGATGACTCG
Source organism: Calidris pugnax (assembly GCF_001431845.1). Classification (NCBI taxonomy): domain Eukaryota; kingdom Metazoa; phylum Chordata; class Aves; order Charadriiformes; family Scolopacidae; genus Calidris; species Calidris pugnax. The sequence goes on from NW_015094509.1 coordinate 4,639,022, forward strand.
GCTTATATTTTTTTCTTTTTTTTTTTTTTTCCCCTAATAGCTGATCCCTGTAGGAAGCTGCTGCTCATTGAAATTGGGCAATCGATCCAGGGAACGGTGTGTGTTATCAGCTGAACACACAGGGCTGTGGCAGCTCAGCTCAGCTCAGCAGCTCCGGGCACACGGGGAGAACTGGTGAAGTCAGGAAAGGGAAACAGGTCTGGACCCTGCCTCTGAGCAGGATGTCAAACCCCAACGGGCAGAAGGATATAGACCTGATGGAGAGGGTCCAGAGAAGGGCCACAAGGATGCTCAGGGGGTTGGAGCACCTCTGCTACGAGGACAGGCTGAGGGAGCTGGGGTTGTTCAGCCTGGAGAAGAGGAGGCTCCGGGGAGACCTAATAGCAGCCTTCCAGTACCTGAAGGGGGCTACAGGAAGGCTGGGGAGAACCTGTTTAGAAAGGCCTGCAGTGACAGGACGAGGGGCAATGGCTTCAAGCTGGAGGGGAACAGATTTAGACTGGAGATGAGGAGAGGGTTCTTCACTGTGAGGGTGGTGGAGCACTGGGACAGGTTGCCCAGGGAGGTGGTTGAGGCCCCATCCCTGGAGATATTCAAGGAGAGGCTCGACGAGGCCCTGGGCAACCTGGTCTAGTTGGGGGTGTCCCTGCTGACTGCGGGGGGGTGGGACTAGATGGCCTTTGGAGGTCCCTTCCGGCCTGGGCAATTCTATGAGTCTATGATTCATTGAAAAGCAGCAGCTGCTGCTTCGGGAGAAATCCTGGGCCAAAGTGGAAAGTGTAATCTTTCACACGGCTAAATGCTCCATTTAGTTTTGATTTTTTTTTTTTTAAATAAAAGTTAAGGTTACAAACCAGCTGAAAGGCTAAAGCTGAGACCAAACATTTAGAGAGATTCCTGTCAAAAATGTACATATAAAGGAGAAATGTTTCCGTTTTTCCAGAATTACCATTTTCTAATAGGAAATTGTTCTAGTGAAGTATCAGTAAATGGATGAATGAGGACATCTGGCTTAAAGTGTAAATTTCTCTGGGCTAATGAAGTGTTGTGTTACAGCTGAATTTCTCTTTCTCAATTGTCTGTGCAGGCAGGCTCTCATTAAGGCACCAATCTGTTTGCCTCTGATTCTGAGATTACTTTGCTTCCCCAAACTGATATTTTCTATACGGAAAAGTAGTGATGAGGGTAAGATGTTAATTGGAAGGCAACTCCTATTATTTAATCTGTTTCTGTAATAATTTTCAGGGATGAGATTGGCAAAGGACTTGCTTGAACATTTTGTCTCGCGTTGGCCTTCTAGTGTGATTCCGGGGAATTATTTGAAGTAAACATTTTTTGTTTCCTTCGACTCCTTTGCCCTCAGAGCCTTTTTAAGCATCATTTACATAAATTTTGAACAGAGTGAGATTAAATAGCATTTGTCTTACATATCATGTAGTTAAACTGCTTGGAATGAGGTGGATTTATTTCTTTAAACACATCTTGAATCAGAAATGGGAAGGAAATCAGTCTGATATCAGGTGATAACCACGCCACAAATACTGAGGGGAGAACTTGGAGGTGCTAAATGAAACTTATGTGTGTGTTACGTATCTGGGCTGCTGTAGTTTTTCCTTTAATCTTTTCAGTATCCAGCCCTTCCTGAAAGCTGGTGCATGCTCAGCCTTCCCACATAACTTACAATACAGCTTTTTTTATTTTTTTTTTGAGGCTTTGCTCAGGTATTACCTTGTCACGCAGAGAAATATGTTTCAAATCACCTTCTCTCAAAGAACTGATATAATTTCACTTCCCCACTCACTGAGAAAAGCCTGTATCTCTGGGTTATATCAGGTGTTCTCCACTTGAGGTCTGGCGTGTTCTACGTGCCCATCACTGGACAAAGGGGAATATTTCCCCCACCACAAAGGGGGACACGAGTGAAAGATAACTGTAAACCTGGCCCAGAGCTGATTACTGCTTTTCAAAAGGCAGATTAAAGCTACCAGCAAGAGGATTAACAATAACAGGAAGGCAGCTGGAAGAAATCAAGAATCCAGTTTATCACATGCAGCAGCACATGTATTTTATTACTTTTCCTCCGGCCAACCTCAGCAGGGGATGCAGCGTTTAAAATCTAGCACTTGTTGTCTAATTGGGGAACATAACACATAAGAATTAATGGATTTTGCATAGCAACCACATGGAGAATATAAAAAACATTTGTAACTACCTGAGAAAAATTTTCTCATCCCAGACAAGCTCACACCCAAAAATCTGGTCCGTCAGCCTTTTTGTTTTGCATGCTCTTAAAAAAATACATTTTCAAATATGGAAGCCTGATTTTTGGCAACTTAATCCCTACTTCAGCTCCTAAATGAACCCATCTTATTTGCTCTTTTAGATTTTTTTTATCCGCTTTGTTGGAAATTATAAATAATTTCTACCATCTGCTGTCTAAGGGCACCTGCTCCTACTATACAGGCAAGAAAATGCATTTTCTCCTGCTATATTGCAGACCCTAGACCAAGAAGATGTGTTAAATCTTTCCAGTGCAGAAGGGGAAATCTGTATATTTCTGTGTACATTGCCCAAAACACTGGTCTGGAATGTTGCTGGATTAGTCTCTGATGCTTCACTTAAATTTCCCTTTGCTGACCTGCATCTCCGCGTGTAGTGTCCTCTTACTTGATCCTGCCAACTTTCTGGCCCCCCATGGTAGCTGTTGTGCTTGCCACAGAGAGGTCAAACAACCCTTGATTATTTGAGCAGTTCTAAAGAAGGAGTTACAAATAGTGATGGACCTACCTGATCTCCCCAAATACAGCTCCTGCTCGGAGTGTAACCAGAACTTTGGTACCATCGGGGCCTCCAAGGACTTGAACTTCCCCCTGTTTGATGATGTACATCTCTCTGCCAATCTCCCCCTGGGAACACAAACACGTGAAGATCTCAGTGGGTTTTTGTCAGAATAACCTGCCAAACACTTCTTTAAATATCTTTCCCCTTTCTTACAGCCAAGTTTTCCAGTATTATGGAGAAATACACGTTTTGCTCTGCTTTTCCTAGCACCGAGCACAAGTGCAAGGAGTGACTTTGGCGGATACAATCGTGACATCGGGCAGTAATTGAACAGGAGTAAAACTATCTAGGCAAGTTTGGAAAAAGAAGACCAGATAATAAGCAGGATTGTAGCTGTCATCTCCATCAGCTGTTCTGGTGGAAACTGAAGTAATTCAGCAGCATGTTTAATAACAAGGAAGTGCAAAAAAGCCTACGCTTTATGGTCTAAAAAGCTTCGGTTTTTACACTATGATTTCTAGTCATCACTTACCTCACTTAAAAGGAAAGTAAGAATAAACAATCACTGAAAACTTTGTCTACTTTTCTGGAAGTCACTGGAGGGTTTAAGAGATTATTAATTTATTTATCTTCCTCCACAGGATCTACTAGGATTCGAAGCATGACATCAGTATAGACAATGAAAAGCAGGCAAACTGGAGTAATAGAATGGCTTTCACAAACGTGACCTGAACAGTCTTCACAATATCTCAATAAAACAGGCAAATAAATATTTTTCCATTGGTGCCTCTGGAGCAGTTGAGGCGAAGCAGCAATTTAATTTTTAAAGTAAAAAGGCAACTGCAACAAAGCCAGGACCGAAAAGGAAGGGCTCGCACTTCCTGTCCCTTCACTTGCACCTCCAAACCTGCGTGTTGGAGCCTCCTCGGCGAGGTGTGATGAGGCCAACATCCACCCAGGAGGACGTAGTCCAACAGGGGTTCATTCCCTCCTACATGTTACAGCATTAATAGGGCTACTATGGTTGTTGGTGACATAGTAGATCCATACAAGGGAGAGGCCTTTTAGCCCTGAATCAAGCTGTAATAAATGGATACTTCCATTTCTCATCATCCATCCTTCTTGAGAACTGTTTGCATCTGACTTCAGTTATCAAGACCTTCAGTCTGTTACTGTCATTTGCTGTCTCTGTTGTGGCAGAGTCCCAGCCACAGTCTAAGATCCTTTCACGCCGTCCATTGAACAAGCAAATTATTCTTCCACCCTTCCTAGCCAACAGTAATTCTGGGTTCCATCTTTGAAGGGACACACCTGATCCTTTGGTGCGTTCACAAATGTTTGATTTCCAGCACTGTGGAGTCAGTGGGACTAACTCAGCATTTGGGAAGAGGACCAGATGCTTAACTCTTGGAGGAAGCAGGACCTTAGTGAACATACGGGACCAGACAAGTTAAGGGGTTCTGATGGCCACTCCTGAGTGTGGGATGAAGAGTGGGTCAGTTGCCAGAAGAGTAACAGTACTGAGATGTCACCCTCCCCGTGCTTTAATTACGTTCAACACCTGCCTCTCAGTACGTTTACGTGCCTTCTGAAAAGACCCTTGGGCTCAGCTGGTGAGAAGCTGAGCTATCTACCTGTGTTTCTGGGAGGTCTGGTTTAGTGATGATGCTCCTTGTTTGTTGTGTGGGTGTCTATTTTTGTCAGTCAGGTTGACGGTTGGACAAGATAATCTTTAAGGTCCCTTCCAACCTAGAAGATTCTGTGATTCTGTGTTGCTGTAAGGCCATGTTCGAGCAAAAATGCTAAGAGAAGACAGGGTTCTTTGCTAGGGGACAGCGTGACAGCACTCATCTGGAAGTCTGGAGGTGGCTCAAAGCTGGGAGTGAAGGCAGAGCAAGGTGAGATCCTGCTGGAAGGAGCGGTACGGGGTGCAGTGCATTTTCTACATTCTTTGATAATTCCGCTTAAGAGTTTCTGAATACACAAATGAAGCACATGAAAGCATCACAGATTGAGATCTGTAGGCTAGGTTTGCATGTAGGTATGTATTAAAAATTAAACTTGCTCCATTTTAAATACTAAAAATTCATGCTGTATCATTAGATAAGCCGTATTTACATTAAGTACTTTTCCATATGACTATAATTTTATGTTTGATAATATAAGTAATAAAACCCATATCGTCTTGTTCTAGGCTGAAACTTGAGAGCACTTTTGTTATTAATACAGAGAGTACCTTAATTACTCTCATGCTACCTAATGCATTCAGGATTAATTTTGTTTAAGGGACGCTGTTGACTGATATCTGAACTCTTTTTCTAAAATACGTACCGTAATTATTCTTTGAAAGAGAAAACACTGCTCACCTTTTTGCAGACAAAGTCACCAGGTAAATACACAATGGATTTCAACCTTAGCAGCATGTCGTATATCATCTGGGTATCGCACCCCTGTTAAAACAGAATTGGTTGCTCTGTTAATTCAGTTATTATTAATCACAAGTGATTACCAACAAGATGTAAATGATCCAGGGACTCGTAAGTGGAATGCAAACCCAAAACATCATAAAGATCAGTTTTTAGAGCAGAGAAAAGACTGAAAAAATGTCATTTCAGATGCTTATAAAGTTCCTTTTGGTTGAATATCTCTTTGCTTTTTGAGCAGTAAGCTTCTGTACATCCAGATTTGCTGTGGAAGCTCTGTTAGTGCTATGTTCATAGCTTTATGGGTAAAACCAAATTAGTGTTAAGATTAGCGTATGTCGAGTCTACATCTAAAAATGCAGTGTCTCCTTGGTTTTGTTGTCAAAAATCCAGTCCTAAGTACCACAGTTAAATTGTGCCTCTGGAAAATTGTCGTGATAACAAAGAGAAAGCTCCTTTGCACAAAATGTTACTAAAAAATGGCATTCACTACATCAAAGTTAGGTTGATGGAGCACACAGCACCAGTGATCTCCCGGGCAGCCATCGGCAGGACAAGACAAGGTGGACCGTATTAAAAAATACATTATTCTATGTCTGACTCTTGAGATTAGTTCTATTCTGAAATCACTTACAGTCTGACAAACATCAACCTTAATATATCGATACAAAAGTGTCTTAATCTCATTTTCCTTGTTTTTTTTTTTAATCTCTGACCCAAAAAATTCAAAGGCAGGCACTTGGCTTTGTCCTGACGTGTCTCCATTGCCTGAAATATTTCTTAGGCTTATTTGCCTTGCATATTAAAAAGCACGTTCCTAAGTGTTGCAAGATGCACAGTACAAAGGTTTCTGTCTCAGGAATACCACACATTTCTGCATTCTCCTCTGAAACTACTTGCTTTGAATAAGTCGACTTTGTTGACGATGGCGAAGTTCACATCAATCGCAATGGCTAATTGCATTTTGGTTGGCATCTGCTCCAGTAATTCTGATTCGTCTGTAAAAGACAAAAAAAAAAAACCCAAAACCACAAAATCTGTTAGAAAACATAAAGAAAGAATGAAAGACCGTCCATAAAAATGAACACCGTACAGGAAAATAACTTAATGCAGCTATTCTAGGATTTATGATTTCAAAGGAGGAAGCTGCTAATATACTTTTGTCTTTTAAGTTACATATCCTGTCTATCATGTAAGTTAATAGAATTTATGAAGCAGTAAGCGTCAGATTGCTTTTTCTTCTCTGAAGTAAAGAGGTTTTTCTTTTCAGAAGTAAAGTGAATCCCCTCCTCTCACTTCTCACGTGCAATTGAGAAGAGGAGAAATGTGAATTTCACCCTCTCTCTGTATCTACACACACACACTCTCACTTGGAGTTGCTACGTCAGTGGAATGGGAAGGCCTTACCCAGCATTCCCTGAGAGTCCCAGGTGTATTCATACCAGGTCCTAACACGATTTTGGACAACTCTTGGGATAGAGTAAGTGTTCATGTAGGAGACAGTGTTGTCCATACTGGAGCGGTAGTAGGTCTGTCCTGCTGTAGCCGCTCCGATGACATCTCTCATCTGCAAACAGCACTGGGTGTTACTACACATTTCAGGCAAAACCAGCCTCAATCTGAATATCTTGTCAACAACATGTGAAAAGAATAAAACACTTCGTTTGCAAAATCACTGATTAATTCTACCTTCAGCTGCATGTTTTGAATAGGTGCTTCGTCTGCTTTTTCAGAAGCATTGCAGATTTAATCTAGTTGTGTTGGAAAGTCTACATTTATGGTTTTTAAAGGAATAATTTGTGGGTTTCAGCTTATTCTTCTGTCTCCTATTTCTTGACATGGATGAAAAATACAGATAATGCTTTTCTTACAAATCCATAATGGTGCTGCTCTGCGTTTGGTGTGCAGTGGAAGGCAGAAGTGAAGCAAAGTGGGCTAAATGTCTCTGATAACACCAGCTGGCACCACAGGGATGGAGACCCTGCCACTGTGTAAATAGTTAAGAGAATCTAGATCACAACTAAAAACGCCCTTTGAGCTGCAAGGTAACCTTGAAGATTGTAGTGCAGGAACACCATTTAACCTTCCGACACAAAGGGAATTTTGGTTTGTGGAAATAGATGAGTTAATGTTCATAGATATTCCTTCTTCCAAAGCATAACCATCTAGGCAAGCTTTTAGTGGAATGGTTTCCTCTTGCAGTGGCCAAGGATTAATGTGCCAGTGGGATGAATTCTGCTTTATATCAATTGGGTGCAGGAGGAATAACAATTTTTAGGCAAGTGTGCTAAAGCGGGAAAAACTCAGTAATTTTAAGGGCTCTTTGTAAACGGGGAATTACAACAAACTGCAGTGAAGCTGTTTGTGTGTTAAGATTTAAGGTCTAAGTCTGCAAATGACTATTCTGGTTACAAAAACTAATCTGCAGAATCTACTTCAGGAATGGCGCTTTCATTGACAGATCTCTCAATTTAGGGAAAAAATATAAATACGCAAACTCTGAAGTTTAATCCAATATACCAGACTTCAATAGTTTTCCACAAGAAATATTTTATACAAAATACTTTGGTTTATTTTTGGTAAATTTTGTGGATGAATTTAAAATCCTGTAGGCAAGAGTTCTGTCTCTTCTTGCATTTCAAAACAGCAAGAGACATAATGCAGTTTTTCAGTGTTTGATTGAACTTTTCGAATCCTGTATCCGAAATAAAAATTAAATTTCAGTTTTCAGCTTTATTTTTTCATAATAATTCTTCAAATAACAAGCATGTACAAATCAAAGTCTGGAATGATTTCTAGAGGAATCCGATAAGACATGGTCTTACGTAGGAACCGCAGCATTTGTTTTTCTGTAGGCAAGGTGTTTAAAAACCTATGGATCTAAAGCCCAAGTTTAAGAGTTACAAGCCAGAAATATTTCAGATATATTCATTTGGAAAAATAACTGATTTTCTGTGCTATGGGCTTCTTTTTTTTCCTCCTGCAAAAGGAGAACAAAGAAAAATAGAAACCAGTTAATTTTCAGGTTACCAAATATATTGTAATTTATGGGAGAGAGCAGAATTCTAGTTTGAAAAATACATTCTATTGGCAGTAGTATCAAGCGTGACATTCAATATGTTTTACATATTAATATCACACCTACAATTGCAATTTTTATACAAGTTTAACAGTATAATGTGAATGTCAGGAACTGTCTCCTTGGCTATGAGGAAGAAAAAAAGGAATTTTACATAGTTCCAAGAATCACCCATGTCCTGCAGAGTCTTGGCTTTAAATCAGCTTGTGTGCAGTAGGGCTACAAAACTGGGAACTGATTAAACACATGTATTTGTTAGAATAACAAGCATGGATGACAGTTAAATAGAGGGACATTCAGATGGAAACTAAACTCCATTCAATGGAATATATTATCACTACATCACAGTAATTTGAACGTATCTCGTTATCAATTTTTCTGATGTACCTGACCAATTAAGCTGGAGAAGACAAAGACGCCCAGGAAAAAATTCAGCAGTTGGAAAATGATCTCAAACAGAGTTTGTGGCTCTGGAAGGCCACCAATGGTGATTAATGTACGCACGGCCCAGTAGTAACACCTCAGGTACCTGTGGATACAGACAACACCTCTGTCATTGACTGGAGGTACTTGTGGGGGTGAAGTGAAGCGTCTACCTACCGCAATTGGGTCTGTCAGTGATGCTTTTCAGTCCAAAGGAAAGACCTCAGCACTTTTTATAAAGGGTTATGATTTTCCAAACGACCCAGTTGTGTAAATCACCTTGAGCTGAATGTTCTCCCTGACAGCAAAATGAGACTATATGGGAAATGCAGCAGTTACTTCGTGTTCTCCAGTAACTCTACGCAGGATCACAGAAGGCTTCAGTAACGAATTGCCAAGGTGGACATCACAGTGTTAGAAAGCTCCCAGTGAAGATGCTATGGTGTTAAAAGCAGTACAAATGTGTTAGAGACTTCCCAGAGTTTATCTCTAGCATAATGACACACGGCTGAAGGTCTCTTCAGACACAAGTGTGAAGCCTTATGATGGGCACAACAAATGCAATGTCATCCTTCCCATGTCCATTCATTTTCCTCCCCCTTTACTCACACAGGTCTTCCTCCCATTCTGTTTCTGAGCACCCTTCACTGCCTCTGCCTCCTGGGTGATATCAAACAGAAGTTACGTGTTTCCACAAGCTGTGGGTTAATCCAGCATCTCCAAACAACTTCATTTACTGAGCACTGAAAGGTTGACTCCTGCATTAACTTCTCCTAGCGGCTGGCCTCCACCACCCCTTCTGTCACCTACACAAACACTTTCGTGCCTTCTTCACTGCTTTCCCTCATGCTTGGGCAGAGCTGCCCATCAATGGCTACAAAACCACCTTGTTAACACTCTTGAAGACTTTCCTCAGAACTCTCTTGATCTAAAAGCCAAATAACAGCAGTGAGTAATGATCAGCCCCTAAGACTCTTCTTCAACGTGTGGCTTATATTGAGTCCTTCCCTGTATCCATCTGCTGTCCCTCACTTCTCATACCTGAATTGTGAGCTCTTTGGCCAAAGACCTCTTGTTCTATCTGTGGAGACCTCTTTGAACAACCTTGTGCATGACAAAGCCCATTGCATTCAAGTGGTGTACTTCTATTGGTATGATAACACAAATTTATGAAAAATGATTTTTTTTTAATTTTTTGAGGATAGTCATGCTAACTTTTTTTGATATATATACAAAGTGCCTTGGCATCTCTAAGCTTCTGGTTTAAATTTTGTTCTAGAAGATGGCACCACTAGTAATGCAGCATCCCCCATACAGCGCAGTGGGGATTAATTAGTTCAAATCATTGCCATGAACGTCCTATCATTTCCTTCTTTTCTGAGCAAAAGAGTATTTGGTTTATGAATATTTTTAAAGGCCCCCTGCCTTAGAATCTGACTTCCTAAGTCTCTGTACAATCAGACCTCAGCATCACTAATGATTATGAGTGGAAGTTTGCTTTCTTTAATTGTACAATGAGATTTTCTATTATTTCATCTGTGACTATTGCTTCTGAAGCAATGCAGATTCCTTCTATTTGCTGGATTTTATTGAGTTTGAAATAAAAAGCCAAAACCAGAAGAACTACTTTTGGAGATGTTTGTTTTGAAATAGCCTGTCTTGTATGCATCTTCTCATGCCTACTCTGAATCTGAGGCCACCTGATCTTCTTGCAGATTTCAGATGTGTATTTTAATTTGGTTGCCTCCATTTTTAAACTCTTCTCTTATTAAGATATGAACTCCACTCCTGTTAATAAATGGTCCATGTAACAATACAATTGGAGGGTCAGTTTTGTGTAAATATGAGAAAATAAACTCACAATAACGACCAACGCCAATGAGTTTTTTTTAAATCACTGAAAAGTGCTTCCAAGTCTTTCACCTAAAATGTCAGGCTTTACCAAGCAATTGATTTTTGCTTTTCATTATCAAGTCACTTTTTTTCTCAGTTGCAGATTAATGAAATGCAGTAACAATGATCACTTTTATCATAGTTTTCTAATTTTAGTTGTTAACATCCAGGAGTGGCTGTTTCCATTCAATGCCCTTAAGTCAAAAGATTTGTTGCGCATCTGCCATCATAGAATTTTTCTTTGTTAGGGGTGCAAAAGGCACAGCTGGATTACACCACTATAATATTTTCACTCAGGTTCAAAAAAAATCATCACCTATGCAGGCTTCCAGCAAAGTATGTGTAAGTGGCAGCTTTCTCTTACACTTCTGTAGCGTAAATCAATAGTAAGAAAAAGCCTCAGATCTGTCTTGGAAGAATTGAGGATTTAAGCATAAAATAATGTCCCTGGTCTGTCTGAAGGGAATTATCATATGAAGTGTATTAATACCATATTCATTTGCCATCACCGAGAATTCTGTAGTGCTTGAAACATGCATAATTTATGAATATAAGACTAAAGAAATTAACATTACTTCTGTGCTAGTTACTATAGAAAATGAAAGTAATTAACTGCCTCCCTCACCCCCAATGGCCTTGGGTGCCAAGCTTGCCAAGTCCACCATCATAGACAATATAATCTTCATTCTGGGAATGTCTACAAAGAAGGAAAACAGCTCCAAAGGAATTTAGGGGTCACATTCTTCTTTGCTGTGTTGCAAATCCAAAACGTGAGAAGTTGTTTTCAGACCTGCCCACCCCTTTCAGAAGCTGTAGTTAATACATTAAACTCTTCTGCAATTTTACTTCAAAAGAAACTTTCTACTGGCAAAGTGACATGATACTCACTATCTCTTAAGCACAGGTTTTGTATTTTCTCCATTTACTCACTGTATTGTTTTTCTTTTAATCGGAAATAAAAGTTACACAGTTGAAATGTAAAGCAGCTTTTTTTTTCTTTCTTTTTTTTTTTTTTTTTTGCCTAAGAAGGGGAGAAATGAGGTTGTAAATTTTGTTTAAGGAAAGCCAGAAAAAACCAGACTTCTATTTCAACAGCGTTAGCAGCTCTGCTTCCTACTAGCTGGTGTCTGGAACCCATCACTGCTCACCACATGGCTACCCAGCCTGCTATAAAAACCCTGTTGAAGCAAACACCACCAGACAAGAAAGGGCTTTTCCCTCTCCACAACACGGAGAGCATGTTTATCCTTCAGGCAATTAAACTACTAGATTTTTCCCTAAAATAAGCCCTAGGTAGGAAAACATTCAGCAACACTGCAAATAAGATACTTTGTATCAACAGAAATATCTTTTCCATAAAAAGCCATTTCAGAATGGATTCATGGAATGAAGTTCTTCCATGGTTTTGGTTAACACAGGTAAATCAGATCTTTATGTGTGTGGCTATCAGATTTTAGGGTGATAGTCACACATTCATTTCAGCCCAGGGAAGCACTATTTCAGGGCTGTGACAATTTCACTCCTCTCAGATGGCAGCCATTTTAAGTAAAGAGCTGGCCTTTATAAGGCCAGTAAGTTCACAGACGACACCAAGCTGGGTGGCAGTGTCGACCTGCTGGAGGGTAGAGAGGCTCTGCAGAGGGATCTCGACAGGCTGGATCAATGGGCTGAGACCAACGGGATGAGGTTCAACAAGGCCAAGTGCTGGGTCCTGCCCTTGGGTCACACCAACCCCCTGCAGCGCTCCAGGCTGGGGGCAGAGTGGCTGGAGCTGCCTGGCAGAAAAGGACCTGGGGGTGTTGGTGGACACCGGCTGAACAGGAGCCAGCAGTGTGCCCAGGTGGCCAAGAAGGCCAATGGTATCCTGGCCTGTGTCAGGAGCAGTGTGGGGAGTAGAGCCCGAGAGGTGATGGTCCCCCTGTACTGGGCACTGGTGAGGCCTCACCTTGAGTACTGTGTCCAGTTTTGGGCCCCCTACCATAAAAAAGACATTGAGGTGCTGGAGCAGGTCCAGAGAAGGGCAACAAAGCTGGTGAGGGGTCTGTAGAACAAGTCTTATGAGGAGAGGCTGAGGGAGCTGGGGGTGTTCAGTCTGGAGAAGAGGAGGCTGAGGGGAGACCTTATCGCGCTCTGTAACTACCTGAAGGAGGGTAGAGAAGAGAACAGGTAGAGAAGCGGGGGTCGGTCTCATCTCCCAAGTCACAGGAGATAGGACAAGGGGAAACGGCCTCAAGTTCCTCCAGGGGAGGTTTAGATTGGATATTAGGAAACATTTCTTCACGGAAAGGGTTATCCAGCATTGCAAAAAGACCTACTTTGATAATTTTTCTTTGATAAATTTTCTTGTGGTTTGAATGCTGTGTACAACTCTTAGTTACAAACTGAAGTTCACCATTTAGTATGCCCACTCAGAAACATATATAGAACCAAATTGATAAGGGAAAGTGTTGTCTGTGTATTCTCTTTAGCCTGGAAAGAAAAAAAAATAAATCCTAGAAGTGCTGACATTTTTAGTAACTGGTTTTGGCCATAACTAGCAACATTTTATGGACACAGCAGGGATCCTCCATAAAACATTCATGCCACTAAATCAGTGTCAGATCATTTGCTTTGGGTCAGTGCAATCTGAGACCACTAGAATTTTGATTTATTTGTCGAACTGCTTACTGTCATTTATTTTTCAATTAGCTAAGAAGTTATGTTTGTCTTCTCTTCTTTCTGAATGTGCTCCCATTCTAAATCAGACCAATGGCATATTTTGCTTCAAATATTGGCAGCGCTGACTGCTACGTGAAAGGAAATGACATCTGTGCTGCTGTGCCATAATACAGGTATTGCAGTGCTGGTTCCTTTTTCTGACAGATTTTTCTTGAATTGTCCTTAATTTCTGGTTTCCAAAGAAATGAATATACCTAGAAGCACCTTGTCTCATATGTTTAAATTCACGTTATCTCTAATAATTCCTAATGCTCACACAGTGCCTTTCTGTCAAAAATCCCCAAATATTTGACAATCAGACAATACATAATGCCTGATTCTCTAAAGTGATGACTGTCCCATACAGAAGGCATTTGCTCTTAGTGGAGTACCAAGCTATACTTTACAAAATGCAGCTCAACATGGGATATTCTCTGGGGTTCCATATACATGGGACCATATAATTCACTATGAGATAGATACTAAAGTCATACATTCACCAACCAACGGATATATTTAAATATGCATTTCATTTCTATGTCTTAGTTTAATGCAGACCTTGATTTATCAGTTTATTGTTTATAAAAAATTCTGTCCTAAATCCCACGTGATTTCAGTGTGACATCCTTTGAGAAGTGTTTCTGTCTTCTTGTAGGAAAGGTATCACAAAATATTAAAAAACCTGGTCATTGCCTCTGGGAAAAACTACGTTGTCTGTGATCAAGCTGGCAAATAATTTCTACCAATTGCTTCCCTGGTGAAATGTAAAATATTCTTGTCCATGAAAAACAGGAAGACTTTCTTGCCTGTTCTCTAGGCTGTTCTGAAGAGGCATTAAAAACTTGACGATCAGTCTTCAAGTAAGTGCTCTACTTTCCACATTTTTAGGTTGCTCAGTTACCTTATTTTTTAATTATGAGGCAAGTATTCCCAAGAATGACATTAAGAAAAATAGCTATAATGGAAATTCGTTCTGCATTTTTCGTGTCAGATTTCTGGAAGCCTTGATCCTGCGAATAAATACCTGTGTGTAACTTCACTGACATAAGTGGTCCCGCTGAGCTCCAGCCCCTGCTTGCACGTCTGGCTGCAGTACCCAAGCTGTATTTTAGCACTGTGCAGAAACTTCAGCTGTACCATTTTTTTTTGAGAGAGAACCCCAATTAATAAAAGGCAATGCTGCTTTACACAAAGTGTGTTTTACTCTCAAAGGCAATTTTCTTCCCCTTCAAGACAGTGACTTCACACCAAACTCGTGAAGTCTGGCGAAATTACACGGAAGATGAGCATGTCTCCAAGAGAAACATGAAAAGTTATTTAAAGGCTGATTTATGCCAGCAGTAGTATATTATATGTGGTTTTTCGAAGAATGTAATTAATGAAAAAATTGAGCTTCTGTGGCTTTAAGTGTATTATGGCCTTTGAAAGAAATGAACAGTCATACATCTGAACCTACTAGATATGTTTTTATATAACTACACACAAAATATATTATGACTTTGCTATTTTCTCTTTCTTCCTCTCCATCATCTTAATGAATGTCCCTTCCTTGGCAGCCAGCCTACTGCTGTCACCAGGAGTTTGTGGAAAAGTGTGCCAGTATCCAGTCCTTCCCGCTGGAGACACTCTGCCACATGCATGAGATCAGAGAAAGTGGGTGGAATTTTTTCAGATCAATCACCGTGGTTTTTAGAGGCACTGAAATGTTGCATTTTAATAACACAATGCTGTGTGGCATGAAAAAAAAAACTGTGCCTCTTATTCCTTTGAGGGATTGTTCTACAATCCTTCTAACAGTTCCCATGTGCATATGCAATCAGTAAGTTTAATTTATGACCCTTATTGCTTTCTAAATGTTTAATTAAGTTAGTGCTTAGCACTGACTCATAAACCTATAAAAGCTGGAAGTGGTAAACTGATTATTCACTACACCTGCCCTCCAAATATGGGTTAGTGCTGAAAGCTGCTAATCAGCAGTTACGGTGCTAAAAGTTTACTATCCAAGCGGTTGTAAATAAGGGCATACCCTGCAAGAAAGGGCACGGGGAAAGGAGGGGAGTGCAAAAATGAATAAAATAAAAAAAAAATATCTCTTGCAAGAGAAAAGGACTTACATGTTTCCTTTGCCATCGTACACCCATCTAGTGCTGCCGAGTCCTTCATAGTCTGAAGCCCAGTAATACACGCACGCGTTAATGTGCAACATAAACAGCAAGTATCCAGTTGTTCGAATGACCCTATAAAAGTCAACAAATTCCTGTGAAACAACACATCTTTCCTTTATTTTAATATGGAGCCTATTGCTTTTTTGGATCAACAGTGTTTGCATTAAGCATCCACTAAGTAGTTCCCCACCTGTGAAAAAATACCTGTCTCTCGCGTTTGTTCGAGGTCAAATAAAAATCTTTCCTACAATATTTGACACAGGGTAATTTTCAAATTATGATTCCCTGACGATTTCATAATCCACTTCTTTAACCGGCTATGAATATTTACAGAAAGGTAGAAACTGTATTAATGAGGCTAGAGGGTTAATGCGTTTGCCAAACTCTGCTCAAGTAGGCTCTAAACTTGTGAACTAAAGCCAAGAAATGTCTGAGGTTAGAAATGAACTGCTTTACAAGAGCCGTGCTCGGAAGCCTCCGGTAGATCCACTAAATAGTATGATTTAGCAGATACAGCAGGAGTTATATCATTCCTAATCCCCCTTCTTATGCTTATGGCCAGTTCTTTGCAGAACACCTATGATGAACTACTTAAGCACCAAGCCGCTTTCCGTTTAATACAATAATGATCTCATTGTATATCCTCTGTTCAGTGCATGAGGATCAAAAGAAAGATCTCCTGGATTTAGCTCTCCAGTCAAAATATTCATACAGGCAAGGGATAAATAAGCAGGAAAAGTATAGGACTTACACAAACACGGGGAGGCTGGTACATACTGAGTTTACCTGCTATAGCTAGATTTCAATGCATTTTGCAGTGCTTAGTAACTGAGTACATCATTTTATGAAAATGTGTTAAGTTCTGACTAAGTTAGGCCTGTAAACTAAGTTAATGGGAGATAATATCATCTGTATTTCCTTGCTGGTTCTTCAGGTGTCATTGCATGCCCTCTTTTGCCTTTCCATAGACATATTATGGAAAATAATTCATTTTAAAAGTTCTCAACATCCGAAAAAAGTTTAAAAAAGTAAGCAAGACAGATGAAAATCATTCTTTCTAATGATACTAGAAATTGGGGACGATAGGGAGGCAGTGATTCAGAAACTGAAAAGCAATGTATTCATCTTGTGGAAATTCAGAGAAGTCTTCTCTTGTACCAACAAGAATTTAAACAAAAAAAACCAACCCACAACCACAAGTAAAAACAAACCTCAAAAGACTCTTCAATAAGTGAAAGGAGACAGCAATATAAGAATGAGCTTTGTGAAGGTCAGCATCTTCAAAATACTTTAGCAGAACTTTCAAACTTACAAGTTTCATCTTATTTTGTAGGTGTATGAAAATATGAAAGACATGATGTTCCAACCTCCTTTTCAAATTTAATTAGTTTCTAAATCTCATAAAATATCCCATTTGCAATGTATAAATACCAAGTCTATCATTTAAATGCAATAATCTCTGAAATAGAATAAGATGGTAAACAACAGATTCTTATTTCAGCCACAGCAGCACACAGGAACAATACATGCCCTGAAACTAGGATAGGGGACAAAAAAATCTGTTGGCTGAAGCACCTTCCCTATAAAAACAAGCTGATAGAATTGGGGTTGTTCAGCCTGGAGAAGAGAATTAGATATTAGGAAGAAATTCTTTGCTGTGAGGGTGGTGAGACACTGGAACAGGTTGCCCAGAGAAGCTGTGGCTGCCCCATCCCTGGAGGGGTTCAAGGCCAGGCTGGATGGGGCTTGGAGCAACCTGGTCTGGTGGGAGGTGTCCCTGGTCGTGGCAGGAAGGTTGGAACTCGATGATCTTTAAGGTCCCTTCCAACTTGAACCATTTTATAGTTCTATGATTCTATGAATTGCAGAGGATAAACTTGGGCATGATGTTCCAACCTCCTTTTCAAATTTAATTAGTTTCTAAATCTCATAAAATATCCCATTTGCAATGTATAAATACCAAGTCTATCATTTAAATGCAATAATCTCTGAAATAGAATAAGATGGTAAACAACAGATTCTTATTTCAGCCACAGCAGCACACAGGAACAATACATGCCCTGAAACTAGGATAGGGGACAAAAAAATCTGTTGGCTGAAGCACCTTCCCTATAAAAACAAGCTGATAGAATTGGGGTTGTTCAGCCTGGAGAAGAGAATTAGATATTAGGAAGAAATTCTTTGCTGTGAGGGTGGTGAGACACTGGAACAGGTTGCCCAGAGAAGCTGTGGCTGCCCCATCCCTGGAGGGGTTCAAGGCCAGGCTGGATGGGGCTTGGAGCAACCTGGTCTGGTGGGAGGTGTCCCTGGTCGTGGCAGGAAGGTTGGAACTCGATGATCTTTAAGGTCCCTTCCAACTTGAACCATTTTATAGTTCTATGATTCTATGAATTGCAGAGGATAAACTTGGGCTGATGACACTGACAGTACATGACAATAATGGTGACACAGCAGATGGGTTCATTGGGTCTTAGTGGCATCACTGACTGTTGATAGGCCTATGAAACTTGCCACAGACATGTCCATGGACTACTTGAGTTGGATCCAAAATTCTTGTGGTAAATGGAGAAAATGAGAACGTAGTGCAGCGGACAACAGTTATAATCGCCATTTGAGATCTGTGCTGAATTGATTCTCATTCCAAGTTTAGTCAATGCAGTGGAGGGTCAAGTTTCTGTATATGTCAAGTTCATGGTGAGAGCATATTTGAAGAAAAATGTTGACACAGGCTTAAGCTCACGACTCTTTTAAAGTACAAATAAACAACTGCTGGGGATTTGGCACTGCTATTAGCAACCTAAAGAAACCATTCTTTAGGTCTTCGGCTAAAGAAACTTCTGACACTTGTGATCAGTTACATTTTGACAGCAGCATCACTTTGGTGAATATTTTGCCTGAAGCAGGCCAGCTGCACTGAGGTAGATTTCCTATGTGAATGAAGCTTTGCATTTATTATTTTAATTATTAAAATTGTACAGTTAAGCTTGCGTCATGTTCTATCCAGTGCTTCACTGACAACTCATGAAATGAAATGAAATGCATTCTATGCCAAGCTTTGCACGCTACAAGAGTTAAATAAGCACATACCTGTAAATGTATGCTTTGTCCAGAATAGCTTCCAAACGATCATTAAATTCAAAGAATGTGTTATGCTGAACGGAAAACAAATTAAAATAATCCAATCACTATTCTTCACCACACATCTTTTCCTAATAGTACTGACATTAGTTCACATATACATCTTGAAAACAATGGATTTTTCAGTAGTCTGACTTTCTTTAAACATTTAACCAAAAGGTGAACTGCAAAGCAAAGATGAAAATTGAGTTAAACACTGCTTTGGATGTTGAATGTTCCATTAATCTGACTGTAGAAATAGCTTTGCTGTTTAGGTCAGACTGCTGCAGATGAATGACTTCTGTTTCCTCAAAGATGAGTAGTTGCTTGGGCAGCTTTATCAGAGAGAATTACACGCATGAAAATCCCTTTTTACTCTTTCTGAAATTCCAGGAATTCTCAGTAACCGATCATAGGTATCAACAACCTCATACTGGACAATTAGTAACAACTGCTGCTATATCGAATTCCTCCTGTTAATTATTTGTAGTTTAACTTTAGCTATAGCCCTTCATATTCACATATATTTTTTTTTTCTTTGCATTTGTTCAGTACATATCTGTTTGCCTAATACGAGGTACTCTTTAACTTCTCATCCTTTCATAGTGTTTTGGTTCTGATTTATGGAATTTTGAAGCTTTGTTGAAAACTGAAGTGAAGAGCACCCTCATTTAATTCTCAGAGTTCTTTCTTAGAGTAAAGTTGGGGAGTTCTTCTCTTCAACTTTCAATGAAAGCCAATTCTTTGTCAACGTATTGCTTGTATTTAGCCATAGAATGGTAAGGGACCACGGTACCAACTGCTGGGTACCATGAAATGCAGGGATCCCTTCTCAGCCCCTTCATTGCCCAGCACCGGGTGTCTTTGGAACTGATAACAAAAGTGGGTTTAAGATTGTTAAGTATGCTGGGTATAGTTTATGCTTTCCTTAAAATTCCCTCCTTTGCTTTTAAGCACCTGACATTACCAACAGACAATGAAAACACATTTTCGTGATCTTTGAAAACTAAGCAGGTAATTGAGAATTTAGAATAATCCAATTTCAATAATGGAAACAGACCAGTGTTAATCACAAAACACCTTTCGAAAGCAGGAAATAATGAAGTCAGAAGAAAAATAAGAGAATAAGGGCTTCATTTGGCTAGATTATATCTTGTATTTTTTGTCGGTTTGTTTACTGATTTATCTTATGCTGAAGATATTTTCCAATTTCTAAATTTCATATTCCTACATATTATAAACAACTTTCCATTGGGTTATAAAAGCATTTTTGTGCAGCTAGCCATCCATCACTAACACAGATCTTACCTTTAGCATCCTATTTGCTCTAAATGCTGGGTTAAATCCAAAGAAAAAGTATAAAACTTCAAACGGCAATACTGATATCACATCGAGCTGTTGAAGAGCAGAGAGGGCAATTTAAACTTCACAAGAATCATAATGCATTTACTTGCTGTCAAAAACCTCCTTAGATGGAATCATGATTGAGTATAATATCTGAACAGTCAGCATGCTAAGCCTGTAACTTCCAAAGTACTGGCAGGCAAGATTATCTCTTTGAAAACACCAGCAGCTTTGCTCTGCCCTGCTTCTAAGTCCCCTGTGCCTGAGGTTTTCATCTGTTTCGTGGGGTTTATTAACAGTATCTCAGATATTTGACTACTTATACATTCTGTTATTTCAATTACAGCTCTGACAAGACTACAGTGGTAGGCAGGTGGCTGGTGTGTGGAGATGGGGAGAGCACTCCACAAGCACTTCTCAGTAGCCCTACGGCTTTTCAAACCAGGCTGCCTGAAGTGATCTGGGGGAACATGATGATTTAGACTCCTGGTTTCCAATCAGAAGTCATGTGTTCCAAACAACAGATTCATGGTAGGATGGCAAGTTCAGATTTTTTTTCTTCTTTTTAACAGATACTGTCTTTTGCTATATTTGGATGCTTCTCTTTCCCATACCACTAAGATTTTCAACATCCCCCTTGCAGCACATCGCTGCCTCATTACTTTTCTTATCCGCCTACTTTATTCTTTCCAAGAATTCTGTGGAGAGAAGGAAAGCTGTGGCAAGCTTGGCTTTGCCTTTTGAAAGACCTTGTGATGCCTTGCTCTGTTACTGATATCCTTTGGGAACCAAAGAGGGATGTGGAACTCTCAGCTTCATCCCACTGTAACCAGAAATGCCTTCGCCCAGGGAGACATAACTTGTGTTGGCAGCAACTAGTCTGCAGCACTGACCTTTCATTGCATGCACATAAGATGCAGTTAATACCTGAACTCTGTGAAAACCAAGCCAAAAGTCTGATTGAGGACATACAACCTTCTCTCCCTCTCTCAGACACATGTCTAAGAGGAGGCAAAATTTAGTCAGAAGTGCTTTAATATCAGTAACTCTTAATTAGTACTTAATCACATGTCAAATTCCCAGATTATATCTATATCTTGCACATGGTGAGAACACTCAAGTCTCAGTTTCAGTCAACTCTCATCAGTTTCTGCAGAAATCAAGAGCACTAAACATACTTTAAGTGTGAACTTAAAACTATACATATCCACTTAGATCTCCTGCTGTAAGTTTGACTCTGTCCTACTTACTTGCCTGTATAGTGTATATCCTGCACTTTTGGATAGCTTAACCTCAAGTATCTAAGTAGTAACACCACAAGCATTGAGACAAATCTAACTCTGAAACGAGGCAGGTGCAAAAGGATTTACAGGAGAGGAGGGGGCAATAGCTGAGATATCAGAGATGTGGGCACAGTGTCACAAAGCTGGATGTGTATCAGGTATTCAATAGACTACCTATCCTCTGTTGGCAAAAACAATATCCAGGAACAAAATTAAGATTTTTCCTAAATCAAATGCATCTTTGTTTTTACAAAGTGCAATGAGCATCAAAAAAATCTTAATTTGAATTTTTTGTTTACTTGTGTGAGTCATGACCTATTTAGTACCACACATGGGAGTTAACCAAATAGAGTTATCCTATGACTTCAAGAGTTTTTAAATCTCTGGCAAATTGTGCTATTGTCTTTCAGTGTGTGTGTGGATCACCTTGAACAAATTCATCAAACCAGTGAATTTAATGAATTCTATTTTATGTATTTATTATTATTCAGAATTAATATTTACAACTGCATTTATAATTATTCTGTTCTTCAATTAAACACTGTATATAAAGATGGCAATCTTCAGCTGGTGAGCACTGACATGCCATCAAGCCAGTGCTTTCTGGTGATGTTCTGAAACCAACAGTGATTTTCAGTGAACGAAAAAAATTCTGCGAAATCCTACAGCCTTACGTGAATGTGTAACTCACATATTCACATCAGTAACACAGGCTCTGCTCACCCGAAACTTCGTAGAGCTGTGGTAGAATTTCTTCATTTCCACTCTGTCTGACTAAAGTGATAACAAAAAGAGAAAAAGGCATAGTGAAGAACAGAATGTGAAGAATGAGCCTCTACTACTCGACAATAATAATGATAATAATTCTCTTCTGATAGTAGGGATGATGACAGTAAATAATGGTCTAAAAGTATGCATGGAGGAAGTAGTAGTTTTATTAGACCAGTTTACATTTTATCAGATTTTATGAGACCTACTTTAAAAAATCAGGTTTGTGGTTTGTCTGATTTTTTCCAAGACTTGCTGTTCGTCTAGCAGTGTGTGTCACGTTTTTGCTACAGATCTTCCCTCTCAAGACATCTCTACCAGTTGGTGCTTGATCCAAACCCCTTCCATTTCAGGGCCAAAAACTCCATTTGACTTCAGTGGTTCCAAGAAAAATGCAAAGAATGTTTCTGCTGGTGTTGTACAAATTTAGCTCTTTGAAAGCTAGCATTGACACGCTAGCATTATTAGCATTATGATAATCAACACCGCATTCATTAGTAATGATTAGCTATTTATTTTTAAATTGCTCTCCACGGGAACCGATGCTAATACCTTAATAAGAAAGGGTAATCACAAGTATCTAAAGAAATGTATCTATTATTATACTTTCTGGGTTTATAACAGGGACACTTTAAAAATAGCTTTAAAATTGTACGGATATTTCCATGCCACCTTTGCACTCTTATCATTTTAACCATTAAACTAAATGCAGGAGATCAGGCAGCAGATGATCTCCTCAGGCACTAAAATCTATGAATTGTACAAACAGCTTCAAGAGAAGTACATGGTAAACTTCCTACACTAGAGTTTTAACCTTATTCATAAAACTTGAGTTTTGTAGGATTTAGGCAACATTGCCAGTTACTGAATGTCTTGGTGCAGAAAAATACATTACACTGCGCTGCATTAATATCTATCCAAACTATATTTGCACAGTTTTATCTGAGATTCCTTTATAAAGGTATCAGTAATATCTTGTATGCACAATGTATAAAATGTTATGTAAAAGCACTGAACTAAAGCTAGTTCCAAATTAAATTTGAGGATATATAATGTTGGATTTTCTCTCTATTGGGCACAGTAATGTCACTGAAGTAACCTAAACTAATTTTTTTCCACATTAGATTTTTTAAGTTAAAGAACAAAAAGTAGAGAAGATTTTAAAGAAAAATTAATGTTGCAGATGCCCTTTTGGTATACAAAGGGCAATCTTTACCTTTTTTAAGATACTTGCTTAGAGTTTTATTTTCCATTTTTCTATAAAAGATAACACAGAAATCGTAGCAAGAAACAAAATTGAACGTACATACGTATATGTACAAAATATCTCAAATAAGTTATCTTCAAAGGATCCTGAAATTAAAGGAATTTGTTCTGATTTTGGCAAAAAAACCCCACACTCTCACCCTCTGTAACAGAACACACATATCCTGTGCATTGCAAGCAGAATATGCGCTGTCTTCAAGTATGATTCCTGCACAAGGTGAATGACAAGCTGAAAGCTTCACACAAACATGCAAACACGTGCACACACGTATGGGTCCACAGATTCCAGGGAAGCAGCCTCCAATGGCATGACTGGATAGACAGATGGAGGGAGAGCAGATGTTGTCTACCTTGACTTCAGCAAGGCTTTCAACACAGTCTCCCACTGCATCCTCACAGGTAAGCTTAGGAAGTGTGGGTTAGATGAATGGACAGTGGGGTGGATTGAGAACTGGCTGAAAGACAGAGCTCAGAGGGTCGTGATGAGGAGCACAGAGTCTAGTTGGAGGTCCATTCCAAGTGGTGTTCCCCAGGGGTCAGTACTGGGTCCAGTCCTCTTCAATATATTCATCCATAACCTGGATGAGGGGAGAGAGTGTGAGGGGACCCTCAGCAAGTTTGCTGCTGACACAAAACTAGGAGGGGTGGCTGACACCCCAGAAGGCTGTGCCACCATCCAGAAAGACCTGGGCAGACTGGAGAGTCGGGCAGGGAGGAACCTGATGGAATTCAACAAGGGCAAGTGTAGGGTGTTGCACCTGGGGAGGAATAACCCCCTGCACTGGTACAGGTTGGGGGCTGACCTGGTGGAAAACAACTCTGTGGAAAAAGACCTGGGAGTCCTGGCAGACAACAGGATGATCATGAGCCAGCAATGTGCCCAAGAAGGCCAATGAAATCCTGGGGTCTATCAAGAAGAGTGTGCCCAGCAGGTCGAGGAAGGTCATCTTCCTCCTCTACTCTGCCCTGGTGAGGCCACATCTGGAGTACTATGTCCAGTTCTGGGCTCCCCAGTTCCAGAAGGACAGGGAACTGCTGGAGAGGGGACAGCAGAGGGCTACAAAGATGGTGAGGGGCCTGGAGCATCTCTCTTATGAGGAGAGGCTGAGGGACTTGGGTCTTTTTAGTCTGGAGAAGAGAAGGCTGAGGGGGGATCTGATCAATGCTTATAAATACTTAAAGGGAGTCAGGAGGATGGGGCCAGGCTTTTTTCAGTGGTGCCCAGGGACAGGACAAGAGGAAACAGGCACAAACTTGAACATAGGTGACTCCATCTGAACATGAGAAAGAACTTCAAAGGTGGCTGAGCACTGGAACAGGCTGCCAAGAGAAGTGGTGGAGTCTCCTTCTCTGGAGACATTCAAAACCCGCCTGGACATGTTCCTGTGAAACCTGCTCTGGGTGGATCTGCTCTGGCAGGGAGGTTGGACTAGATGATCTCCAGAGGTCCCTTCCAACCCCATATCATTCTGTAGTTCTGTGATTCTGTGATTCTGTGATTTACTCTTGATAAGAAAGAGCTTTATGCCTGTTCTGATTGCTCTCGCGTGTTACTTCCAAAACTGTTTTTAACTTTTTTTAAGAATGTAGACAATGTCTTCCAAATTAGGATAATGGAAGGTCAGTGAAGAAGAACACAGGTATCCTTTGATTAATAAAAAAGTTACATAGATTTGAAACAGCAGGAAAAAATGGGTCAGATTAGAACTATAATGTACTTTAACACACAACTACTACCCCCTTGCAATACTTACTATTATATCTCCACCTTTTAAAAATTGCACTCGGGGCTGGAAAATCAGTAAGTCACACAGGTAGCAGATGTCACAAATGACGTCCACGGCAAACCAAT
Organism: Calidris pugnax; assembly: GCF_001431845.1. Classification (NCBI taxonomy): domain Eukaryota; kingdom Metazoa; phylum Chordata; class Aves; order Charadriiformes; family Scolopacidae; genus Calidris; species Calidris pugnax. The sequence goes on from NW_015094509.1 coordinate 4,664,113, forward strand.
ATATTGTATTACTCGGGGTTTGATAGGGAAACACAAAGCGAAGGGGAATAAACCAGCAATTCCAATTATAGGCGACTGTCACAAGCATGAGCCACGCTACGTAACGGCGATCTGAAAGAAAAAGCATTCAATTTACTGCCAGGAACTTGGAATCTTTTCTCATTCTTTTAGATACATTTATTCTATTCTGCAGTCTCTGGGAATGTTTCTGCTCAGAGCAAACTACCATTTGTCCTTTTCCAACGGCACAGGCTGCTGAAGTGATACAGCTTGGAACCAGGAGTCACACAAAGAATTTGCAAAAGGGAAAAAAGATAGGTTTATGAGAGCATATAGAATTTAATGCATCTGAAGAAATGATATATTTTGCATGCTCCTGGTGTATGTTACAACTGACAAAAGAATTATTTAGCCCTCATCAATGGAACAAGTTCTAGATCAAGAATCAGAAGACTTGGTTTTTAATTGTGGCCGATTTGCATATCATAGAATCATAGAATCATTGAGGTTGGAAGAGACCCTTGGGATCATCGAGTCCAACCATCTACCCTACTCTACAAAGTCCTCCCCTACACCTGAGGGATATGGTGTAGGGGATCTTATTGCATACCATCTTTTCAACTGTTATCACTTTTCCTGTCTTTTCCCTGTTTGGAATAAATGTGTTTTGGGGCAGGATCTGTGTGTCCCTCTGAGTTGCAAACTGGAATGTGAATTTTATGGTGACTCAGGGGTACTATGTAATAGCAGCCCACTTCAATATGCCTTTACCCCATTCTACTGCACAGCTTTGAACTCACCTGTGTAGGAGTCTATGCTCTCTGGTAGTCGCAGATACTCCATGTATTTTTTCAGTGGAGGTTTTTTGAATTTGCAGCACAGCATGTCGCAGTAATGATCCTCCTCTGGCTTTGCTTCTGCATCCTCTTTCTTTTCTTCTTTTTTTTCTTCTTTTGGTGGGGGTGGAGGTGGCTTCTTTGACGGTGCTAGTCACAGAATGGCACAAAGGGTGACATCTTCATAATGGCTCAGTTACTACACCCTGTTTTAACATGTAGCCTCATCATGTTAAAAACTCCTCTAAAAACAACTGGCAACAACTAAAGCTACAGTTCTTTATAATACCATGTTAGAAAACAGACTGAAGAATAAAATCACCACTGATATCATCATGTACATTTTCTATCAAGAACAGTGCACTTCATGTTACAGAGTACAATATATATATTACTGTGTTTCCTTGGATAGCACCCACAAGTAATGCCATAAAACACCGATGAGGAATAAGGTCATTCATAACTCAGCATTCATTAATGTCCCTGGCTATGTGTTTTTACAGGACTGTTGCAAATAATGCTTATGGTTAGGATAGAAATGAGAAAAGATGTCTGTTCCATGGGCTGATCTCTTCCCTCTCCTGAGAACTGATATGCAAGATGCAGCATGTGAAACTAAGGGGAAGCCTATGGTTTTGTATGTTTCTAGGCTTACAAAAGTCTTGTGGCACTCTTTTGAGCCCAATTCTTCCATGTTTGGGCCAGATAATTTTTTCCATTAATTTATCCCATTAATTCTGGTGGCTTTACCCCTGAGTAGGATACACAGTCCCAGCAGTAAACTGGGATCTATAGTGATTTAGGAAATAAATGATTGCAAGTTCTACAAAGAGAGCAAAAGGGGTAAATGAGCAAAGAAATATATATTTTTTTTAAAATGTAATGCCTTTATCAGCTGGCATAGTTTATAACACCTCACTATTTTTTCCAGCTTATTAAAAGCCAGGTAAGCAATAAAGAGCTTCTCAAATATGTCAAAATATAAAATCACCACATCAAATTCTTTGTGAAAGGGAAAAAAAAAACAAATCAAGCTTTTCTCTAAAGAGAGGAAATACTGTATTTGTTTTATGTTTCCTGTTTTTTCAAAAGTAAATGTTTAATTAATTTCAGATGAGTTTGCTCTGTTTGAAGCATGTACTTAGAGTCCTCAATGTGTCTGGAAGATTGCTGCTATCTCTAAAATGTTCCTTACTTCTATACAGTAAATCTAATCTCAGAATGACTGATATCTACTCATAAGATAGATATGTTTCTTGGTATGTTTCAGATTCATCTGCATGAATAAATATACCTGAGAGCTACTTAAAGTACATAAAACTAGTTGACAGGGATGTTTCTAGACATTGCCCAAGACCTTTTCCCCAAATTCTTTTGTGATGTGGTCCAAAAGGAGCTTGTACCCAAGGACGTGGTTTATTGTAGACTAATAAAGATAAATTGACTTCACTGAGCACATAGTGATCCATTTCAGTGGGTAAACATGCTATACACTTGAAAATTTTATCACAGTATATTCTATTCCCATAAAATAATTTTCATCTTTAAACTCAGCAAACGGACAGCTATTTCTGGAGTCACTTACAAGCTGTAGGACTGCCTTCAGGGGAGGACAGCACAGGGTCTTTCAGCTTTTCCTTATAGACTGTTGCCCTTTCACGCATTTTTCTGACAATCTCTTGAAGCTGGGCGTCAGCATACTCATTTGTTTGGAAACCTGAAGGTTTCCGTGTTCTAGTTAAAACAAAAGGAAAAAGGGTTAATATACTGAAAAATTCCGTATGGAAGAATCGTCTAGGTTGGAAGGGACCCATGAGATCATCTAGTCCAACCATCAACCTAACTCTGACACAAACGAAAAAAACCACATCACTAAACCATGTCACTAAGCACCATGTCAACCCATCTTCTGAATATCTCCAGGGATGGTGCCTCAACCACTTCCCTGGGCAGCCCATTCCAAGGCTTAATACCCCTTTCAGTGTAAACATTTTTCCTAATATCCAACCTGAACCTCCCCTGGTGCAACTTGAGGCCATTTGCTCTTGTCCCATCACCTGTGACTTGGGAGAACAGACCGACCCCCACTTTCAGGGAGTTGGAGACAGCGAGAAGGTCTCCCCTCAGCCTCCTTTTCTCCAGGCTGAACACCCCCAGCTCCCTCAGCCTCTCCTCACAAGACTTGTTCTCCAGACCCCTCACCAGCTTTGTTGCCCTTCTCTGGACCTGCTCCAGCACCTCAACACTTTTCACTAAGTTCTACTCTGCCCAAATAAGGCCTAGAGCTTATCCTGTGCATTCACTAAGATACAAGGCATGCTCTTACCATCTGTGCATAAAAATGTGCTCATTATTTTATGGTAATATTCTAATAAAGACAGGGCGTAACTGAGTTAAACACTGATGTGCAGGTAGAGGAGGAGAGACTATACTTACTTTATATTTCCTGATCTTGGGAAAATTGATTTAATCTCATTTTTGCAATGGATATCAGCTAATGAGAGGTAAAATAGATGTTTTACTAAGTGGAAGCAAACCACTGGTGTTCCTGCTGAAGCTTCTTCTGTTTCCACTAAGAAGTTCCCCATTCCATGCTTACTCAGGGCCATAGTAACACTGAGCTGGTTCTGGTGCTCACAGCATTTCTTCAGACCTGAGGACTGTTCATTTTCAAGCACCTGCATTCTCACATTCTAACGCTTTTAATAGGATCTCTGCATACTGCGCAGTCAAACAGAAAATCCAGCTGAAGGTGTTTCTTGACCAACTCTTTTGAAATTTCATCTTCAGTTAGTTGCTAGTATCTATTATGCAGACTGGAGCTGCTTTGAGGTGCCACCTAGCTGGCAGCTGGGCCATCTGTTTGAACCTCCTCTATGTGGATATAGGATATAGGATACAGGATATAGGATTTCTTCTGTAGTCTAGACCCAACACTTTTCATCTTGTGTCACACACCAGTGTCAGAGCTGTGACTGGTGCAGGGCAGCTTGAGACCTCCTCCCACACATGTCAAAACTGCCACCCCTGTACCAAAACCCTGCCAGCTATGCCCAATACAGGGAGTCCAGCAGAGAATCGTTCTCTCTTTCTTCTCAATTTTTCAGCTCTGACCCAAATAACATGGGAAAGTGGATGTCACAGCAAGAGAAGAAGCAGACCAAGAATGAGGCATGCCTGAAATTTCCAGATTCTTGAGAAGAGCTTCCCAAAGATGAGTACAGAGAAAGTGATATGACAGCATCTTCAGTAGGGAAGAAATTAAAAACACTCCAAGTGATCTTTGAATAACCACCATGTCTCCTCAAGACCTAAACCTACTTTGAAGTTCCTAACAGAAGGAGCTGTAACTAAAAAAGGAGAGTGTCAGAGTGGGATGCGTGTAGCTTTTTGAGAAGCACAGTCTTCTGGAGACACATATCACAGTGCCCAAGGAAGTATAATTTAAGGATGTGAAAATCCTTCAGCAATAAAACCATTGGATAAAATGGAGATAAGCTGTTAAAAGCAGAAGAAGCAGAAGTCTGGAAGTATGTGCTTATCATTCCTCCAATTTAAGTCTTCTGTAGTGTCTATTTCTTAAAACTCCCTAGACAGGAGATTAATCAAACAGTTCTGATATACTTTGTAATCTCATCACAGTTCCTTTTATGTCACATATTCCCTTTGCTCAGGCCATCTGCAGTGTAATGAAATCCTTTCTTGTTTTGAGCTAACATGTCACAATTAGTTTTTCAGCTTCCATGCAAAGAATTCAAATAAGTCTTACTCTTTGCTGTTGCTGTATTTGCTCAGGGCATTAGCTATCTTATAGTGAAATACACTTATCACAAGTGTCATGCCAAAGGCCCCTTCTATCAGCTTTCCAGGGATAAGCTATAAGATGTGGGGGATTTTCTTGTTATTTCACAGCCTTTCCAATAGAAGTTAAAGTCTCCTCTATCATAAATTTGGTGCTTTATCATTGCAGTGTAGCCCAAAGGAACCATGTTGTTATTTGGTACTGATTAGAAACTATGTGAATCTGTTTAAAGCTATTTGCCCCACAGTTGATGAGAAATTGATTTTCCTTGCCCTACTTCTCATTTGGTTTGCATTATCTTCTGCATTATTTTCTAGTAATGAAATGCTTTCTTTAGATTTTCTCTGGTTAATACCGATGGAAGAGGCTCTTTTTGTTTGGCGATGTTTCTTTCACTATGTGTGTGCTCTATCATGTGGCAAAATTTTATTCACTCTATTAGTTTATGTTTTATAAATTCATATACACAAGCACATCGCTGTCAGCAGAACATGGCAACCAGAAGGAACAAGAGTACATTTTCCAGGTCAGAGACCCTGCTAAGGTAATTGTCTTTAAAGAGATCACATTTATTAATTTTAATTTGTCTGTCATACTACACGCAATGTTTTCTGGTTCTGATTTGCTGCTCCTCAGACTTTCAGACCTTGTGCCTGTGAGAAAGGTTAGTTTGACTTCTTTTTTTAGCATGTTCTGTTGAGGAGATGATAATGCCTCATTTTGAATCCATAAATATGTTCATTCTCACCTCACAGTTACAATTGCAAACTATATTGATTTCATACTGGGCTCTATTTGGCTTTATTCTCTGCAGGAAAGGTCTCGGGGGGTGATCAAACTTATGGGTATGGATCAACTCCTGGTTCGTCTCTGTCTGTGTCACGTATCTGAATAGTTTGTGCCATACAGGGGCAGATCTGCACAGTCAGAGGTAAATCTGCTCCCTCACTAACACGCTGCTTAGCTGGGCAGAGTCACAGAATCACAGAATCTTCTAGGTTGGAAGGGACCTTAAAGATCATCTTGTCCAACCGTCAACCTGACTGACAAAAATAGACACCCACACAACAAACAAGAAGCATCACCATCACTAAACCAGACCTCCCAGCACTACATCAACCCCTCTTTTGAACACCTCCAGGGAAAGAAAGATGCTTTGCCTTTGCTTTCCCACTCTGAGCTGTGCTGAGTGCTAGGATTTGTCTCTAAGCTGATATATTATTATTTAGGCAGATATTTAGGCATATTATTAAGTTTATCTCTGACCTTTGGACAATACAATAGGCCTAGGTCTGTATTATTTACTACACCATCTAGTCCTTTACAGAGGGGAAATGTTTATTCCCTGCAGAAGTAATAATTTCACATGGTCAAGGGAATGAAAAAGTCAGGACCACAACTCACATAACCACGCACACAGTTTTGTTATTTCTGCAAACACGTTTTGTTCAACAATAGCAACATGGGTAACACTGGAAGTACAATAACAGCCTAGTTTTCTTATGTTTTTAATTTGTAGTCTTTATTGCTTTAACTTGTAGTTCTTGTTTGTTTAGTGAATAAAATAACAGTGCCTTAATTCTCCTTATGCCGTGAGAAAAGATTTAGACACCTATAGCACAGTGAAAGAAAATGGCCTTGAAAGAATGAGCCATGGAAACACTGTGTTGAGTGTGCTAATGTATGTAACATCTGTTAAGTACCGTGGCTTTGAAGTTTCCTCTGTCAAGAGTACAAACAAAACAGGGATCAAGAAAAGTAATAAGCTATTTCAGAATAAATTCATTTTACCCTTTTCTAAGTGGCAATTTAAAGTTTAACTCTTTCTTGCTTTTTGGTGAACACCAAATACCTGGGTTCACGTTCATCTTTTACCTACTAGGTGATCCCTAAGGAAATATATTTCATAAATGTATGGTGCTGCCTGAAAAAAATCCGTAATACTTTTTGCTGATTTCAGTTTTAACCCTTGTTTTTGCAGCAGTTTCCTCCAGACTACCTGGAAATACAACTCTTGATCTTGCAACAGAACTTTAAATGTTTTTATTGAGCACTGACGTTATGATTTATGACTGTATCTTGAAAAAATAATTTGGTGTCTTGAATAAATTATGGAGAATCCCTAATTCAAATAACCAATTTTCAGGAGGATGTGACAATGCATAGCTATACAAATGGCCACGAAACATGGTGGTATAGCTAAGAAAGATTTCAGTGAGACAGCAAAATATAGTTCTAGGCATCATGAAAGGTATTGATTGAAAAACACGTCCTCAATTTGTGCTGACAATCCCTGTGTGGCTTATTCTATAGAAACCAGAACCCTCTATCTGTCCCCGGTTCCAAGTCTAAGCCCACACACCCTAAATGACTAGAAAACCTAATGTTTCTCTGTAAAAACAACAACAAAAAAATGTTGGTCATCTGCTTGGTACAAGAAAAGGGGTGTTCCAAAAAGCTAACTCTAGCTACTCTGATTCTGTTCTCTTTATAGTCAATGGGAGGCTTCTCTGAGGAGAGGTTCTTTAGCACCAAAGTGCTAAGAACTTGAGTTTCTAATATAAATATATCATCTCACAGTCTCGAAAAAGCCTGTTGACATGTTAGAGCCCATGGAATTTCAAAAAGCGCTTAATTAAGTTTTAATTTTCATTACCAGTCTTGAAACTTCATCTGCCCCATCGTCTCCTCTTTTAAGAGGGAAAGTGTTTGAGAGAGACACATCTTTAGTGATCCAGAAGATTAAGTCTTTCTCTATTTGCTGCATTGTTTGAAATACGGGCAGTATATTAACTTTTCTTTCCATTAAAGTAGAATAAAATACATTTTTATTTTCATTCTATTGTAGGATTGAGTTATTCTCCACAATGCAGTTTGAATTTAAACTGATGTTACGTATGTTCTCCTATCTATATTCTTGCCTATTTCATTAATTTAAACATAATGACATAATAATATTTAGGTTTGTTTTGGTTATATAGAGAAACAAGGAGAGGCAAGAAGCATTAATAAGCTTCATGTGGACACCACATAAATAAAACTTTCCATTGTAATTCATTACTTTCCCTTAGTTCAGAGCCTTTGTACAGAAATTATGCTTGTTTGGGCCCTAAGCAAGTATTCTTGAAATAAAATGCAGAGATCATCCATTTCCCAGACGTCATGTTGTATTCACACAGCAAAACAGATATAGAAGCAACAACATTTAAGGAAGCCACCATCTTTCAGAGTTACCTACTGGCACTGGACTCAGCACAAACTTCTTGATGCAGTGAAGACTGAAATCTAATCATCTAGGCTGCATGAGATCCCTTCTGTTTAGTTCAAAGGTTTGTCACAGTAGCTCCTTTGACAATCCTCCTAGTTATTCAATCACAACAGGCTGTGAATCCTCTAATCTTCTTTACACTACTCTCTAAGGAGAAGTCTGTCTCAATGCTGAACACATGGAACTCTCGCTGAGGTACCAGATTAAAATGTGAATAAGACTTTATTTTAATTAGTAATTTTGCAGTACGAGCTATGCAAAAGAAAGCAGGATGAATGTTGAAAGCATCAATTAACTTTGAAAAATCACTTGCCTTAATGTCATTGGTGATACAAAGTTGTTTAATGGCACTGGATATTTACTATGACGTAAAAAATAAGGGCAGCATCATTTCTGACACTTATCACTTTAGAACAGAAGTAAAATATTCTAAGAAAGAACCATATGATAATAAGTGAGGCAGCCTTGCCTCACTTATTTCCTTATCTGGTGCTGTCGTGTCATTGGGGTTTTCTTATCTGTAAGTGATTAAATCTGTCTGGGGCATCTGCCTCTTATCAGGAATTTTAAAAGATATTTCTTATCGTATACACATAACATCTGCTACACTCAAACACATTTAAATGCAAACTCATAACCTATTTACATAAGCATATAATAATTTATGGCTAAGGAAAAAATGTCTTAATCAGAGTATGATCCAGTACTGTATGGAGTTTATAAGCACAAAACAATTCCTTCTTCAAACTTTCTACTCTTCAGTTTTCATTAATACGCAGGGAATAAAAAGCTAAAATGAAAACACTGCAATATATTCCATAGTGAATTTTTTTTAAAAAGTTGTAATAAAGTGTCTCAAATTTGAAAAACTTAACTTTCATCGATGCTTTAATTTCTCATTTGTTTTCATACAAATAGTAAAAAAAAAAAAAATCACACAAGCATGGGACTGTAAAGAACTTCAAGACATCCCCACAGCTCAAAGCAGGATGAAGTACAGCTCTGTGACTCCTCACAGATTCTTGTCTAACCTGTTCTTAAACATGTCTAGTGATGGCTATTCCAGAATCTTCCTAAAGAATTTATTCTAGTGGTTCATTAGCCTCATTGTAAGAACTTTTCTCAACATAATTACGTAATTTTTCCTATCCACTGTGAATAGTGGATAAAAAGTATAGTCTCTACTCTTTTATCTTCCTTTTTGGCTATTTGAACATTGTCAATTCCTATAGCTATTGCTATTTTTTTCCAAAGGAAAAAGATTTGAGAAAGGGTAATAATTGCATGTTGAATAAGAATATTAGTTAATTTTATAATTTTCAGTGTGCAGAAGTGTGAGTACCTGAGTAAGAATCTTTTAGCTGATATATGCTTTAGGAAGCTTTGATTCAACTAGCAAGGGTAAAAGTAAAAGAGAAGGAAGTGGTGGCATAGATTCAGCTTGCGTGGCAACTAAAGTTGCTCCACTGTTGGGAACCCTGGCAGACTTTCACAGTGTACTGAACTTCATGCCAGTATATGCTAATAATTTAAAATTAGCTTAGTGAAATCAACTTCATTGCCATCCTACCTTCATTAGTGGTAAACTGCTATGCAGCCGCTTGTGCAGGTACTCATTTCATGTAGCTTTCCTAGTACCACAAAGAAACTTGCTGAGAGAAAGAGAGAACCCACTCCTCTGAGATGACTTTCAATCACCACTAAGACCATCCTTTCACCTTCTGCAGGCTCCTGCCACGTTCTTTTCCAATTCAGCAAAAAGGTAGGCATGTTCCCTACGAGCAACACCGATTTAGACTGGGCAGCCAGACCCCTTGGTCTTCTCATCTGATCCTCATATCTCTGCCTGTCACTGGTTCCTCTAGTCTCCTCTTGTGCTGCACTACATGGGACATTTTCATATTAAATAGCTAATATTTGGAAAATGACTAAATAACTAGAGATGGGGTATTTTAATAGCAAGTATTGGATAAGATTAATTATAGGCATGAATACTTACAGTAGTCATGAAGTAATAATCAGTTTTCCTTTACTAAATGATAATAAGCATTATGTCTTAGATTTGTCTTTTAGATTTATGAAGTCACTGATATATTTGCAATCGTTTGGTGCAATTATATTATACACACTAGTGTACCTGTCATGAGTCTCATTGCTTTGCTTTTTACCCTGCAATTGACTCAACAGATAATACCAGAGATAATATTTTTTTAATAAACTATTGTTTCTTCCTTCACAAAAAAAAAAGGTATCTTCTTACTTAGAAAAATTTTGGGGCAGTGAAGGATTTACACAAAATATTTTTAATTAAAACAATAAATCAGTAGCAATGCATGACAAACTATAACCTTACCTTCTTACATATTCTAAAAAAAAATCATTTCTCCAACTTCTACAGTCAGAAATAAATATATATGAATATTATGGATATATAATTTAAAATAATGCAAGGAAATGAAAAAAATTAAAAGCAGCATTTCAGTATGTAGAATGACATTCCTGTCTCTTTACTTGCTTCATTTAGTCTTCAAGGAAAAACTTCCGAATTCACTACCTTTTAAACTGCAGGCTACCTACTTGATTGTCATGCAGAGTGAATGACATTAAATAGCACGGCTAACTGCATCCTGCAGAATGGATTGAGTTTAAAGGCTGTAGGAAAATACATCTCAGCAATGATTACTGCAAGTTTAATCCATTTTGGTTCAGGCAGCACACCACCACCTTTCTATTTAATTTGCAGGTTCTCAATTTAGCCATTGCAAAAATTCAAATCCAAGCACTAAAAGTGACAAGCTCTGAAAGAAAGATCTAAGCACAAGGAATATAAGTGCTAAGAAAAGTATTTTGATTTTTTAATACATTAATGTCTTTTCAGTCAAGCTTACAAAATATACTGGATGTGTTCCATCTGTTTACAATTTCAAGTACTGCAGTGATTAGCTGGAAACAACTAAGGAAAGGTATTAGTCCTTTATAAAATGTGCTTGTAACTATGTGTAAACTGGGATTTTTCAGAAGTACCCAGCATTGGCCTTATTTTTACTTTATCTCAAGCTGATTGGTGCCACGACTGCCATCTTTTTGGGTCCCTGGTGTTCCTACAGCAATCAGGGATTTCTGGAGACCCAGCAGAGGGTTTATACTGGGTCCATTTCACCAGGATGCTGAGATTTTGTTCTTGTGATAAGACATAGTTTCTCCAAGATGCATCTGCTTGGTGAATTGATGTGTTGCAACTAGTGGATGGCAAGCACTAATAAGCATGGTAATTTTCTTGGTCAAAGTAATTGAGCTAAATGAAGTGCATTACTCACTAAGAACATGCTACCAGCAGGAGTTCTCTTTATTAACCTGGCTATGCACCACATAGCAAACTGCTGCTTAATCTTTGTTTGTTTTGTTATCTTTTTTTGCTATTAGCCAAATTAGAGAGGAAAAAAGACTTTACAGGCCTGAGAAGGACTGGTACAGCTTACTAGGTAATAGGATGTGGCTATGAAAAAGGCAAACTATGAGCACAAAACTCAGTCTTCCCGAACCACCTGTGCTCATATGGCAGTTTGTGACACTGGAGCTCCCTTTTTTTGAAAATGTTGAAAGCTGTGTTTCTGAATTTGCAAAGGCAAAATAAGAAGAGCATATTTACTGAGTGGGAATGTTAAATGTGTTTTGTTCTATTTTTATATTTTATCAAAATTTATGTGGTGCATTTGATATGAGCGTGTTTTCTTTACAATACCTAGATTCTGAAGGTGACGTACCAGATATAATTCTTTTTCCCTCTCTAAACATAACCCAGAATACATAAGATCTTGAGGTGAAATCTAAAAGCAGCTGAAGTCCTGGGTGACCCACTGTATTTTTTCTTTATGTACTCTTGGATATGCAGCCTGTGAATATGGTTTGTCATTTTACGTAGCATTTTGCAGAGTAGGGTTCATGATCCTTGACTGCCTTAGTATAAATAGTACATCGTAATCACCTTGGTAATCTGGGAAGATGAAACACTCTTACAACTTTAGCCAGGCTTAAAGGCTTTTAAAAGACACAGAGGAAAGAAGAGGTCATAGAGGCTCTTTGTATCCCATTTTCTCTGATCTATACGCTCAGATGCTCTGCTTACCATTCTTCCATACTCTGCTTTTTCTAGGACTTGCTGCAACCTCTCTGTCTCATCCCTTGACACCAGATACCAACTACTTCTTGTTCCTTAGGCATCTGTCTGCCCTCTATTCTTACATGCAAAACCACTTTATACAGTTCTCTTCTTCATTAGCTACCATACGCCACAGGTTCTTTGTTGGTTCCCAGCCTTCAGTGTAGGGTCATACAAAAGTCCCACACTTGCTTCTTCTATGTCACCTTTGAGATCATCTAAATCATGTCTTTTTATTTTTTTCTTTTTGTTAGATTTTGGGTTCCGAACAGTGCTCTCACAAAGCCCGCTAGGTCATTTTCTTTTGTGTACAAATAGCTATACTCCATTTGCAGAACAAGGTGTTCTGAGAGACTTTTGCTTTTTTTGAGTGAACTATAGGTGTTGTAAGCGGGGCCGAAGTCAAGAGAATTTTTCTATTGGTACCTAAAACATTACTTCAACTTTGTTGTTGATCAGGTATGTTGCTGGGGTTATCTCACTGCAGAGAAACAACATTGCCGATGTTTCTTTGACTGTATTAAGTTTTCTTTTAGTTTAACACCATCATGTTGCATTTGGGGCCTTTCATTCTCAGGATCTGCCTCATAAAAAGGCGGTTTCCTGCCGCCCCTCCTGTGTGTTTCTGTGGTGCCCCTGTGCTGGTACAAGGCCGTACGATAAAGGTCCTGTCACCACAGACTTGCCCCGTGGTGTGGGCTCTGGACTGGCCCCGGCTGCTGGCCCTGTGCTTGCCCTGCTCACCATGCTCGGGGCCGGGCCTGGGCCTGGGCCTGGACCTTGGCCCTGCCCGCCATGTTGCCACCCCCCCCGCCCCCGGCTCCCTGAGGCACAGCTCCCCCGGTGACGGTGCCACATTTTGTTTAAGCAATACGCGGTATCTCACACGAAACGCTCGCACTGCATTTTTTCAAAAAAAAAGTGCAGGATTGTGTATGCACATACGTGTTTTTATGAAGCCTCCCCGCCAGAAAGCAATCTCAATACATTATAAAAGCGGCAATGATGTTTTATGCCAGTTCCTTGTTAATAAGACTCCACTGCCTTCTATTAGAGTGCAAATTAGGTCCTGAGTGTTGTTCTGTTCCCTCATTTCTTGCTGTGAAGAGACAGCATAGTCTTAGCCCTCCCTCCCAGAGATTATTATTGCTCAGGAAATAGCTATTCATGGAAATTACCTATCGTTCTGTTACATTATCATTAAAGATGGAGGGGAGAAACAATATATTGGCAGACAGGGCAGACTTGTGTGCAATTCTATCTAAGCCATTAGGAAAGAGACATTAAAAGTTTCAGTCACTCGGCTGTAATTCAGCGTCTCGGCACATCAGCCGTCCCCGTGCGTCTCCTCTTTCAGACATAGCCTTCAGGTGGCTGAGACCAGTGCCATGTCTCTCTGCTGTTTACCCATTGCCATGTACTTCTGTATTTTAAAAAGGAGGAAGTGTTGGGAGAGAATGCCAGAATTGTTTTGTGTTTTTTCTCTTGCAGACAGTTTCTATGGGAATTTTCAGGAGTAAATCCAGTCTTTGTCATAGGTGCCATTCACTTAGCAAGAGAAAAAAAATGATTTTTTCTTTCAGAGGAAGTTCAAAAACCTATTTTCCTATTAATAGATAATACAGGCTGTGCTGCGCCATGAGTAAAAAGCTACGCTAACGCAGCTGAACTGGAAGAAGGACGCAGCTGGTGCACAATCTTGCAAACTGTCAGGCATATAAATAGTCTTAACGATTTCAAATAAGTTTTATATTAGCACAATTGTTCCTAAAGCAATATTATCTAAGATTTTAAAATTTAAAGTCCTTATGTGGAAGCTCATTAACTTCCCCTGAAATTCCTCACAAAGAGAGACAGGTCTGATTTAAAAGAAAAGCGTGCATTTTCAAACAGGACATCTGCCTTCTTCCCTCTTCCTTACTCTATGTATGTGAGCCTGCACAGATGCGTGTTAAAAGAAGATAAGGTGAAACTTTTTCAGTTAACATCATTTCCATGAAAGTTGAGATGCTCTGGGCACTTGGCCTTGTTGAACTTCACGAGGTTGACATGGGCCCACCCCTCAAGCCTGCCAAGGTCTCTCTGGATGACATCCCTTCCCTCCGGTGAATCAACTGCACCGCTCAGCTTGGCGCTGTCTGCAAACTGGATCCCACTGTCTATGGCATTAATAAAGATATTAAATAGTATTGCTCCCAATACAGACCCCCGAGGGACACCACTTGTAACTAATCTCCATTTGGACTTTATCCAAATTTAGATTAAACAGTGTCAGGGAAAACTCCTGGACAATGGGACTCTCAGTTGACTATCCTGTTGAGTTGTATGAACAGTCCTTGATACAGTTCTGACAAGTCAAACACTTTTCCAAATTAATTCCCAGGTATGGGAATACCCAGAAATTAGCATTGAGCAAAGATATTTCACAACTGGCACTTTTTCAGGAGGCATTTTATATTCTTCTGATTGGCCTCAGCACTAGAGAGTGATTTGAGCATGTTTCATTTACTGCTATTTTTGTAGACTATATGTATCTATTTGTCTCAAATTCTCCATATGCATACACATTTATGTAGCTTTTCTCATGTGATACAGGCAGTTGATTTCCTTAAAAATTTTCTAGTGAGTAAATTTGAATACATAGACTCAATAAGGTAGTGACTTTGATCAAGATCTGAATATACTCCCATGAATCTTCAGGGATAATGAATTAAATTCTCTGAAAGGCACATTTTAAAAATTATTCTCCCTCCAGCTCTGAAAGCTGTATTATAGATCTTTTTAGTTTAGTTTCATACCAATGCAATGACATCAGCACCGTGTCTTCCAAGCTCTCCTGCAGAATTTAGCGGGTAACTGTTTTGACAGGAGAATTTACAGGATTTGCTGTATTTTTAGAAACTGTTCCTCAAATTAGACTGACTAGATATGTCTGGATGCACATGACAGTGAGTCAGAACAGCTCTGAGAATGTTTGACATAAACATTTTTAATTTCCTTTTAACAGACTTATTTTGCCTTCTACTAATAAGCAACATACTCCTTTGTTTCATAAGCATATTGTAATTATGTTAACCATGGTTACAGGATTTACCAGTGGAACTGGAAGCATCTAATAACATATCCTACAACAACAAAAAAAGAGATGTTTTATCTAGGTTTTCATGGTTGACCTACTGATTCATATTCAAATTACCAAGTTATTTATAGCATTTCCAGTCATTCTAGTCGGAGTTATTTTTCATTTCATGTATTACTTTATAGAGGCATATGCATTAGTATTCCTTGTCACTGCACTACAAAGTTTTTCTTGGCAAAGGAGAGGAAACAGCTAATCTTCTCTATAAATTAAATAACTCCATGTCAGGGAAAGACTTTTGCCTTGTGTCACCAGGATAATCAAAATAATAGAAGGCAAAAGCAAGCAGGAAGAGTTTCTACTCTGTTCTGGGCTGAGTGTATCCATAATTTTTGCACTCAAAAAGGGATCTCAGCAGGCTGAGAGGGACAGATTGGCAGGAACTTCATGAAGTTGAGCAAAGGCAAATGCAAGTTTCCACAGCTGGAACGGAATAACCCATCCAAGAGTAAAGACTCAGAACTGACTGACTAGAAAACAGCTTTGCATAAAAGGATCTGAGGGTCCCGATGGACAACAAATTTAAATGAATCCGTAGTGTGTTCTTGCAGCAACGAAGGCTAACTACTTGCTATGCTTTAGAAAAAGCACAGCCAGCTGATTGAGGAGGAGTGGTTGTTTCCTTCTGAAATTTATGAATTGCATCTGATTCCAGCTGTGGTCTCCCCTCTACAAGAAAGGCACTGACCACATGGTGCAACACTAGCAGAGGGCCATTAAGATGACTGAGGAATAGAGCAAAGGATGAGAAAGCTGGGTTTGTAGACTCCAGATGAAAAGAGCTGAGAAGATGGAGAGAACAGCAGTGGATTGTTACAGAGAACATGGATCCAGACTATTCTGAGAGGTGCACAGCAGAAGGGTGAGAGGCCACAGAAGCAAGTTAGTACAAGGGGAACTTTAATTACATGTAAAACAATAAGTTTCATAATAAGGATGGTCAAATGATGGAACAGATTTCCCAGAGAAACCACGAAAACTCCATCCTTAGAGGTATACATTCATAGTTATGCAGAACAAGGCTCTGGGCAACCTGATCTGACTTTAGAATTGGGTCTAACCTCCAAAATGTTTCCTGCTCTTATCAGGAGTTTGGGCCTCTGTCCTGAAGAAGCCTTCCAACCTGAGCTGTTCCATGAATCTATGCACCTGTAATGAATGTAGACTATTCCAAGACTATTGTTTTCTAGATTTTATATTTATTTCTATTTTAAGAAAACAAACAGTCACCTAAGCTTTTTCCAAAGGCTGAATGACCCTAGATTTTCCCCTGAAGGACCATTACTGTTTAATTTGTTTGTCTCTTCTCAGGAAGAGACAGTCTTAATCCTCTGATTGCAGAGACTAAAGCTGATTTAATGGTATAACTCAGCAAAAAAATATGCAGGGTAAAAAGGCTTTTAAGTCAAAATGATGTGACAAATGTTCCAGCTATTCAGGGCAGCATCCTGGGACTTACTCCTTTGCTAAGGTAGAGAAATAATAGCTGAGCAGTGGCATTGTTAAAATTAGTATATAAATGTAGCTGAGCAAATCCTTTTTCTCATTCCTGCAATTTAGGATGACATACACAACAAACTTTCAAAAGCACATGCTAAATGAATGCCTCACATATATTGTTGTCTTAGAATTGAAATAAAGCTCTTCAGATCCTTACAGGACAGCAGGAACTTTTAAAGAACTGAAATTTGGCACACAGAAATATTAAGTCAGGATGGCAGGAAAAAACCCTCAAATTTACTCACTTAGCATCTTCCTTCCCGTCATTGAGCTGACTCTGTTCCTGTTGAGTTGTCTTAGCTGGTTCAGTTGATGTTTCAGTTTTTGAAGGCTCAGGTGCTTTTACAGGTACTGTTTCTAGGAAAAAAAAAAAAAAAAGGGTTTCAATTTTTGAATAGTAATTTTTAAAGAATTATGATAATATTTTTGGAGGAATCACAGCTTGACTGCCATTATTTCTTCACGCTACGTGACACTGATTCTGGGGCTTGACCTTTGAATAATTTCCTACATAACTTTATTTCAGTGCTAGCTGTACAGAACATGTTTATGATGAGTGTACCATTTAGAACATGTAACTCATCTGTGGTTTTTTATCTAGATGCATCTGGACCCCGCTCAACAGTGGTCAATACAGAGCTCTTCTATATTCATAAGAAACAAGAACACATCCACTGTGACAGAATCTTAGTCTGTGCTTATTTTTAAAAAATATGCGGAGGACAGATAGATAGATCTGTCCAGAAATGCCTTGTGAAGTACAAGAGGAAAAATGAAGAGCATATTTGCTAATGCACAGCAAGTGCTAATGACGTTATTTATACTCCAGTGTTTGAATTGCATTAAATCTCTTGTTGCTTCAGCTGCCATGACAGTCTTGTTTGTTGTGGAGTAAATTATGATTGAATTATATCATTAAAGATGTGAGTATATAAAAATTCAGCTAGTCTATTTCTTCAGTTTTGTTACAAGTAACTTTTTAAAAGGAGTTTAAGTGGAAAGTTTGTAGAATTTGAAGCAAACTCTATGCAAATGATATAGTTCCTTGTAATTTAAGTGGCCTTATATGATTAACTTTTCCTATTAGTCCTATATCTTTATTTTAAATCTTCATGCCAAAAAATAATTTGAAAGCTGTCATCAGCCTGACACTTTGCATAAAGGAGGAACAAACTCACCCTTCATAAATAGTTAAAGTAATATGATTATGGAGGAAAAAGCTTGGCAGCAAAACATCATAGCAAATAAATCAGGAACTTGTTGTGTAGGCTGTATTATAAATTAGAGACAGCTCAAAGGAAAACAGACCTTGAGTATTTTGGAAAGATAGTGTATGATTAGTTTTCTGATAGTTAATCTCCATATTTAGAGAGTTATTAATTTCAGGGGGGTAAAAGCAGTCACAACAGCAAACTGTTAAGCTGCTCAGTGGGAAGGTGATTGCTTGAAATTGCATTGAAACAAAACTTAGTGAAGGTCAGCGGGTCCATTTGTTTACAGCACGCGATGAACCAAACTACACTCCTACCACTGTTTATTCATATTTGGGATAGTATTTTCTTCCAGGCTTCTCTTAAGAACAGACACAATTTTTCTTGAGGTGGTTTCAGACTTTTATGGGGTGGACTATGGATTACAGAACCAGTGGGGCATTTCTAGAGAACAATTTTTTCTTAGCATGCAGGTTAAGAAGCGAGAATGCCCTGTGTGAGCCCTATTGCTCTTACAGAAATCTTTTTCTTAAACAAGATCAAAGACAAAACCTAGAGAGAGGTTATCTGTGGATACTTTACGTGTAGAGTATGAAAAATTCCAGAAATATTCAAGCCAGAGTCAGTCAAGGAACTGAATAGAAGGCAAAGAAAATCATGCTCCCTTAGCAAGTTCAGGAGTTATTTTTCAAATAGTCCCTGAAACAAATTTTGCATTATTGAGTACAAAGTCTGCAGGATTTATATTGCTTATCACCTGTAAGCTGGGAAGACTTTTGTGAGGAATTCCATTAAAAAGTCTGAAATTCAATTGGATTTCTGGCTTAAATTGATAACAGTATCTTGTCGACTTGATGGAAATGCAGATTATTGTTTCCTTTCTGCAGCAGTTAGTGTTGTAGTGCTATCTTGAGGAAAAGACTGTTGGAAATATAACTCTAGGGAATGTTTCATCTTACTTGAGGGATCTGCCAGGTAATTTCCAAGGTATAGAACAGCACACATTCAGGAGAATGAGGAAGCGGGGAACTGTTGCTGTTCCTGTCCCCAGGAAGGTTCAAGAAAGGAAGAAAGAATTTCTTATCATTTGATTACAGTGTTTCAAAATGCTTTTCTGGGAGTTCCAGTCAAAAAGACTTTTTCTTAGGAGGGAGAAATTTTAAAATGGATTCAGGCTTCTAGCACAGTGAATACATTTTCATAGTGAAATAAAATTTATTTCTCCTAGGAATTTCATAGCCATCCTCTGTCAGAAAATCTCAGAGGAGCTGCAGTTTCAAAAAACATAAAGGGGGTTTGGAACTATTTGTGGGTCTTGCTACTGAACCTTAACCTGTTAAAATTCTATTTAACCCTTACCCCACGAGATCTCTACAAATGATGCCACTGAGTCTGTGCTTTCCTTGGCACACAATCCTCCTGTGGTTTTGTGGTCAACATAACAAGCTGTAGACAAGAAGATGCAAGAGCCAAGATTTTTCACTATTTGCTGTGATGTCTGCTCCCTTCTGAATTCATGGTTTGTAGTTTCCCAGTTCTCCCAGCCCTGCCTCCCCCAGCCAAAAAGCCACGTACTCAAGAGTGACAGCAAGACTAATCTCAACATTTCTATAATCGCCTCACTTGGGGAATTTGCTTTGTTAGAGTAATTGCCCCCTAGTTACATCTATACTAGTAGGAAATACAACCCAATTGGAACAACCAGAACAGTGAAATAATGCTGAAGGCCCAGCATCCGTGTTATATCTGAGGCAGCTGTATTTCAAACCAGCTCAATTATGATCCTCCAAAATAAATGACCATCAGCAGCTTGAATAAAGCAGGCTGGCTCATGGAGTGCTTCTTCTTGTTTAGTTTCATTCTAAAGAAAACCAGTTGCGCATTCCTAGAGGTTTTCTAGTGAAAAAAACAGGGCACATTAGGGGTCAATTGGGAGATTTTTTTCATCTGAAATAAAATGCCAATGTAGACACACTGTTTAGAGTAACAGGCTTCTAAATAAGACAATCCATCTCTGGAAAGACAACGTATGTATGAGAAGGCAAGACCACAAAGTAAAAAAAAATATGGTGCTTGCACATAAGCATCCCATTGCAGAAGGCTAATGGCCTCTCAGCCTGCTAGACATTCTCGAGCTATTCAGTCTGAGGTCTGAACCCACACTAACCATTAAATGCTGACTAGACTCAGACTGATGGAAAACATTGTAATCCCATGAATATTCCAAACCTCCACAAGTTTTTAGAGTTCATAAATCCCCAGGACCAGTGCAGGGTTTATTTTTATTAGGATGAGGATATCACAGCCTAGCACCACTGCCAGCCGTGTGTCACGTGGTAGTTGTTGCTTTCTGTATGAAATTATGAGTGCTCTCTGTGTCAGTCACATTTAAAAAAACCCTAGTCACTCTTCACTGCCTAATTCTAGCTCATACCCTTCTGACTTATGAGACCAGACCCAAAGGAATGCCTTTAAGAACAATGTGGTAGTCATTTTTGGGAACATTCAGAGTACAAAAATTGGTATCTAGAATAAATAATGATCCTGTTTTCCTGGAGATGGCTGAACACCTGACTGCTGATGGGAATTAGTGAATCAATTCCTTTTTTTTGCTTTGCTTGCATGCGGGGCTTTTGCTTTACTTATGAAACTGCTTTTATCTCAACCCACAAGTATTCTCACTTTTACTTTTCTGATTCTCTTCCCCATCCCAAATGGGGGAGTGAGCAAGTGGCTACTGTGGTCCTAGTTGCTGGCTGGGGTTAAACTAGGACAAGGGCTAAGCAGAACAGTGGAAGAGCTGGCAAAGTTTTTCTTAGTTTAAACTAAGACATTAGTTTAGTAGTAAACTAATTAATAAGTGTAGATTAATGCAGGACCAACTCCACTTTCATGTTTCTAAAACCTAGCACTGTACACCCTGTTCTAAAGCTGTAGACATTAGTCCTAAGGACCTTTTTCCACAGAAGAAGCTGTTGGAATGGACAGATTTGGCAATGCCAGGACACAGAACAGCAGAGACGGTGTTCTTGACATAATTATTTTGATTCTTTTAAAGCCTTCAGTCCACACAAGTATTTGTGGATAAAAACCCCTTCTGTCATGGGTCTAGCCCCATAGAGGTGTTGCTGGCTTCACTTCTGGCAATCAGCAATGTCAGCAAAGGACTCTAAAACCTCATGGATCCACTGAGATAAATGTTAGCTTGTGGCCATGGATGTTATCACAAACCTTCCACCAGTAGAGCATAAAATGTTATTTCCTACCATAGTGAGTACTTAGCAAACAGAAGTGCAGATCAAGTCAGTCATTTTACACTAATTCATCATTTATTCTACTTTCCAGTCCTATTCCTGCTGTTACTGGTGTTCTTCAAAAGCCACAGAGCTGCAAAAGGCTATTACCACCTCTCCAGGCTGGCTAGAACAGCTCCTTCCTCTTGTTCCCTCTGAAGGTCAATGTGGAGATGGAGGAGCTGAGCTGCCAGCCTGCTCTTCAGGGCAAGGGAAGAGATTTTTGGAGCAAGCAGGCTCTTTTCTACTATCCGAACCCTGCTTCTGCCCGTGCAAGCAGCAGCAGGAGGCTTAGGGACAGGAAAGAAAGCACTTTGTCTTGTGGAAACCACCAGCCTGACTGGTTATTCAGCATCAGGAGGCGTGCCTCTGGAGCTGTCAGCCAATCTGAAAGGACTTTCTTCCAGAAAGCAATAAAACTTAAATCTCTCAGTTACTAGGCTGACTTTAAAAGCTCTATTTCTTCAACCAGTTATGTCCAGGTACACTTTTCATAGCCATAATAACTGGCCTTTAACATCACAAATATATTATCATTATTGCAAAAAATGAAGAGAAGCAAAATGTCAAATAAAAGATTAGTTTTTTGAGGTAAAGACATGAATAAATGTCAGCAGATAGATAGTAGCAGTTAAATGTATATCTGAGTACACAACAGAAAAGTGCTCTTGCTTTGCCATACTTTGGAAAGCGAAACCTTTTTTCCCCAGAATTCTCAGCCAGCCCCACTGCCTTTTACTAGCAAGTCTGACCAGTATCTTATCTCTGCTCCCCCTCCCTTTCTGGACTGGCCAGCTATATGTGAAGGAAGAACATTTAATGACTAGCAGTTGCTTATGGTCCTCATACAAAAAGCAAAGAGTTCCCCGGGATTCTTCTTTTGTGTGTACAAAAGCACATTATAGCACAGCTTCATCACTATCTGATGTAGTCTCCTTTCATTTTGAATCCATTCTCTTACAGGACCATTTACAAAATGTTGACTCGCTTGTATTTATTTTTTTTTGGTGGAAAAGGTATCACAAAATCTTAGTAGAGTGTGTATTTTATATTAATTAAATGTATTGTCAAATACTATCTTCTACTGCTGACTGACTTTTACAAAGAGGTAGACATTTTAAAATTAACTGATACTTAAAAAGTACTATATTGTCTCACATTGATAGTGTTGTACTCAATGATAGTGTTGTACTAAATAATTGACTTGCTATATATATGACTGTGGTAAAACTCAACACCCTGTTCTGGTATTTATTAATGGGATTAACATAGGCAATCTTTATTTGAAGAACATTTAATGTTCTTCTTTTTTATTCTTTACATTAGAAAAAAATAAAAATCCGGAAAATCTGATTGGCCTGAACTGTCTTGATCAGCTTCTCAATACTGAGCACAAAGAAAGAAGGAAGTTAGTCATGGCAGAGTTTGGTGGTGCACCTCCCCCTGCCCCGCTCCTGGGCCACTTGGTACGATTCTTCCTTCTGGGCCACATACCAACCTAAGACAAGTTGGGCACAGATTGTGAAAGGCAGAGGACCAAAGCATTCAGGCATCCTCTGGTGTGCCTGGCTCCTGCTTCCCCTATCATGTAGGCAATCACCTCCTGACAGCCTAGTATATCTATACCTAGGTCATGGCCCAAAGCGCCAAAGATACCAGAACTTCAAACTAAAGCAAGTTTTGGGCTTGCGCAACTGGTAGAAAACACCAGAATATATCATTGTCCAAGCACAACCAAAATGGAAACGGACCAGATGAAATTCAAGTCTCTTGGACCCTAAAAATAACAACCCTAAACGAGAATCTTTGAGCTCTCCCAGATCGTAGCAGGCTGTGACCAGCATCTCTGAGTTGGGACACAGCTCAGATAGAATATCCTTGAGGTTCAAAGACTGTCTGCCCATAAAGCCAGGGTGAAATCAAACTTCTTGAGGTTCAATTTTTGCCTGTTGAGGCATGCCGATGCATTGTGAGTACTTAAAGTCAAAAAGAGGGAAATCTAAACCATAGGCTAGCCTCTTCCATCAGTCTGCCTATCTATGTGTTTGAATATATGCATTAGACTTCATGAGTGTGGGTGTTTATGTGTGTCCCTGGGTCCAAATATTTCTGTCTGTCTGAGTGTGTGAAGTTGAAAGGGGCATCCACTGGTGCAGTGGAGCCACCCATTGTGAAGGGACTCCGGTCCCAGCACGTGTAGACATGGGTAGTGTGTGTGTGTGTGTAACCACTTGAATGGTGTGTGTTTGTATGTTTTGTGTTTATACATATGTACACACGTATATTTTGATTTAGGATACCTTGTAGTAAGTTACTGTGAATCTTGTCATTCTCAAATCTGTAATTAAGTAGCTGTTTTAATTATAACATATTCTACTGAATCACCTTGTTAATCCTTAAATTGCTTAATGATTAAGTGCTGCTAACATTCAACCTTTGGATCCAGCTCAAACCACTAATAAATCTTGAATTGCTCCTAAATCATAACCGTGTCAAATATTTCATCCGTGACAGAGAGAAGAAGCCAAAGATAAAGGAATCTTTTGTCTTTGTTCCGTTGAATATGTAGATTTAATGACTGCTTGAAAACCTTTTGTAGCTTGATGTTTGTGCTCATATGATAAAACTATTTTAGTTAGTTAATATAAAACCAACAATGTTGGTGATTTTAATGTTGCATGGAAATACTTGAGGTTAGACTGCATTGTTTGAAATGGGAAACACTGCATAAAGAGCTGGGTAGACCCTGCTAGTGGGAGGCAGAGAGGCTAATGTTTGAGCAATCTGGTTTTCAGTTATGTCAGTGACGTATATACCTT
Source organism: Calidris pugnax (assembly GCF_001431845.1). Classification (NCBI taxonomy): domain Eukaryota; kingdom Metazoa; phylum Chordata; class Aves; order Charadriiformes; family Scolopacidae; genus Calidris; species Calidris pugnax. The sequence goes on from NW_015094509.1 coordinate 4,688,140, forward strand.
AGAAACATATTTTTAAGCACTTAAAACCAGTGATTTTTTGTCATTTCCTTTTTTTTTTTGCAAACTATTAAATGTCTCAAAATATGTTAGAAGTCTCAAATAGGCTCTTAAATGTTAACACCTGCTAAATAACATAGTAAGCAGGTTCTCTTAAACAGCAGGAGTGAAGAACGACTTTGAATTTGAAGCAGTAGAGTGGGAATGAGAGAACTGGTCTACAAACTTCCCAGGTTACTTCTGTCATAGTCAATCCTTTTCCTTGCCTCCCAGAGATGTTCTTGAGCTACGTCCATAAATATTTGAAAGATGTGGCTATAGGGTCGTGAAGGTCTCAAGAAAAATAAACACACAAGAAACCTAGGAGAGAAGGAGCTTCAGCTCTGACATTACAAAATACACACCTTTGTGACTTTCCAAGTAAAAGTTTTTGAGCAAATGCCCTGTGCAGGGGAGAACAGTTCAGAACTCAGTGGGACTGAAGTAAAACAATCAGGAAGTAGGTCCACCTTAACTCTCATCTTCAGTGGCTAACAAAAGTATTAGAAAAGTTTACTTTCCATGTGAAGAAAAAAAGAGTGTATGAAGAATCTGGGTTTGTTTTCCTAGCATTTAGCCCTGCCACTCATGTGAAAAATGAAGATCTGAAAGGCATTAAAAGACATCCCATCAGCAGGAATGGAAGCAAGCTGATTAGACGTGTTCAAGCTCTTGGTAATCATTAAAAAATACATTTTACGGGAATAATAGCTGCCTGTTGACTGAGTGCCAGTGAAAAGTAAAAGGATCAGAAGACAAGGAATAAGATTATTATTTAAAAGTCTCTTTGCATTGACAGGTTTGGTTCATTGAGCTGCAGCCTATTATATCAAATTGCTTTACTTGATTTGTGTTTTTTGAAATACAAATAGCTCATTTAACTCTGGATTTTGAGGTGCTAGGGGACAGGTTTTGTAAAGCAGCTTAAGAGTCAGATTCATAACAGGCCAAAGGCAGGTTTTAGCTGTGAAATTTCACATATAATTCAAACCTTCCTTCTCAGGGGCTTATATCTTGCTTTCAGTCCACGTAGAGTTAGGTGGTGTCTAATTAGCAGAAATTAGCTGGAGTTTCACAGCAACAGGATTTTGGTACTCTCAATAAATACATCTGCTATGCACAGGAAGAGGAAGCAGCCATCTTTTATAGAGCAGCTGGTGATCAAAGCTTTCCTCTAAGAAGAGGAAATCTTGGCTCTGGGCCTTGTTTATTTGCGATAGGGTCAAGTACTGCCTGTGAGAACTAGCTTTTCCTTTTTTTTTAAAGATTCAACAATATTGTAATATGAATACATACTAAAATCAAAGTTCTTTATTCCTCCTACACAAGGTTAGTGATTCAATTAACCTCTAGGTTAGTTCAAGGCTCCATCTTGTCCTCTTATCCTTTCAGACTTCACAGGTTTTTGCATTCTTTTCTGCGCGGTGGCCCAGCAATTAGGAAGGCCACAGAATTTCCTCCCACATCTCTCTAGTATAGACTTTATGTGGGCAGTCAGGGAACTCGACTGGAACATGAAAGATATGGGTTTTACACTTCCTTATTATGAAAGAGTGGAGGTAAACCAGCTGGGCTAATATAGGAAGGTGGTGGGTATCGGCAGCTTTTGTTGCTTTTCTTTTTTCAGCCAACCATTTAATGGAAAAGTGAATGCTCCTTGAGTACCTCAACAGAAGTGCACTCACTGGGAGAGTCTGGAGTGGACTGAAACTCCTTTTGAGCAGCCCTTTGAGTAGGGATGCTGATGAAAATTCTTGGTTGCTGGTCTTTTTTTTTCAATCCTTGTCATTTAGGATACAGATTTTCTGACTCTGTCAAAAGCACTTAAATCTCATGTGCTATAGAATGGCACTTGCATTTCATTTGCAGGTAGGTGTATAACCTTTTATATATCCTCTGGATACTTTCCAAAGCATCTAGGCTCTGAAGATACTAAGTATCACTGAAAATTAACATGGTAATCTGCCACCTGGGAGATTCTGTCTGCTTTATGGCCCAAGGGTGCTATTGTAGCATGTATAGAAATACCTATGATGGTTTTAGTCTAGCTAAAACGTCACTCTGGTCCTACCAAAAGCAAAGTGATGTTAATATGTAGGAAGACCAAAAAGCAGACTATTGGAAACAGGTCAGTTTCTAGAGAGGGAAAAGTGAGAAAGAGATGAGGACAGACTTCAGAAGAGCGGTACTTAAATGCGGTGCTGAGAAGTGTTTAGAGAAAGAAAAGGGATGAGTTGGAAAGGATCATACTGGAAGGAGCTTTCAGGAGGATGAAAAGAATTGCCGTACAGAGAATCACAGAATCACAGAATCTTCTAGGTTGGAAGGGACCTTAAAGATCATCTTGTCCAACCGTCAACCTAACTGACAAAAATAGACACCCACACAACAAACAAGGAGCATCATCACTAAACCAGACCTCCCAGCACTACATCAACCTGTCTTTTGAACACCTCCAGGGATGGTGCCTCAACCACCTCCCTGGGCAGCCCATTCCAATGCCTGAGAACCCTTTCAGTGAAAAAATTTTTTCCTAATATCCAGCCTGAACCTCCCCTGGCGCAACTTGAGGCCATTTCCTCTTGTCCTGTCGCCTGTGACTTGGGAGAAGAGACCAACCCCCACCTCTCTACACCCTCCTTTCAGGGAGTTGGAGAGAGCAATAAGGTCTCCCCTCAGCCTCCTCTTCTCCAGGCTGAACACCCCCAGCTCCCTCAGCCTCTCCTCATAAGACTTATTCTCCAGACCCCTCACCAGCTTTGTTGCTCTTCTCTGGACCCGCTCCAGCACCTCAATGTCTTTTTTATGGTAGGGGGCTCAAAACTGGACACAGCACTCAAGGTGAGGCCTCACCAGTGCCCAGTACAGGGGGACAATCACCTCTCAGGCCCTAGACAGACACCAGCTGGCAGGTAGAGGTGGGATGTGGCCTTCTAAAGAGCATAACTACCCAGTTACTGAACAGTGTGTAAAACAAGTGAAACATTTGTATAGCCAGTCAGTTACGGGAGGTGGTAAATATACAAAGAAGCTATAGCAATTGGATTCAGTATCACAGAGAATGTGTAATTAGGCAAATCACACTTTGTTAAGTACGTAAAGAAATGCAGGGAATAAATTAAAAAAATGAATCCATTATGGAACAAACTAAAGAGTGAACTAATTACTGAGTGAACTAATTATGCAGAGGATTAATCACTAAGCAAGCTAGTGAGAGAGAGGGCAACTGAGGAGGTGGAGATGAGGCAATGAGTAGCCAATCTAGAAGCCAAATGTATGAGGTGTTGCTGAGTGATGCAAGTGGACAAGTTTTAACCAAACAGGCTGCAATTGTGCCTCCTGCTGAGTTCTCATCTGTGGTGAGAACATCATGCTGCTTTGTGAAGTGCTAGGAGAAAGGGAGAAGGTGATGGCTGGTTTTGGCCATGTGAGAAGAAGGGGGTGAAAATAAGCTCCTACTCAGTCTACTGGTTTGTGCTTCAGGACTATGGAGCTGCAAAATGAGACTGCGATTAGAGGCTTTACTGGTCTATTTTGTTCTAGTTATACCAGAGAAACTAATGAGATACCTTGGAAAGGCTATTATCTGACTAGTTTTAATGTCTCCATTTAACTGATCTCCCTTAACTAGTGTGGTTGAGCCCTGGCTGTGCTTTTAATAATTCTCTCCAAATTTGTACGTACACTACAAACTGCTTTCTCTGCTCTCTTGTGCTTTGCCTACCCATAAATATTCTTAATTTCTTCTTCAGGCAGCTGTCCGCATGATTTTAGGTCTGATACAAAGTTCACCAAGTTTTACAGCAGCCTTTATCTAGACCTTCCTGTGAACAGCTTGAGATCAGCCTCGCTTTTCTGACTGAGATAGTGGAGCTCCTTATTCAGCTCAGAGGGTGAGGACCTAGATACAGGGTTTTGGAATTCATAAGCTTCTCCTGAGGTGTGGTGCCTGTGCAAGTTCTCTGGCTTGTATAGCTGTTGTCTATTTAACTCATTAATACCCGGATACAAAAGCAGAAACTGGCTTTTGGGTGTTTGAAAACAAGATTTGAAATACTTTCCAGAAAACTATGGATTTAAAAAGTCCTCAAAGAAACATGGAGCCTTACTCTGTTATTATATGTTCCTAAAGTAATTGATGAGGCTTCTGTGCCAGCACTTATTTTATGTCTATGAAGGAAAAAAAAAAATAGTTTACTATCCCAAAAATATAGATTAATGAATTACATTAATCTGTAAAATTAGATCAGATAGAGGCAAAAACATTTTTTATGATGATACTTCATTCTGTTGTGGGATAATCTTTGATTTAATGTTGCTAAAAAGCCATGAAACATCAGATTTTATTTTTTCAGTTGTTGGCTTATTGCTTCAGTTAATTCATGCCAGATTTTGTTTTCCCTACAGCCACTATATAACAAGATAATTGCATTAAATGGACATTGTTTAAAGTTTCGTTATACGAGGAAAGGAATTGTGATACTTCCTACAATCACACAAAGCTCAAGTAAGGTTTAGGCAATTTTCCTTTTAGACTCTTTTCCAGTTGCTCTTCTCTCCTTAAATCACCTTCATCACAGAAAGCTGGAGGTTCCTCAGCCTATGCCTTGCTGCTTGAGTGAAATGAACCTGAATTGTTTTCCAAAGGAAAAGCATGAGGTGACAGGAAAACTTGACTTGGTGTTTTTTTCTAGGATGGGAAAAAGAAAGGACTTGTGCTACTGATGCTGAGAGGGAGGGAAAGAGGGGACGTGGTCCAGCAATAGATTTTGCTTCACCCATCCTGAAACTTTATTTTGGTAGCTCTTGCAGCAGTCATTCTGGCTCTGGTATAAACAAAATAGCTATTGGGAGGTGGGGGAAGAGAGGGCAGAATGGCCATGGCCAGGGCCAGTTGCCACTGTTTTCAGCAACCAGCTACTGAGGCAAGTAATTACCTTATATTACTGCCCTGAGCATTATGTTCCGATGTTCTAGTCCTGGACGTCTTCTGAGTGCTGATGGCAAATAATTTTTAATGGCCTTTCTTTTTTTAAAAAATTGTTTTAATTTTTTTTGTTTTGTTTTCTATTTTGAGAAAAAGTTTGAAGGGCTGTTCAATGAAAGATTTGAATGTCAGGTAGTTTAAAGTCTGTCTTGTCTTTGCAGTATGAAAAGTATACCCGAAAGATACATTTCCTTAAGCTTCCAAATACCTTCATTTTAAAGTAAAGTTTCTAAGGAATCAACTTACAATAAGAGGAAATAATTTCTGTTAGACGAGCTGATTAAAGTGGACAAGTTCCTGAAGGAACTGTGTGCTTGAAAGCTTATCGCCTTTTATTATTGTTGGATAGTGCTCCTATTTCTGTAACAAATCACTGGTTCGGGGTCAATGGGAATTCGGAGTTCTTAATTTCTTCCACAAATAAAAAACAAGATCAGCACCTGGCAGAGTATTTGGAAGAAGAAAAAAATTATTTACAGCCCTATATAGTGCACATATATTTTGTCCAGATAGTATTTGAATACTCATAAAAAGCTTATTACTGACCTTGTTGCTTTGGTACGGGTTCCGTTTTGTTATTGGCCTCTGCTTTCTGTGCTTCATCTGGTTTTTTATTTTCACCCTTAAAAAAAATAAACAGGATTAGAAACTGTAGATACGCATTGTTGAGAACAATAAGGATGGTTTGATGTCTGCAACATTCTCCTAGGAATTTGATTAACCAAGTTGACACACACTGAACTTTGTTCCCGGGTGTTCTCTGTGTGTTCTTGGACCAGACTTTCCAGATAGGTTCACAAAGGGACTTAAATACTGAAATCAAAACCTGATGTATTTGCAGCTGCTGTGCAAACCCAGTTATTCAGCCTAAGGTTCTGCTGCTTCATGTTCCCAGAGCCTCATTTGTGTTGTTGAGGCTGACTTGTTCAGTGCTGCCACTCACAAGCCAGTCCCCATCTCTGGATTAGTCCTTCTGCCTAAACCTTCTGCTGGGCTAATAGACCTGGTATCACAGAATCACAGAAGGGACCCCTTGAGATCATATGGTCCAACCCCCCTGCCAGAGCAGATCCACCTAGAGCAGGTCCCACAGGAACGTGTCCAGGTGGGTTCTAAATGTCTCCAGAGAAGGAGGCTCCACCACCTCCCTGGGCAGCTTGTTCCAGTGCTCGGACACCCTCAAAGTAAAGAAGTTCCTCCTCATATTTAGGTGGAACTTCCTGTGTTCAAGTTTGTGCACAATACCTCTTCTCTCCATCCTTGTATGTTTTGAGCTATCTTGCCACACTGAGATCTCAACCTTTGCAAAATACAGAGACAGTATCAACTTTCACTGCAAAAAATTAACATCCTCCCACACTTGCTGGCTTAGATCCATGAACCAAGTCCTCCTGTGCCTTGGTTCATCTCAGGAGGAGGGAGTTAGAGTCTTAGGTGTTCACAGCGCTATGTAGCAGCATTGTGTTAATCAATCCCATGAGCATTTTTAATCCCAGAAAGAATGATTTTTCCTGGTGTTTACCATACTGATTAATAGAGAAAGATTTTAGCTAGTATAAGCATATGGAAAATTATTTGACTTCAGAAGATTTCAGGTCTTCATGCACTTTTTTTTCCTCTCCGTCTCCAAACTCAATTACCTTCTCATTGTCTGAGTTTCTGAGATTAATTTGGGATTTGTCTTTTTCTATGGAAGTACTTGGTTTTTCCTGTCTGCTTTTATTCAGAGAATCTGGCACTTAAGTTCTAATATACATATATATAAATAATTAAATTAGATAGTGTATATATATAAATGAAAATTAAAAGTCTAATCAATATCTGTGCATACTAGAGGTTCTTGTTTTGTTGTAAAGATTGTTTTCTTTGTTTCAGGCTTCCTCCTAAAAGTGTGAGAACATTAATGTGAGAACAGTGATCTACGGTCACCAGATATTATGTACATTTCTTCTTTTCTCTTTAGATAGTATCTCCTTGCAGGCAAAAAAATTCTTAATTCTTGACCCATTCATCTGCATCCATCTTAACAGTATCTATAATAGTGGAGGCTGATGGTCATATGATCTGAGTGTTATGCTGATGTATGGAATAATTCTGGTGGAAAGAGTAATCCATGTCTCCAGGGAAATCTAAATATATATTTTTTCCTAGAGCAGTTTGCCAAGTGAGGTATCAGGCTGCACACAAGTCAGCTGTGGAGATTCAGGATTTTTCTTCTTTCAAGACAAGGGCTTATTGACCCAAGAAAGCTGCCGTGCAGAAGCACAAGCAATAATTTGCCTGCAGATCTGCAGTATATGAAGTTTGTTGAACATAGATATTTCTGCCATTTTGTGTGGATGGCAGCATAGATATGCCTGTTCATCAAACAATTGGTTCTTTGCATTTTTATAATAAAAAAACAAATCATATTTGAGTTGTAGTTAGGTTGGATTAAACCACACTTCTTCCTGAGGTTGTACAAACCTATGAACTTCTGAAAAGCATCAGTTCTAGGGAATTATTCAGTCTTATGAACATTTATGCTTCTATCAGTCTTACTTAAAACTGTAAAATTTATAGAACTCTTATACATGTAAATCAAGGCTCCCAGAAGTTAAGTCAGAGTCTTTGTATGTGTTCGACTGCTGTGAACATGTTAAAAGATGCTACTTGCTTGTATTACTTTTATAATGGTGGAATTTCAATTGTTTCATTCAGCATGAATTCAGAATAGCTCAGGCTGATTCTAAAAAGCTCATTTCACTTTCCTAATTATTTGGTGAAATAATTGTTGCCATTTTGTCTTGTAAAGTTTTGATAATGTCAAGGTAGAAAAAATCAAAAGACTATATTATTGGGAAAAGATTAAAATTCAAAGGTAATGCAGGAGTATCTATCCTTCTGTCTCATTTTAAAATATTCCATTAATTAAAATGAAAACAATAAGAACTTTTACAGTAAAGAACTACTAAATAAAAAATACAGAACGTAGACTAATATGGCTTACTGTATTTTTCAAACAGGAGTTATATTAGTAAAACCAAGCCAAATAAAATACTTCTTAAAAAGGCTACTAAACTCCTTTGCCTTTCTGACAGTTACAGGGGAGCAGGCTGATATATACCTGTATGCCTTTACAGCATTCAGAAAGGCTATACTGACATTTTCTGCCAGCAGGGAACAAGATGAAGAGGAATACATCAGCACATCAAAAGCAGCCATACCAATATCTCTAATTCTCCATTTGCAATGTTGATCAAGGTCTCTCATCAGCCTGTACTGTTTCAGACTAGCCCTATTTGGAAAGGAAATGTAAAAGGAGGAAATCTATATTTTCTTCATAAAGAAAAGGCAGGAGGGAGGAGGGGAATAAAGGCATGAATTTGATTTTGCTAAATAAAGCTTCATACCGTGTGCAGTAGGTACGTTTGAAAATCTAACCTTTGACATTCACTTACGTAAATACTTTCTAAACAAAAGGCAATATTACTGAATCTATATTAAACAATAAAAACTATACCTGGCCTGTAGATGCCTTGGGTGGTGGAGGGACAGCTTCATTCTTGCAATCTGTTTCCTCAGGGGATAATTTTGCTCTAGAAAATACTGCTTTTATTTTTTTAAACATCTTGCCCGTTCAACTCTCCTGAAGCCTCTCTAACTCTTTTACCATGAACAGGTACATAACACATGTTTTCTTACCATTAAGCACTTAAGCCAATTAAACACTTAATCAGGTTTAGGTCTGATTTAATACCTTAAAGAAATTCCTTGCACAGTCTGTTTCAGTGACAGCTTTTTTCTGTACCATTAGTACTTTTGGTTTATGTTGTAAACATAATTCTAATCTTGATGGTTACACTATATACAGACTCAACCTTTCATGCACAAATTCAGAGGAGAATGAACACTGTCTGTTTAGACTAAATCAGCATCTAACCCTACATATATTGGATATCAAGCATTTAGTTTATATTTAGAAATGAGGTTTTATGTCCTAAATAAACCTGTAGTTTAACCAGGAAATGCAAAAGATTAATTGACTGATAATTACCAGCTACCCAGCAGCCTACGTGAGATCTCAAGAAGTTTAATTTCTTTGCAGTTATCTTATTTTATTTTTTGAGTGAATGACACTAAAAGGTTTTCTGCCAGTATTTGTTGTAGCAAGTTTATGCCTGGTTTTATTCCACCCTTCTTAGTTAAAAGAATGGAAAGAATTTCATCTTGCATTTTTCAGTGTATTTACAGACAATATCATTTTAAGCAGAGTCTTAGATACAACGCTGATGGGTTTAAGTTTTAGGTGAATGTCCTACAAATCAGTAAAATATAAATTTTTATAGAGTTTATAACTTTGACATAATTTTGAGATTCTATAGGCTTTAGGTCATCCTATATGAATCTCTCTATAAAATCAAGCATGGTTTATTTTATAGATAAAACTCAATTTCAAATGCCTTTAGTGCCTTGTTGATTCAACCCATGTTAACAAGGATCTTTACAACTTAATTGTCTTTTTTTGTCTTAAATTCCCCTTTATTCATTACAAGCCTATGTTTTCGCTCTAAGCTCTGAATTTGAGCTAAGAGCTTATAATTGATTTATGCTGGTCATGAAGACATCAAGAAATGTAGAAAGGTACTCTTTGAGTTCTTTCCATATTACATTTTTAGCATTTATATTGAAGTATTAAAATTGTCCCAGTGATTGCCTCCTTGGGGCTTCTATTTTCTGGCAAGAATAGTTTCTAATAATTCTTCTACCATAGTCGTAGCTCTAAGAATGAACCAACAATTTTTTCATTAGTTAGTTTGTAAGCCTTTTTTCCATCAATGCTTATGAGGCAGATATAATAGTTGGCTGGACTTCAGTCTTGTCATTTGGACACCTATCCCCCCCCCGCCCCCCAGCATGATTTCATAGTTATCAGATGCAGCAAGAGCTTGGAACCTCCCTTTTTATTAGGGTCTGTGTTCTGGTTTACTTTAAAAGCAATTCAATTCTTGCTAATCCTTCAGTCTCTGTTTAAACTTAGTGTTTGAATGACTAAATTATAAACTAAAATCTAAAGTACTTTCACCTATTTATGCAGGTCTGGAAAATAGGTAGCTTCTTTTCTTTTGGGTGTGAAATTCTACCTCCTTGCTCTTTGCACATTGGCTCACAAGAGAAGACTCTCAGAAGAAATCCTAGACAACAAGTTAGTTTTTCTTTTACTGTGTGAAATTTGAGGGGCTTAAATTGGCTAATGCAGGAAACTGTCAATCACTTCACACAAACTGTACCTGCAGACTGAGCCTTTTTTGAGATCAACTGTTTTCTTATTATACAAATTAAATTCCTCATTATTTAAATTTTTTAGAATAGATAATTTTGGTCTTTGTTTATTAAAAGTTGTAAAGTTGTACATAAAGCATAATACAATGAAAACATGTAGAATTTATTAAAGGAAAACATGTGTTTCAAGAATTTCTGCAGAATTATGCACATGTATCTTTTAAAAATGCCAAACAATAACATGTTTTAATTATTATTTTTTTAATTATAGTGTTTATGCTGTTTTAAATTTATAATTAAAAGGCATGAAAAAGGAATATAGCAGACATTAAAAGGAAAGTGCCTTTGGGAACCTGTTAATAACTATTGACTTCTGCAGTTAATTAATGTTATATTGGTTTAGTCTGTGACTAATTAAATAAATGTTTGAAACTCCTTCATATGATGTGATTTTGTAAATAATAAGCAGACCACAACAAACCTAATATTTTGGTACCGATGGAGGTACAAGTTTACCCCCTGACCCTAGTAAATTGATTAATCTGCTTGAATATTTCATTTCTCTTCTATGTAGCATGGCTATTTAGTTATTTTTATCAGACTCTGAGCATGTTAAAAGCACTTCAGTTAATTAAATATCATGATGCACTATTAAGTAAGAAGATTAAGAGTACAGCAACAAAGCAGATAGCCTGTATCCAGTTAGCTTCTTAGCTACATTGGCTTTGGCCAGTGCTTACTATAGGCTGTATTTATGGTAAACCCTACAGGGTACAGGGATTTCAAGCCTGTCTTACACGTTCTCTAGATACAGGAAGAGCACATCCTGTATTTGTTAATGATGTACACACTTTCCCATTTTTTGCCTTCAAGGAAATGTTGCTTCTTCATTTAAAAATTTCGCACTTGCATAGGCTTTACAAACTTTTCATAATATTTTTCTTTGCCAGGTTTTCTTTTTTTCAATCTAAAAGTAAATTTGAAACGAGGCACTCACAGAGTGGATCTTATGTTCTAAACTCGCACAAGAGATTATTCACCATGAAACACAGCAGATATCTCAGAAACTGAGGTCATTTAAATGCTGTATTTTCACTCAATTCGTAACCACTGCTAGAACAACTGGCAGGACTCTTTCCCACCACCCCATTTGAAGGTGTTTGTTGCAGTTTAACCCCAGCCAGTAACTAGGACCACGCAGCTGCTTGCTCTCCCCTGTCTCCTCACCACCACCCCCAGTAGGGGAGGGAGAAGGGGGAGAAAAGGAGGGGAAAGGAAAAAAACCTCATAGGTGGAGATAAAGATAGTTTAAAAGAACTGTAATGGAAAAGAAAAATAACAGCAACAACAACGACGACAATAATAATAATAATAATAATAATAATAATAATAATGGTAAAAGAATATACAAAACAAAGTGATACAACGCAAGCCATTGTCACCACCCAATGATCAGTTGCCCAGCCCTTCCTGAGCAGTCATCATGGATCCCTGTCCCCCATCCAACCCCTGTTTCTATATATTGAGCATGTCATCTACAGTATGGAATATATCCATTTGGCCTGTCTATGCTCCTTTCCTGTCTATGCTCCCTCTCAGATCCTATGGGATGCTGAAAAACTCCTTGACTAATATAAACATTACTTAGCAACAACTCAAACAATGTGTGTTATCAACATTCGACTCATACTAAATCCAAAACACAGCAGCTACTAGAAAGAAAATTAATTCTATCCCAGCTGAGACCAGGACACTGTACTAAAGAGTGCAGTACTTCTCAAATTATAAGAATATATAAAAGAAAGCATGAATTCTTTTTCTGAGTACTTAGAACACTTGCTAATAAGAAGATGTTCCTTTCTTCAGTACTGTTCTTTGACATGTTTGGTGCTTTTGTTTGGTTTTGCTTTTTGGGTTTTTTTGGTTGGTTTTTTTAGGGTGGTTTTTTTTCCCTGGTACTTGCTATAAAAAACATGAAAGCCCTGTGAGCCCTGATTTAACTACCAGTGTATTTAATAGGCAGAGAGCGAATTCCAAAGGCTTTTTTGCATTCCTTGACAGGCAGTGTCAGTTGCTCCATTTGCTTGAATGTACAGATCAATAGAGATCATCTGAAGTTTTTATTTTTGTATTAAATCAGGTGTAGCATGTTAAAAAGATCAAAGCCTGAGTTTCAATTCCATTCAGATCTTCCTATAATGCAAAGTGTAATGTTATTTATAAGATACCTTTCTTCACTTTCTCTCTGTGATTAAGGATCTTGACAGCTAAGAGTGGTACATCTTTCTTTAGAGCTCTGTAACAGGAGTCAGACAGAAGCTGCATCTAGCACTTATCATATTTTTTCCTCTGTACAGTGTAATATTTAACAATTTCACCTATTTTTGTGGATTCACAAAAATCACAGCATTACTTCATATGTCTCCCTTAACTTTGAGGATTTTGTTAAAAGACCTTTTTTTTTTTTTCTCCTTATAAAGAAAATGGTTCCGGAGCTCAGATTTTTCATATCTAATTATTGTCTTTTTTAAATTTAAGTGACACTAGCTATGACTTAATATAGAAAATTATTTTATGCTTTTAAATGAAGCACGTCTCCTTAAGCCCATTATCACAGTTGTGGCCAGATATACACAGTATAACTGTAGCCTTCAGTGATGTATCTTTAGAAATAACAAAGGTTACTTAAAAGATGTTTCTTAACTTTTTTGATATAGTTAATTTTGCACTGATTGATATGGCTTTTGGTGCAGTTTACACACTGGCACAAATGTACCAGAATCAGCCTCTACATCCTGTTTGAGGCAGTAATAGGTCTAATGGTCTGGAGGAATCTGGAAATACACAATAATCTTGATTGGTTTTGTCTTCAAGAAATGCAGATTCTATTTTTTTCCTTTCAAATTCAGTTTTATATCTATCTCAAATCCATATAACATGATTTGTTCAGCTTACAAGAAAAAACAGATGGGAACACTTGTGGCAATAGGCTGGAAAAGGCAGGGTATTGATATTTCCTATTCCTTTTCACATTTCTCTATATAAAATTACTTAATTAAGGTAGGAGCCATATCCTAAAGACTCATTTTTCTGGAGCCTTCCCCAGATCCTGGCTAGCCCTGAGTGTGATACTATCATCATGCCACAACGTGATGGGTGGGTTGGAGGAGGTGACAAAATTGACTGTCAGCCTGCCAAACTTATGATGGCTGATGCCACTTCTTGCTAATGACCTCTTTTGATGAAAGTAACATGTGAATCAAAGGAATGGGGCATAAAACAGAAGAAAATGTAAGCTCACGTTTAATTATGCAGGTGTAATGAAAAGTGAGGAAAGGTTCTTGTCTGCTAGTAGAAAGTACACTTCCTTTGGCATGTCTGGTTTTTTTTTTCCTCTCCTCTCTCTGTCTTTTTAATTCTTTTTTTTCCCCTCAGAACAAAAAAGGCACCACCAGTAGATGTTTATGCCTGTATTTTTTATGTGTCCTTATGGGCCGAATTTCTTTAGTTACAGTGTGTTATTCCCTCAAATGTGACTCATCACATGAGAAAGCTTTATCAACTAGGGTTGTGCTCAAAAGTCTCTCTCACTTAAATGAATATCCAAAATGAGTCTGAGTCTAGGGGAAAAACAGGAACAGCCCCTCCAGAAAGGTAGTCATGAGACCCACTTGGAGGAGTCTCAGCCATGGGCTAGATCACTGGAGGAATTAGGCCTCCTGCAGCCCCTACTGGAAGACCACATGATCTCAAACTAGAAATTTTGGGTCTTCTCACCACCTTAGCTGGTAAACAGAACTGATCTGGAATGTCTAAGATGTCATTCTTGTCTCAGAAGCACGCAACATAAAAAGCAGTGCTCTTATGCCACATGTAGTTATTTAGTAATCTTATACTACTGAGGTCATAGTCCCCTTTTCCTTCCCATTTTTTGTGCATCTTCATGGAGAAGAACAGATTACTACAGAAGGAAATAGATTCTCTGCCACATCCTCTAGATGGGAAATAGCCTGCATGTGGTCTGCTGGATACTTCCCATGGGAAGCCCTCTGTGTGGGAGCCACTTCTAGGGAGACTGAAGTTGTTCAAAATATGAATTCCAAGTACTAGGGTTTCTCAAAATATACGAGATGAGCTCAAATCTTATTCTGTACCGATACATTTTTTTTAATGAATACATAATGCAGCTATTTACAGTTGGGAAGTTGACAAGGGTTCCTCTGCTGAATGTCTTCAGTAGGAAACCCCAGGAAGAAGACAAGGAGGGCAGAAAACCTTGCCCTTTCAAAGGGCTGACTCCTGGACTGGAACCAGTCATGGAGCTGCATGGGCTGACTGTGCACCAAATATTAAAACTTTTAATGAAAACCACTGGAAAAGTTGGGGGTTTTGCCTGAAGGCTTTTTATCTCAAGGAGCTGAAAAGAAGTCACTTTGGTAAAATTATTTTCCTTCAAATGCCAGTAGGATCTTCTCTTCTCTAAACTAAAAAGACCTGAGTCCCTCAGCCTTTCCTCATAAGAGAGATGCTCGAAGCCCCTCATCATCTTAGGGCTACAAAGATGATAACAGCCCCATGTGATTCTGTGATTCTCTGAACCATGCAAGCACAGACTGAAATAGCAGGCTGCCAGAAAGCTCAGTAAAATGCCAAGACTCCCCCAAAAAGAACATGTGGTTCTGCTGCTTTGTTTTCTAGCCTTGTAAAATACCAGTGACCTGGAATGGATCTTGCTGTTAAAAAATCTGAACAAGTTTTTCACAAAAGATACTGTGATACTGGTTTTAGAACCATCGCTTTACATGTGACTTTATACTCAAAGCCAAAATGTAAGAGTTATTCTCTAACCACTGCGTTCAACTGATTTCACACACAACTAGCTGGTTATGATTGACTTTTTAAAATGCTAATCATTGTTTCTCTCATGTAGAATACCCGTGAAGAACAAGGATGGTAGTATTTATCTTTGTGGAGCCGTAGAAAGGAATTTGTCACCTTAAATAATGCTGTAAGAAAACATCAGGTGAGTTTAACTTTTATACATGTGAGCACATCAGGAAAAGGAAACTTCAATGTACATGAAAAGGAGAGACATTCTTGAACCATGACTGAACATCAACTTTTGGTAAGGTTTAGGTCTAGAGCTTGTTGTGTTCTGGAACTCAAAATCATTTAATGTGAGGTGAAAAGCAGACTCCATTAAAAAAAGGAATTTCTTCCATTTGAGAAAACAACAACAACAAACCAAAACTAAACGAAATAAATACCTCTTCTTCAGGATATTTTCAATATACAATCTCATTCTCGGTGCCTTGTGCCTTTCCAATGCCCTCTCAATATTCCTCAGTTATATTCTTTTATAGGACTAAAGGGAAGGAAAAAGAGATTTTATTACACTGAAACATATCTGAAGGTGATAAGCAGTGCTGGACTTCAATATTTGCAGGCTTTTGAAACTTCCCTTTTTAATAAAATCGAGACGTTAAGGAAACAGAGACAAATGTGATAACTTAAAAACAATGCAGTCCCGGTTTTTTTTTGTTTGTTTTTTCCTAAGACTACTTTACTTTTCAATTGTTTTGGTTATAAAAGCTTGACATACTTTCTTGAAGAGGGGCCGGGGAGCTGAATGCAGGGCAGTGTGGTCGGTGAGGCGGTGGCGAGGCCTGAGGTGAGCCCGAGGAGGGGGTTCCATGGCGCTGCACAGAGGGGTCCCACCTCAGGGACCCCCTACCCTTCCCCTCACAGCCCCACCCCGGCGGGAACGCGAAAGCCCGCGGCAACCAATCAGGTGTGTAGGGGGCGTGGCCAGGAGCCGCGCGTGGATTTAAAGACGGTCAGAGGAGGCACTTAGTCTGTCGGTGGGGCGGCGCCATCTTAGGGGGCGGTGTGTCACAGATGAGTGCGAGGGGAGGAGCAAAGCAGGCGGGCCACGTTGACTAGAAAAAAAACATCCAGAGGTGGTCTCTGCTAGGTCGGTAGCCACCGTCTAAAAGGAATAAAGCGACCCAAACTGACCTACCACAGAAGCGTGCAGCTGCCCAGGTGACGGGCCGCGTGGAATGTCTGAGCCTGTCAGTCTGGCAGGAGGACAGCAAAGACGGAGCCTGTGTGCGCTGTGAGCAGGTAAACCATCTGCTCAGCCTGGTGGCTGGGCTTAAGGAGGAAGTGGAAAGACTGAGGACCATCTGGGAATGTGGAAGGGAGATAAGCTGGGGCTCTTTAGCCTGGAGAAGAGAAGGCTGAGGGGAGACCCTGTTAATCATAGAATCATAGAATGGTTAGGGTTGGAAGGGACCTCAAAGATCATCGAGTTCCAACCCCCTGCCCTGGGCAGGGACACCTCCCACCAGACCAGGTTGCTCCAAGCCCCATCCAGCCTGGCCTTGAACCCCTCCAGGGATGGGGCAGCCACAACTTCCCTAGGCAACCTGTTCCAGTGTCTCACCACCCTCATAGTAAAAAATTTCTTCCTGAGATCTAATCTGAATCTTTTTTCTTCCAATTTAAAACCGTTTCCCTTTGTCCTGTCATTACACCTCCTGGCAAAGAGTCCCTCCCCAGCTCTTCTGTAGGCACCCTTCAGATATTGAAAGGCCGCTCTAAGGTCTCCCTGGAGCCTTCTCTTCTCCAGGCTAATTGCTGGCTATTAATGTTTATAAGTACCTAAAGGGTGGGTTGAAGGAGGATGGAGCCAGACTCTTTTCAGTGGTCCCCAGTGACAGGACGAGGGGCAAGGGGCACAAGCTGGAACATGGGAAGTTCCACTCCAATCTGAGGAAAAACCTCTTTCTGGTGAGGGTGCCAGAGCCCAGGGAGGGTGTGGAGTCCCCTTCTCTGGAGATCTTCAGGACCTGCTTGGATGCTGTCCTGAGTGATGTGCTCTGGGCAACCCTGCTTTAGCAGGGGAGTTGGAAGGGACCTTTAGAGATCATCTAGACTCAACTCTGATGATTCTGTAATTCCAGGGCTGAATATGGTTGAGAAAGGACCCAGAGGTGCAAGGCGGGCACCTGTGGGGAAGAGCAGAGATAAGCGTGGAGGGCAAACATCTGTGGCCACTGCTTTCCTATACTTTCTTGTAAACAAACGATCATTGTGGGCAGGGGAGGAAGAGGGGGTGATGCATTTAAGGTGTTTCAAGCCAATAATGTTGACACTTGTTTAATGTTCATGCTTTTATTTGAGGGAAATGGAAATAGGAATTTGGTTATAAATTGCATCTCTTCTGGAAAGCTGCAATTCCCTGTGTTATCAAAAGAATGAAAACTCTCAGAAGTGTGTAATGTATTCCTCTAAACCCATCATATTTTATATGTACTCTCAGAGCATTCTTTTCCCACTGCAGTGATGCTAAGCTTTATGTTTTTGCTAACATAAATATTTAAAGCATGCCACCAACACAAGTGATCTAAGCTAGTTAACAACATAGCAACAAACTGAGAACTGATCACTGCCCAGAGAGTGGCTTAGAGGGAGAAAAAAACCCTCTTAAAAAAACTTCTTTAAATGTGGAGTTAATTAGATATATTTGATAAAGCACTGAATTGGGACTTTCTCCAGTTTCAACCAGTTGATCAAGCTTTTACAGTTTTCCTTTGTGTGTTTTTCTCTACTTAAAGTTTTAATTACTGTCTGAGGAGGCTTTCCCTGCCATGCATGGATTGAGACCAATATAGTTGGTTTTCGATTCTAGCATTAATTGTGCTTTTGCAGTTGTTATGAATGCCAAATTTGTTGTTTGCATGGGGGAACTTCTGGTAGAAGGGATAGGAGTTCTTAATGTTTTTATTATTCCTTTTTATTAGTAGTAGTAATGGTACTTCTAAGGCAAATTAACAGTCCAGCTCACTCTGAGGTGGTGCATTACAAAAAACAGGTTAGGCAAACATTCACTTTTCATGTAAGTAGCTAGGTCCAAAAAAGTAGTGCCTAACGTGATTAATATCTTCAGAGCGCTGTGTTTGGCTTCTGCTTTCTTTTTTCATCTTTTAAAGGAGATCAGTGAGAATATTTCAATGCAGCTATCTAGTGGGTTGTATCCTAAACTCAAATACAGCACCTGGTTTCAGTTCTGACCTCTGAAAAAGGATTCATGTTCACAGCTCCCACTCTTCTGCAATGCTGTGTTGACCCTTTGTAATGATGAAAGAAACTATTCTCAACATCTCCTGTTGAATCAGTATAGCTGTGTAGATTATAGCTCAAAGATTAACTGAAAAACAAAAAGAGAGAGAGCAAGAGCAACTGTTAGCCCTGCATTTCTATCATTTGCAAAGGGCAAAGCAGGGTGGTAGCTTCTGTAAAGCCAAGAAATTTTATGCAAATATCTTTATTTCAAGTTACTGTGTATGTGAAACTTCTAGGAGTGAAAATCAAAAGGAAAATGCTTTGAATAAGATTGGTCTGTATAGCACTCATGGCCTGTTTGTCCTGCACTTCACCAGGGTCTGATCTTAAAGATCGAATTTGATTTTGCAACTCATTTGATTCATTGACAAAAGGTAGAAGTGTAATGACTCTGTGAACAAGTCAGGCTCCTTTTCTTGCTTCTCCTGGACTTCTCATTTGCAGATATACATTGGTAATGTGATCAGCTCTAAGAGAAGCTGTAGTGGTTAATACTTCACCATTAAGAGTCACTCCCCCTAAACAGGGAGACAGGCTTAAAGAGAAGAGCATTTCAGGGCAAAAAATGTATATTGATTTGGCTGACCTACTGTATTCACTTTGTTTGCAGAAGGGGGCTTACTTATGTTCAGGTAGTGCTGTGAAGAATTCATGCTCCCTTTTAACTTAGATTTTAGGGCAATGCAAATGAAAAGCTGGTCTTTCATTTGCAAATTTTAAATGGATGGATTATTACTAGCACATGCTTTCCTAGTTAAAAAGAATGCTTCTAATTCTGACTCTCCTATTCTGTAGATAGGAAAATCTGACAACATCCATTGTGTCCCTGGTAGCCATGACAGTATTTTTAAACTTAACAGATTTCATTTCAGTTGACTGACTCTTTAACCTCAACACTCCAATCTCTCCACAAAAGCATCTTTCTTTACTTTCAAGATTACCTCTACACAGCTGTCACATAATTTAAGGAGAAGGGTAACTTAACCTTCTCTAGCTCAATGTACTGAAATTAGCTTGCTCCCATGTGAAATACCAGTCTGTCTCCTGTGTCCCTGCATAACACTGGAGGGATTCTCATATACGTACAACAGCTGTGTGAGACAGTTACACTAGTGATTCTTCTACTTGCCATCAGCTATTGTGCACTTTGATTCTAGGTCTGCTGAGATGTGTGCATATGGCTAACTTTAAAAAAAGTAAATTCCTTCACTGAAGTTCTGAGGTAAAAAGAAATTAATTTGATGGCATTATTTCTCTGTTTAAAGTTCACCCACATCTTTGAAAGACTGAGTCTTATGTGTTAGGAGTTAGACTTGAATGTTCTTAGATTCTGAAGTGCTCTGTACTGAAGATAAACCTAGATAAAGAGATTCCAAAGAGATATAATATGATTAGTGGTAAGATACCATAAAATATTTGCTTTTTTAAGGTCTGGAAGTCGACTTCTATTTAAAGAGGAAAAATCCCACAGAACACTGAAGCATTTAAGGGAGTGGTTAAAATATGGGTTCTTTTTTCCCCTTTTGTATTAGACTTTGCTAATGTATTTGATATCATTTCAGGTTTAAGCTTGTTCCTGGAACAATGAAAGTTTTAGCAGTGTAGGAAAAGAGATTTATTTAGGACTTAAAAGCTCAATCAGCGTTGTAAAGCTGGAAAGAAGCCATTTCCCTTCCGATACAGAGTTAGCTTGGTTATGGCTCTCACTGTGACAAAAATGCCATTTATTCAGATAAAATATGACTTTTTTTTTTCTCCCCCCAGTCATTAATCAAAAACACTAGTAAGTCTGTGATTAAGCAGTTTATGAAGAGCAGTAAATTTCATCAGGGAAAGCAGATTTATGTCTCTGTCTCTCTTTAAAATTATAGTATTTCCAGAATTATAAAGCAGCAGACCAGTAGTCAGTTTTCATTCAGATTAAATCCTAGAAAACTTGCTCTTAGTTACAGCTTTCCTGTTTATTCATACCTGGCTGTTTGGTCTTTAGCAAATAACCTCTAGTTCTAAGGAGTGAAACATGGTGAGCTCCTGGATAACCCCATTCTTCTACTTCTTTCTATGTGCATGTATGTGAGCATGGAGGACAGTATCTACTCATATCTCCAGATGCCCTGATCTTTTGCATTCTCAACCCATGTGAGAAACATGTTCCTTTGGTAGTTTAGCAAAACTTCCCCCCATTTTCACTGCCAACGTAGTGTCTACTCAGAAAACCCATTTATCTTGCTATAAGTCATATAGTTATTAATTTTTACTTGTATAATCACCCAAGCTTCCTTTCTTCCTCATTCTCATTCAGCAAAATGTCTCTGGCATCTTCTGATTTCCTTCTTCAGCTCCTCCACAACCACTAAACCTTATATTCTTTCTTAGGTGCTTTATTGTGGTTCCTTCCATGCCAACACCTGAGAATCCTGAGATCCAGTATCACTTTGTTGTGAGACCACTAGACTTTTCTTGCTTCTTCAGTCTGTGCCCCAGCTCTGTGTCCCACTTAAAATCATGCTAGATGTTATAGAAGGTCTCCTTAATCTGCTTCCTGAGTCTGATTTATTTTCTATTGAGCTTCTATAACCTCTTTTCTGTTGCTCTGCCAAATCTGTTATAGAGAAAGCAGCCTGTACAAGGTGATGGTGATGCTTTTTGGGATCCTAATTAATTGGTGCTCTATTAGCAGTGGCAGCTTCTAAGGGTCAGCGGAGTTTCTTGCACCATTAATGTACAAAGCAAATCACAGCCAGGACTCTTCAGCTAGGTGTTTGGAGAAGAATTGTGTTTAGATCAAGCAAGTTGTGACAATGGTTCACCAGATACGGGTTTTTTTCTGCTTATTGACCAAAAGCAGTTTGTGTGTCACGAGTGGAAGAGTCCTGCTATTTACCAGAACACACATCCAGCAGTTTTGAAAGTAATGCCAAAACCCCAGTGAAAGATTGGGTTTGTTAGCTTCATTCATCCATTTTGTACCAGTAAATTAGAAGTGCTCTGCTCTTCGATAAGAGCTAAGTGCCAGATCTAGAAAGGGTTTCCTTGCTTACCTTCCTTTAAAGTCAATGAACACTAAATGTCTATTGCAGTATTACTGTATAAGGTATACATAAATACTTTTTGTGAATGCTTAAGGACCAGGTCTGGTGAGTTTATAACAAAATGTTTAGATTCAGAGCCTCCTGCTGGCTAGAACTTCATGTTTTAATTTACTCTAGCAGATAACGTTGTGCAAGAAGGGGCCTTGTATCATCAGGTCTTGCTAACTTCATTTTAGACATCAGTCAAACTTTTGACTACCACTCGCCCATCCCAAGGTTGTTCTGAAAATGTGAGTAGACTGTAGTTAAATTGCTGAATTGTGCTGCCATTTCTCACAAATAACCAAGCTCCACTTCCAGCACTACTTCTGCTTTCGTAGTGCCCTCAGGCACAAGTGATGGGGAAATTGTCAGAAAATTGTACCCCTGTCAGCTGGACAAAAGGGTAATCTTTGTCATCTGCTCTCAGCTGTATTGGTTTTGAAGGACCAAAAGAGGTAAAAACAATAACAAATATTTTCTAAGTGTGCGGATATCCTCCTGGACTCACAGGAGGAGCAGCTCATTTGGTGAAATAATGGCATGTCTTTACAGTTTGTTTTAACATAGACTGAAAATTACATCTTGCTATTTCTAAATGAAATAAGTAGCTCATACTGAATATACAAACATTTTAATACGGAGGTTTCTTTTACTATTTGTTCTTTGGGTGGGAGAAAGCAGATTTTGCTGTACTGCTCTGTAGCACAATAACATGAGATAACTATGTCCTATAGGACAAGCTACATGGAGGAGTTCATGCATTCCCATTGGATTCAGTAGCCTAACCACCTGCAAAGATAAAAATGTCTTTGAGGTGCTTGCTGCCTACAGAATCTGCCAAGAAACAAGATGTCACTGCAAGAAAAAAAATAATACAATAACCTCAGCCACCCACTATGCTTTAGCCTTTGATAAATAGCAAACTCCACATCATCAGTCACTTTGTTGCCAACTCTGTGTTGTATTAATTGTTTCTTAATCCTGCTGTGTATTTTATTTGTTCTCCTTTTTATGTTGATTTACTCTTTGTCATGCACCTGTCCAATGAATTTGAAAATGACAATTTGGAAAAGGATTCCTTTGACAATAAGCACTGTATTTAAAAACTCTGACTCAATATCACTTATTTCAGTTCTGGAACCCAGAAAAGTGTCTTCCAACTTGATTTGGTAGTCAGAAAAAAAAATATCTTCAAATAAGGAGATTGTTTTGCAAGTATACAGTGACAGAGGTATCCTAGGGAGATGCTTTGGCCTTGACAGAGATTTATTTTTGAAATGCAGGTTTCAGGAATGCAAATTGCTTTTTTTTTATTGATTCATTTTCTTTAAGAGGAAATGTTATCCTTCAGGTTTCCATGTTAATATAATTTTATGCAATTTATAGATTTTTTTTTTCCTTCTCTGTTGTACTATATATGTGGTTGATCTGTGGACAGTATATGATGAGTATGTTTTGAATGGTAATGGTTAAAGTCTGCTGTCATAGCATGGAAACAATCTGGGAACAGTAGTTCTCAGATCTTACAGGAAGAGTATATGTATGTATATATTTTCTTTTTAAATCAATTTTTTTCTATATGTGTGAATTTTCTGAGTAGAAAATTGCAATGACTTTAACAGATGATGCCTTGCAAGGAAAAGACTCCTGGTATAAGGAATTGTTTTTCTTCTAGTTAAGAAGCTAAAGGAAGAGAAGGGAATACTTTGTATTTCATATAAACAAAATGTATTGCAAGGGAAAAGTTTTTGCAACATTCCCCATTAAATTGTCTGTATTTTTATTGCTGTGTTTGTTTCTCCTCCACATTTGTGAGACCTTATTATCACAGTATCTGAGTACACGCCCATCTTGTAACATGTTTATTCTCATTTCTTTGCTATCTCTTAAATAGACAGTACTATTGTCTCACTGGGGAGCTAAGAGCTGAGACTGAGATTCATCCCAGCTATCTGGAGGGGGAGCAATACATTTCCTGAAGGGAGATTAGGCTCATTTATGCCTTTCTTTTCACGACATTATGCAGAGAATTAGGACAACTGAATTCTTGAGCTGAGCAATTCAGATGAGTGCCTGCAGATGAAGTTACTTCACATCTCTTACAGGTCTTGTAGCAAAATCACAAGAATGTAAATATCAAGAGTTCTTATCTAACAGATGGGCAAATTTTTATTCGGTGGTGCATTTTTAACTCTAAGAAGTCATAGCAGAAGGGGTGTTACTGCAGTAGTAGCCAGGGATCAAAGTGTCCCTCTATATTTACTTTGCATCTTGGAAAATGCACTGCTTTTCTGTGTTCTGGGACTGAGTCACCAAGTCCTGCTTTTAGCACAACTTGTAATTTAGAGTTCTCCTGTGCTATCTTTGTATCCCTCTTCATTTCTGTACAGTGGAAGGCCACGGCCGATGTTCAATATTTTGTTTACCTCTGCAAAGGTAATTCAAAGAATAATATGGAGGGGTGGTAGGGTTGACATTTTTTGTTCTTTTTCCTGTATTTGGGAAAAGATGAGCTATTTAAATAAACAGGAAAACTCCTATAATTGTTGCTGAATTTGGATGCCAGATTAATCTAATGAATTGATAAGCTCGTGGTACCCAACATAGTTACTGGATATGTGTGATATGAACGGGAGGAAAATACTGCCTCGTGGTCTATCAGAAATGATAAAACTGATTTTTGCCTCCTCACAGAAGAGGATCTCCCATGTTGTCATGGCAAGGCTGTGAGCTGGGATAGGAGCACACTAGATGGTTGAGCTTGCTGCTCCTGCAAGCCCTGGAAGGGCTGAGGTTACTGCTAGGAGATGGTCCCACCTCACTCCTATTAGTAGCTGACATACATCTTTATTGCTTCCTCAGATGCAGAAGTTGGGACAGCTTAGTCCAGGAAGGGTAGCTGGCCGTGCCATGCTGTCTTAGGTGACTGCCTGTTTTGTTTATGTAGCTCTTAATTGGTTGTCAGTCTCAGACTTCCAAAATGTAGTTTTCTGTGACTTGAAATAAAGAAATTCCCCATAATATCCAGGCGTCGTTTATCTTATTTGACCAGCTATTCAAAAGGAACCATGTCTGTTAACAGACCCATACTTCTTAACATCAGTGTCCCAAATACATACAAGAAACTCAGAAATACATTAAATCCATGCCATGCTAAAATACAGAGTTTGGTTTATGATCCAACATATGTAAAACATGTTACGCTTTTTGGAAAGTACGAATATTTAATCAATTTCAGAAATTCACTCCACAACTCTGAATAGACAAATTAAACATAGTCTTTTATGATTAATGGTATAAAAGATAGGAACAAAGAAGGCAGGATATTTCCATAAGTTCAAGAAATATGTGCATATATGGAAAAAATTAATGAAGTATTCCCACTTAAAATAAGATTTTCACAGAGACTTAGTTGCAGAGAATAGGCTATGGGTTGAACACAGCATGAACGATTAAAGGGAGAATAAAGGTAGCAAGTAGATTAGGTATGGAAAATGAGGCTGCTAAGACTGGAGAGCCAAGAGTCTATTTGGATGTTTAGTGCAAAAAAAATCCAACATGAGAGATCAATTTCTGGAGAATTTTGAAGGTAAAAATACTGAGATTTGCATATTGTGGAGGGAGAATTTTCTATAGTTGACTGCGGAGTAGGACAAACAGGTAGATGTGACTTGACATCATGGTCACGATAAATTCAGATGCCCCAAATTCTACTGGTGAGAAGGGGAATAAACTTCTCTACTTTCTCACCTGCTTATAGTGGTATCTTAGTCATGGAATATGTCTTATGTTTAAGGATTGTCCCTCTGTTGCTGCTCTGTTTTAGAGACCTAGTGAGTGGGTTGTCCTGCTGTTTTGGGGTTGCTTAATCGTTCAGTAAGTGTCTTCCTGGGAATAAAAACAAATTAAGAAAATAAACCATTTCTTTATATCTCTGTGGATTCTGCTTTATTCTATGAAGCCATAAACTTTGGAGCTGCATCCTTGTATAGAGTGATCTCTGTTCTATGTGGTTTCCTCTCGCACTGTTTTTACTGATGTATGCTTCTGTGTATATGTTTTTAATGCTTTGCAATAATCCCATAGGATTTGTGAATCATGGACTACCGAGTCTGTGATGATGATTTGTATTTGGATAGGAACATAAGTCTTGCAGTCCCTTGAGATAAGAATTCTTATAAGGTTTCTTCATATAGGTTTGTTTATTCAAAAGAAAAAGTTTTAAATTACTTGAAAGAGATTTTGAGAAGAAAATCATTAAACAAGATACATAGTTTTCTAGAGGAACTGACAATAAGCAGAGGGGAAAAAATTGCTGCATCTTTGAAAGCAAGCTAGTGGAGCAGTTACTGAGCCATAAACAAAAGGAGGCTCAAATATATTGGGTCCTTAAACAAAGCATATTTCAAAAATACTAAATTCAATTTTCAGCCAGCAAATCAATCACTCAGATTATACCTATTATGAAGGAAAGAAAGTCCTTGTCTTCAAATCCTTGCAAGGTGAAAGATTTCAAAGAATAGAACCCAGTGGATTTGTGTTTCTGCAACATTTATTTCATATTTTCACCACTTACTGGTTTAGAACATTTTCAATGCTCCTCAGTTTATAAAAGGTTCACAAGAGGTTAATGGGAGTTCTTTCTGGAACAACCCATTTAAGAATGGATGAATTCTTACCCACTGCCCTGAGACATAATAGTAGTTAAAATGAGAGTGCCATATCATTAAGTCTGTCCTTGTCAAGTCCATTTTATTTATCGGTAAGGCCACTGTCACGTAAATAAGCTTTTACATGGCATTGAATTACATATACCATATATATCGAGTGCTGTCTTTGGAAAGGTTCACATCTCCCAGCTATGCAAAGTGATAAAATGCTGCTGATTATATGCTGAATTTCTTGTCTTTTTAATTGAACTTGGATGGTGATGTGTCTGTTCTCTTTCGCGCTAGCCATTTTTCTTTTTTTTTTTGAATGGGGAACAATGAAAAATTATGAAATTGGAACAAGTACCTTGTAGAACTCTTTTTTTTTTTTTTTTTTTTAATTTTCTCCTTTTTTTCTTTCTTTTTTTTTTCCTTCCCCTAAAATACCTTTGATAGACCAGTTTAGCATCAAACAACTGTGAGGCTGTAAATCACAAATTTGGAGAGACAAAGTCTAGTGGTCTTTCCTCTGTGGCTTACCTGTCAGGGCACATGGGCTTCCCAGGATTTATGGGCAGCATACAGTGAGATCCTGTGCAGTTCTGCACAGTTATAGATGCGTGCTGTGGCAGGAGGTGGCACTGAAGGACACGCAGCACATCCGAGGTTTGTGAGCACTTGGGCCATGTCAGTTGGTTTCTGCAGCTGCTGCTCGCATCAGCTTCAAGAGCAGGCGTTTTAACAGAGGGAGAGTGAAAGCTTCAGCCTTAACTGGCTTTTTAGATGGGAAAAGTACCTCTGGGGCAGCAATTTCAGGAAGCCAGGATAATACTTACTAGAGCAGCAGCATGTCCAGCTTGAAGTGAAAGTAAAGTGGGAATGAATATTAAAACTCTCATTGTGACCTCAAGGAAAGGGAATTGAGCTAGTGTGGAATTTTCCAGTGGAAAGGCTTTTTTCCCCTCAGAACTTGTTGCTTCAACAAGCTTGAACTTTTCCTGGAAAAGCACATACAGAATCTGATGGGAAATACTCTTTAAGTGAGGAAAGAATTTTTTCATCAAGAAAAGAGCAGGAGAGAGATCGATTTTTTTTTTTTTTTTTTTTTTCTCTCTATACCTTTATCATCATGTTCTTAGTCTGACTGATTCTGAGTATTTATTATTCCTAACTCTTGTTTATTTTGAAATACTTTTCTAAAATCACCTATGAGCTTTTTTTTTTTTTTTTTTTTTTTTTTAAATATTTTTATTTTTAGAAAGGTTGCTTGTGGTTATGTGGATTAAGTTTGTATCTTGATTTATAACTTATGTAAAAGTACTAAGGGCTACATGAGGGAGACAGGCAGTTGAAAGCAGAATCATTCAGTTCTGTGGACTATCACTCATCTCATTTTTCTGTCAGTGAGGTTTGGGGGAAGCTCCAAACTGTGTTATGCAGAAACTTGAATCTTTACACCCACACACCTCCCTTGCATCTTAACTGCTCAGCTATTGGTTATTGTAAGGTAGCTGCAGATTTGTCACCATTTTCTGAAAGTAAGAGTTCCTCCTACAATAAAAGAAATATTTAATACTTTCACAATACAGTTAAACTATTTAGCATAAATATCAGAACTGGATGATAGAGAATTTGTCAGGAATAATTGAGAATATTTTCAAATGAGTTAATCTCCTTGATGCATGATAGAAAATTTTAAGAAAAGTACCCTCAACCATAGAACTGAACTGATTAAGAGGGTGATGGTAGCAGTTTCCGTGTCAAATGAGTGCCAGTTGACCATCAGACATGCTCATGGACAAGGTAGATATTGCTTTATATAAAGGTAGCTGTTCTTCAGTATTCCAGTCTCCACAGGTTTAAAAATTCTTCGTGTGTGCTATTCTGTTTTCTAATGATGAACAACAATACTTTTTTTTCTGAAGGCATCACTCACTATGAAATTAAGTAGTAATAGTCCTGCATGCAGTCCTTTATAAGCAACAGCTCTAGCCCTTTCATCTGTGAGCCTCACTAATTTCTTGGAAAGTTGTTCTTTATTCTCCTTATAAATGGTTTTGTGTTTGCCAATGTAAGCAGAAAAGAGTCCAAGTCTGAGCAAAAAAAATAAAAATAAATGGCATATCTCTACCTTTCAGG
Organism: Calidris pugnax; assembly: GCF_001431845.1. Taxonomy (NCBI): domain Eukaryota; kingdom Metazoa; phylum Chordata; class Aves; order Charadriiformes; family Scolopacidae; genus Calidris; species Calidris pugnax. The sequence goes on from NW_015094509.1 coordinate 4,716,417, forward strand.
ATATGTCCAAAGACAGTAAATTAGTGAATTGCTAAAAGCTTCTTCCAGAGCTCTGCAGCCTCCAAGTTTTCAATAAATCCTAAGGCATTCTTAGGTCAAATAAATAATACTGCAAGCATAGCATTTCTGTTGTTCTGCTTTAATTTAAGGTTAAAGTTACACAGAGTATTGCATTAAGCTTTTAGAACATCAAGCGAAGTTTTCACAGAACCAGAAGATGAAAGTACTTCCAGAGGATGATAAACAATCCTTAATTGGGATTTACTATAGATACGTGTTCAGGATTTCTGTGATTATGCAATTCTTTAAACGACCCAATACAAATGTGACTCCAAGTGTAATAAACCAAGATTGCTTGCAATAACAAAGTGGTCATGCTTTCACTCTGAGTTCTTAATGAAGTTGAGCTTCTGCAGTCATGTTACCTGTCTTTAGTTCACCCCAATAATTTTTTTATGTTACCCAGTTTAGCCAAATCTGACAAAGTTAAAGATAGAAATCTCTATTTGTGTTCCTGCTGATGCTGCAGGTAGATGTTAGCCCTCAGCTGATAAAAGAGTAATCAGCCAACCAAGTTTATGAGTAATAATCAGTTTGTCCATAGCTCCGAGTCAACTGACTGCGTGGTGGCTTGTGCTTGGTCAAAGTGGTGGGGCAGGTTGAAGGACAAGTGTGAGGAGGAAAGGGAAATATAATTTACTGTCCTTGGGAGAGGTGCTGTGGGACGTACACTCAGAGATCACTGATCACTTTTGCTATTTCTGCTTAGGAAATAACTTGGAAGGCAAGTGGTGGCCACTTTTTTTTTTTAAAGAAAAACATTGAAATATTGAAATGTATCTATTTAGGAATAATTTTTAGGAGTTTCATCCAATGCCTGTTGTCTTTCGGTAATCATGTGAGCTTTGGAGCAAGTGCTGTGTCTTCAACGCTCAAAGTCATACTGTTTCCACTTACAAAAACCACATCAATCCCTGGAAGTCTAATAAATAAGGTATATCACAGTGCTACAGTTCACGTTTCATTTTAATTTATTTTGAATAATCCTCTCTAGCTGTTTTGCAGTTCTGCCTTTATAAACTACTGTAATACCTGTTATAACCCTGGAGAATTTCTGCTGACTTTTCAAAAATGTTATGTGTCTGAGAACTCAAGCCTGAAAAATACAGAGTATTGAACTAGAGTAAAAAAGCAGGAAAATTTCTTCTAGGAAACTGGAAGAAATTAGAAACACTGGAGTAAGGGGCACACAAAACAGTTTATGTAAATCAAGTGATTATGATGGGTAAACCCTTTGACTTTGCTTCTCCAGTGATAAAAGATGGGGTTTTTTTGGTTTAAAAGAGACACAATCAAATAGCTTAAGATTCAAAGTGACCTACTTTCAGTTTTTTATGATTTTCAGTGGATTAAGAGAGAGCCATCCTATACATCTTTGGAGCCTTATACTCCCCAGATTAAACTTAAATGAAGACAAATTTCTTTGAAGATGGCAGAGTACTTCGAGTGTAAAATTGGCTGCTTTGTGAGGGTAATCAGGCCAGTTAGTGGCAATACAGAAAAGATGATGGCAGTTTTACCCCCGTGAAGCAGATACAGTTACTTCAGTCTCTGCAGGGTCTCTTGCACAGCAAGCAGAGAGTGCAGTCAATAGAGTGAATACATTGGTCACATTCTGAAAATTATATACTTATCTAAGGCAATTATTAGCAATTTGAGTTTCCGGTGTTCAAAACATTGAAAGGTGAGATATGCAGGTCTGCACATGGAGATCCAAAGGATGGCAGACAGGCATATGAAGTTCCTCACTCAGTGAGAAAAAGAGAATGTAAGGTCAGGGGAAACGTAGTCCTGTGTGGATTGCAGATGGCTTCCCCTTGGTCTCTTCAGTAACTCTGTATTTGAAAGGTGGTCATTACCATTTTTTAATGTGGAAAGAGCAGTAGTCTTGCAGTTAAATCATGTATCTCAGCGTCGAGGGTTTCAGATGTACATCTCAATTTTCCTTGCACTGTGTGGAATAGTGTAATTGCTCTGCTTCCTCACCTGAAAAAATCTGTATATTTCCGATTTGTCTTCATTAAAAAATAAGTTGCCACTAGAGTAGTATTTGATGGAATTACATTTTGGCACAGGTGGTCTTTTCTGCCTAAGCTTCACCTAGTGCAGGAATAGGCTTGGGTAAGTAGAAACAATAATAATTCTTTCATCCTGGGAAGAAAAATGTCAGGTACCAGTACAGGTTAGGGGTGGACCTGCTAGAGGCAACTACTGAAGAGAAAGATCTAGGGGTCCTGGTGGACAGTAAAATGACAATGAGTAAACAATGTGCTCTTGCGGCCAGGAAGGCCAATGGTATCTTGGGTTGCAGAGGGAAGAGTGTAGCCAGCAGGTCAAGGGAAGTCATTCTCCGCCTCTGCTCTGCACTGGTGAGGCCACAACTAGAGTATTGCGTCCAGTTCTGGGCCCCCCAGTTCAAGAGGGACAGGGAACTACTAGAAAGAGTCCAGCGTAGGGCTACAAAGATGATTCAAGGATTGGAGCATCTCCCTTATGAGGAGAGGCTGAGAGAGCTGGGACTCTTTAGTCTGGAGAAGAGAAGGCTGAGGGGAGACCTTATCAATGCCTACAAGTATCTCAAGGGAGGGTTGAAGGAGGAGGGAGCCAGACTCTTTTCAGTGGTTCCCAGTGAGAGGACGAGGGGCAACGGGCACAAGTTGGAACATAAGAGGTTCCACTCAAATATGAGGAGAAACTTCTTCACGGTGAGGGTGACAGAGCCCTGGAACAGGCTGCCCAGGGAGGGTGTGGAGTCCCCTTCCTTGGAGATTTTCAAGACCCACCTGGATGCTCCTGAGTAACATGCTCTGACAAGCTCTGGGCAGTCCTGCTTCAGCAGGGGAGTTGGACTAGATGGTCTCTGTGGTCCCTTCCAACTCTAAAATTCAGTGAAATTCAGAGAAATCCTTAAAATGGAATGGTTCTAGTTCCAACCGCAGAACCGTGTGGTCCAACTGCAGACACGTCAGTAAGTCAGGGTCAAGTGCAGCCCAGAAGTACTCAAAATATCTGTGGGGGGAACTAGACTGGGTAGGGTACTGGAAGCAGTAAAATTCAGCAGGTTTTGAATTTTCAGCTGGGTAAACTGGACTGCAGCAAGCACTTCTTCATAGATAGCTGGAAACTTTTGCTGTGGATGTTTCTCTGGATGTGCACCCATAAGGCACGCTGCTTCTCATGGTGCTGCAAAGCTCCATCTCACCTTGCTTCCACTACATCCTTGTCCTTGACGTCAGTACGTTAGTTGCCTGGTCAGACCCATACCCATAGTTACACCTGTGATGTTGGCATATAATTTCCCAGAAATCATGATGTTTAGCAGTGAGAAAATGTTTACATAGATATTCTTAAAGTGACATTTTGAGGGAAATAATGTGAAATTCTGAACAGCAAAATTTCAACCAAAAATGATTTAACAAACCGTAAACAAATTAGCTGCCACTTAAAATTGTCATTAACTGATGCAAATAACACTTTGCACATGCAGAAGCACCTTATTTACTGACATTTTCAGATAGAAGATAATACTGGGTTAAACAATAGCCAGCTTTGAGCCACACTGTCCAAATGCATGCAGAATGTTGCCTGATCTGATTGTATAAATTCTGACAAACAATATGTTTATCTTTTACACGGAAAACAGGGAGAAAAGCAGATTTTCTTCAGTCTTTCAGAGTGGCAGCGTACCCTGGAGAGGTTAGTATGAATCTTGGGCACCACTATGTACACAGTACTTCGGAAATCTATTGAAACCCAGCGCTTTGCAATCAATGAGATGCTCCTTACAAGGAAGTGCAATACCATTGGTGTCCCTGTGCCATTTTTTCCCTCTACTTAACGGGAATATCACCAATTATTTTGACTTGCAGGTGCTGGAACAGTAATTTACTCCCTCTAAACTGATCCTGTTTCTGATGACCAGGCACCATACCTGGGGAATGCTTCTATACTGGTCATACATATATTTTTGTTCTCCTTCTCTGCCTTTTGTGTGTTTGTAGGGAGAAATTCAGGCTTTTTTGTTTTAGTACAGTCTAATTTAGCATCTGTTCTTTTGTATGGCTTAGTGAGGTATAGGCCTTCAAAAAGATGCAAAAGACATTACTCAAAAAAATGAGATTCTGAAGTCTGTGTGGCTTGTAAAAGTCCTTTCCAGGTGTGATTAAGGTTTGAGGCACATCTGGCCTTCAGCTTCAGCCTGCTGTCCATCTGGGTGGCCCCTGCTGGACTCATTTCAGTGTGACATCTCTATATCCCTCCTTAAGTTTGTGTTATATATGAAGGACGAGGGATAGTTTTGGTTTTTCTGGTTTATACCTTGAGCATTCTTTCACTGAGAGTAAGGAGCAGGAGAGAAATTTACAGAGTATGGTACCTGAAGTACCTCTTCCAGCTTATCTCTGTTGCTGAGGGCAAGAGTTTCACAGAAAAAGATATTGTACATCTGCAACAGGGGTATTTTTTATTATTTCAAACCAAACTGATTTAGAATTGAATTGTAATAATGTGTATGAATGACCTAGGACCAGTGAGGTTGCTAGGAAGCCAAACGTTTACCTCGGGAGTTCAGAGAGGAATAAATTTAGATTGAGCTGTGTAAGAGTATGGAAATGCTTATCCAAGATACTTACATAATCATAGTTCTGTCTTACTCCTTCATTTGCAGAGAAAGATCAAGTGGAGTAGTTAAACCACTTAATTTAACCTGAGTTCACAAACACTAAAATGCCATAATCAGAAGCGTTTGGTTTTGGGTGATGTCAGAACATGAAGAAGTTAAAATTCTACTCTAAGCAAAACTGCCTTGCAACAGAAAAAAACCTACCCTAAATCTCCATGCACAGATTCTCTGCAATATTTCAGTGGCTTACAGCTAGAAGCAAATGCAGCCGTGTTGGGAAGATGGAGCTTTCTGTCCAGTGACACTCTCAAAGGCCAGGAACCACATGGTGCAGGCCACGAGGCACATCTCCGTACAGTTTTGGCAAAGACAGCTTAGCTGGTTCAACCTGCTTTGTCTTAATTCTCTTCTTCTCTACCATATGCAAAGTGCTTCAGAAAGCAAGAACTCCAAATTAATATGAAAAATTCCTGTTTCATTAAAGTGGTATTTTTTGTCAGAGAAAAGAGAAATAGTGCTTGTAGGCCCACGTTTTATAAATTAGGTTTATAGAATAGCTATTGTATTATACCTTATATCACCAATATAGACTAACAGCCTTCATTTTAATATATATATTTTTGGGCTGCATGAAGCCTTTGCAGTGATTGAAATTAATATTAAACAGATTAAACATTTCCCTCTTTCTCCCTATGTTGTTTGCAAAAGGTCAATGTGTGTATTAACACGCACAATTAAAATTCTTCTGGAGATCCTGAAAGGTAAGAAGCAGAGCCTGCATGCAGAGAGATATGTAGTCAAATACAGAATACAAATTAAACAAAGTACCCTTCTTGTTTCATAAGTTGTCCTCTTATTGCAGTTGTAAATCCATTCTTTTCTTCTTTCCCCTCTGGCAATCTCTTATCTCTTCAAATTTTTAATGTTAGAGGAGATAAGAAAGTTATAATCTAAGGGCAATTAAAATAAAGTTTTAAAATCCTGAAACACTGAAACAGATGGATAAATCAGAGTTATTGTGGGAACAGGCAGTTAAAATTAATATCTCTGATTTTTAAATCAGCTTGATGATGCAGCTAAGTAGATGTTGGTAAACGTTTCAGAAGCTCTGGATACACTAAGAAACGTAAGTACTGTGATGCACGTCTGCAAGAACTCAGCCTGGAGGCTGAATGCAGCAGTGGAAGGCTCAACCTTGAGTGAAGTCAGGACCTCACCTGCGATTCACAGGCACATGCCAAGTGCCAGGTGCCTAAATAGGCCAACAGCTTGTGCCACGCAGTAAGAACTTGCTGAAATTCTGCACCACTTGAGTTTAGGTACTGAGGATAGGGATTTTTGCAAGACTGGCTGGATCATCCCTCTCGCCTTTAATGCAAAGCAAAGTGATGTTATTTGGGGGATGTAATAGATTTGTGGTTATCAAAGTGGTCAGCTTAGGTCTATGTGCTCCTTGGCACTGTGTATTCTAGAAACATCCACTGCAGTACAGGAGAGCTCCAATATTGACAAAGTAGGGGTCAATGGTGATGTTTCCCCTCCTTTTTCCAAGTCTGAGCCATTATGCAGTTGGGAACCCAAGATTTGAGGGACAGTAGAAGAAGATGAACATGAGGGTGCGTGCCTTTGCATTAATGTTAGGGTATCTAGTAAGGAAAGGGCTGGTGCCAATCCTCAGTCCTTGCTCCTAAAGATATTTTATGCACTTTAAATCAAGGAGTTACTGAACAAAGTTCCCCTGTATTCAAGAGAACCGAGTTTGGTAACTGTGTCTTTCTTTTCTTAGGGGAGTGCCCTTGCCTTGTCTGGTGGTTAGCGTGCTCTTATGAAAAATATGAACTTCATTTCCCTTTGATATCTGGAAAACTCGGGTGTCTTGTTCCTTAGAGGAAAGTTCTGGTCTGTTGACTATAGGGCTGGCAGCACTGCTTTCTCTTCAACCCATGTATTTAATGGAAACAGCTGAAGCTGCTATGCTTTGTATGAACTTCTGCGCTGATGGTGTGTTCTTAACATTTCTCTGAGGCTGGAATGCTGAAGGAATTTGGTTGTAGGGATGCCTGGCTTGTGAACCTCAAACAGACGTGCACGTGCAACAGGGAGCACAATTGTCAGCACAGATAGGAAACCTAGTTTTCGGACCATAAGCATTAGCAGAACTCAAGGTATGCAAATGCTTCTCAAGATATGATGTTAGTAGCTTGCATTTCTCACTTCGGTGCCTCTATACCACATAATTTGGTGTTGCATTCCCTTTCTCTTACCTCCATTCTGACAGTTCTGGTTAGTTTCAGAAAGACCTGGAAACTGTGTAGGCAAAACAATGTTATGCTCTGACCATGTAAGTAAAAGGATTGCAAATTAAAATAAGGTAAGTGAGAAGAACATCATGATCAGCAGAGGGATTCATCTAAGTTACAACCTATATTTCCAGGCACAGTGATTTGCAGTCCTTGTTATCACATACTGTATTCTGGATTTGTATTTATTTTACAAAGTCAGCCCCTCTGTTTGTTTCTGTTTGTTCGTATTTTTACTAAGGTACTAATCAGTGATTCCTTTACATGAGGAGACACTGCAAGAAATCATTTAATTTCTGGGCTTTATTTATTCATTTATTTGTAAGAGTATTTATATGGGCAGGTCTTCTTGGTGACGATGAAGAAACTTATTCAATCACTGGGGAGTATTGAAAATATGTTTGTTCCATCTACAAAAGTTTGTCAACACAGAATGTTTTTGATTGTTCAAGTTGTTGACTGTCCGCTCACCCACTCCTATTCCTTGTCATTCTTCTTTCCCTCACATTAATATCACATGCATGTTATTGATTTTTATTTGTCCTGTCCTGTCTCAGACTATGAGTTTTTCACACTGGGAAACATGACATTTCTATTTGTTCATAGTCAGATTTACAATATTTGCTTATCACTCATGAAGATTGCAAAGAAACTTTCTTTTTCTTCCCTCCCTTCTTTTCTCTCATTCAGATTAATGTTTCAATATCTGCCTGTCATTGTCTAGCAATGACTGTAATTCCTCCCGTTTCTTCTCATGAAATAGAACAGGGAACTGTTCTACTAATGCTAGAGAAGGTGGAGAAGACTTTGTATAAATTGAAATGTAAAATAGCTGGCATTAAAAATGTACTGCATTGCAACGTCCCTTCAGTCATGCGTCGTGCCATTTCAGTTCACAGCAGCTCAGACTGTTTGGATGAGATGAAGGGAGCTGAAACGGTGAAAATGAGTGGTTCCATCTTGCCTGCAGTGAAAATATGATGACAGTCAGATTACAGTCTTCCTCATCAGTATGGCTAATTAATTTGTATACTCAGAGCACAGTAGTTTATCCAAAAATAAAGATCAAGAGAAACAAAGTTAACCCTTCTTGGGGCTTATTTATACAGGAACATTCAGAAATATTGAAGAAAACTGATGGAGATCCTGAAGTCAATGCCAGTGTTCTAAGGATTATTCTGCAGTTAATTAAAACCATTTTACTCCTCAATCCCTTCAATGGAGGAATTTGTAGAGGGATTTAACATACGTTAAAGATGAGAACTGAATTTACACACTTAATATGTTTGCCTTACTGCTTTGAATATTGAACACACAGTCTGTAAAATACGTGAGCAAGTGCCAATAGTGGCATATCTAATGTAAATTTTTATTTTTATAATTAAGGAAAACACTGAGATTTTACTCAATGTAGGGTTAAATAGAAGATTTTTTTGAGCCTCAGGTTTCAGTGGAATCATAAAGAATAGAAATGAAACTGTTCCTAAGCCTCAACTTGCAAGGAGTCACTGGTCATAGCATTTATTTATGGTAGCATGTATTCATTAATGGACATTTTCCAGTGTTTAAGAAAGCTGATATGGGACTATATCGAAGGGCGGTTTAGCCCAGGATCCTGTCACTGAGAATAACTAAAAGGGGATGCCTATGAAAAGTTGTATGGAGAATGGAAGCAGAAATACCAAGTATATTGCATTTCCCCAATCATTTCTCAGACTCCGAACTTTTTTATATGAAGCCAAATGTCATTCCTGTGCAATTACTGACCCTCAGTGGCTTTTCTTTCATGAATCTCTCCAGTATTCCACTGAAAATATTTAACTTGTATAGGTGTTTAAAAGTTTGGTGGTTCTTCATTTAGATTGTACATCTAAACACTTAAAAAAAATTGAAGAAGTGGGGGTAGAGATTTCCATATGCATAGGTAAGGCAAAAATATATACCCTCAATGTATGGAACCCTATTTTTCTTTCATTTCAAGTTATTTTCAGGTAAAATTTGGAGTACAAAGTTCTTTGAATTTATTGAAATCTGCTTAGATCAGAAACCAAGGAACAATTTTGTTGTTTATAGTATAGGGGAGTATTTGAAAAGACTTGGTAATGCTTCCATTGTTCAGGGTGTCTTGGCATTAACAATACAACAAATTCCAAAGCAGCTTTTTTTTAAAAAAGATGTAATAGTTTTAAAAGTATGATTTTCACTTGCAACTAGTTTGAGTTAGAAAGTTTCTACCATATGGCAAGAGAAGGAATATGAAACCATATGCATCCAGCACTGGGACTGTATTCCTGAGAGAAACCAGTTTGCTATTTTTATACTGGCCGGCAGGTGTCCATACCCCAAAGTGAAGAAGCTGCCCAGCAGCCAGATACAGTTAAAAAAGAGTGAGGCTGGAACAGAGATCATATGTATTTTGTGTGCCTCGCTTTGAAAGCTGATTTTGTGAAGTTCTTCTGTGCTTCACACCACCAGGAAGGAAGCCATCCCTTGAGAGAAAAGGAGGAAGTGAAGTTAAGCAACCCTTCCATCCAGAAGGAGGTACCTCCTAGTTTCTTCTCCTACTGATCCTAGTAATAGTATTTTTATTCCTCATCCCCACAACTCCAAAGCTCTGTGTCTTGTGACTTCAGTCTTCAAGCCTCTGTGCTCCCTAGCCATTTTGGCCAAATCCACCCAAACACTGGAAAAGTGGCTAAAAAGTGGGGTACTTGCCTCTTTTGATCAGTGCAAGGGAGCCTAATCAAAGCTGTTGAAGTGCTATTTCACCCTATCCATTTTTAATCACAGAATCATAGAATTGCCCAGGCCGGAAGGGACCTCCAAGGGTCATCTAGTCTGACCCCCCCGCAGTCAGCAGGGACACCCCCAACTAGACCAGGTTGCCCAGGGCCTCATCGAGCCTCTCCTTGAATATCTCCAGGGATGGGGCCTCAACCACCTCTCTGGGCAACCTGTTCCAGTGCTCCACCACCCTCACAGTGAAGAACCCTCTCCTCATCTCCAGTCTAAATCTGTTCCCCTCCAGCTTGAAGCCATTTCCCCTCGTCCTGTCACTGCAGGTCTTTCTAAACAGGCTCTCCCCGGCCTTCCTGTAGGCCCCTTCAGGTACTGGAAGGCTGCTATTAGGTCTCCCCGGAGCCTCCTCTTCTCCAGGCTGAACAACCCCAGCTCCCTCAGCCTGTCCTTGTAGCAGAGGTGCTCCATCCCCCTGATCATCCTTGTGGCCCTCCTCTGGACCCTCTCCATCAGGTCCATGTCCTTCTTATATTGAGGGCTCCAGACCTGCACACAATACTCCAGGTGAGGTCTCACCAGAGCAGAGCAAAGTGGCAGAATCCCCTCTCTGGACCTGCTGGCAACGCTTCTTTTGATGCAGCCCAGGATGTGATTGTCCTTCTGGGCTGCAACTGCCCACTGCCTGCTCATGTCCAGCTTCTCATCCACCAGCACCCCCAAGTCCCTTTCCTCAGGGCTGCTTTCCAACACCTCACCCCCTAGTTTGTATTGGTGGCGAGGATTGTTCCGGCCCAGGTGCAGAACCTTGCATTTGCTCTTGTTGAACCTCTTGTTGAACAATTTTTCTCCTAAAGGTGCTATTCTAATGCATATTAATAGATATATTTATATTTAAGATCACAATATCTGTCAGCTGCCAAAGTGAAAAAATCTGAAGTGAAATTTTTTTCATCACAAATGTCAGCATTTGTATGATCATGTGTGAGTAATGTCTTTTTGGACCCATTTTAGACTTTTGTGAAATAGAATCTTGTAATGTTTTGTGTAGTTGCATGACACATCCTCCCTAGATTAGGCTTTGGAACTGTTTCAATTAATAGTAAAAATATCCATCTTTTAATATTATTATAATTATGCGTTATGGATATAGACTGAGTAGCTCTTAGGAAGGATTTGTTGTTCCTTGAGATGTTTCAGCCTTTTTTCCTGATTTCCACAGAGGTAGTGCATACAGGTTGAATCATACTGTTTTAAACACTGCATAACCATAACAATGAAAGTCATAACCATTGCATTCTTTCACCAATTTAGTTTTACTTTTACATAGCTTCTCAAGGTAGGATATTTTACCTTGGAGCGCTTTTTTTGATCTCTGATAATAAGCAAAGACTTGTTAAAAGCTGACATAATTTAGGCAAATATAAAATTTACCAGATTACTCTCACAGTCTTGGTCTCTATCTACCGCTCATGATGAAATCCTGGCTGAAGCTGAATGTTTTGAGCTATTGAAATTCTGGCCTTAACTTCCTACCAGCTGCTATTTTACAGTGAGCTGGTAAGAGCTAGGAATTTACATACTCCATTTTTAATTTAATCAAATGTTGTCAGTCAGCATCACATGTTAGATCCTATTTCCATCAGAAGGAACTTAAAAAACAACAACCTGAAAGATTAAAAACCTCTGCCTCTTGAAGATAATAATCTTAGTGAATTTTAACAGATTGCTTTAGCAGATGGAGATGTGATATTCACTACAGTAAATTACATTAACATTCTCTCAGACAGAGATGTCACATTTGCCACAGTAATTTACATTAACATGATTTGAGGCAGATTTGATTCCCCCAAAAGAATTAGAAATAACGTTTTATCAATTCCCTTTGCCTTGTCACTTCTTCAGATAATTGTCAGTCTGGAGTGGGACATGTTTTTTACCAGTGGATGCCATGGTGAACAGGACAGAAGTGCTGTTTTGCTGTGCCCGTCTATAGACACCATGTATGAAGACATAAAGAAAATAAATCTCAATTATTGGTACAGAGTAGTGAAAAGTAAGTTACTCTTGATTCAGCATAACAGATTAATTTGATTCCTGGACGTGATATCTACACTTTTGCATGCCTGTGTAGCCTTCTACCACTGCCTCTAGGGGATCTTGTCACCCACTTTAACAGCTTGATTGGAAGCACTCTGAAAAGAAAGTTAACTGTCTGTCCTGTGTGTTAGCATCTTCAGCCAGAGGGCTGTGTGGGTGTAACTTAGCTGTCAACCAGTATTGTGCAGGGGATCTGGGCAACGTGTTTATGAGGGCATCTACGACTTGAAAAAAAAGTATGCCTGCATCTCTGTGGACTATCCGAAATAATTAGTGGTCCCAAGAAATCCATCATATCAGAGCTTGCAAGAGTTTTGCACAGGGTGGCTCCTACCACAGTATGAAAAGCTCCTACATCCTAGAGTGTGATTGCTGAAGCCAGGTAAGGTGTTGCCTGCACTGGAAATTTATTCTGATTTAAGGTTGCTGCAGTAAGTAAATAAATTCACTCCCTCATCTCAATTCTTCTTCCCTTATTATAAGCTTATAATTATAAGCAAACTATATGGAAGGACACGTGGCCATATTCTTCTCAGTAAAGCATTGTACTTAAAAGATGGTGCCAGTAAAATCTTAAGGAGAGAGGGGGCCAAAACTTGTTTGAAAAGAATAGGCTTGTGTACTAATATCTCACCAGAAATGGCTGCGAAGTACATACCATCTGAAGGAGACTTCTAAATCATCATTTCTGTGCACGCCCTTCCCCCCAAGTCTGAGTGGGAAACAAAGTGTAATTCTTATTTTTCCCTCAAAAATTGTTTCAATTTTAAATGGAGACCTTCACTCGTCTAGGTCACAAAGTCCAGTTTTCTAGAACTACTGGTACATTCCAAAGATCTTGCACAGATTGCACAAGTCACTACAGTGGTACTCTGCCAAATAATTCTACAAAGAAAATAAAATGTGAAATTGCAAAACTTTTAAGAAAAAAGCACAAAGGAGGATCGAGAGTGAGTTAAAGAAGTGTTACATGAAGGGAAGCATGTTGATGTTTTCATACATATATTTTTTGCATGTAAACAAACATAAGGTAATACAATGATTCTGGACAGCAATATTGCTACATTAGAGCCAATAAAATAGAAATACAGACACAAATAGTACTTGCCTGTCTGATTCTGCCTCATAAAGAATGAGGTGCAAAAGGCTCTAAGTCATGTGTTAGTCATATGACTATATGCTTAAGAAAGTTTTGCAAAAAACAGTGGGTTTTAATATAAGAACTGGAATCCATCTGCATGTATCAGCTTGTAGGACTGGGTATTGAACAATTAAATAATAAAAGGTAAATTTTTAATAGTCTAAGATATCTTCAGTAAAGCTAATCTATCTAATACTTATTTCTCTTGCAACTGTTTCAGAGCAAGGGTTCCTAATTCATACCTTCTGGGGGGATGCTGTGTGTGATCCAATGATGTTGCTCCCAGTCAGAGGGAACGGAAAGGCTAAAATTAGGCACAAAGGGCTGGACACAATACGGAGCTGCTGTCAAACCAGTGCTTTCTCAGGATTGTTACTCCAAGACCAGTGATGTCTGGGAACGGCTCTTTTGCACATTTCATTTAAACTAAACCCAAGCTTTTCAAGAGAACTAAAAGTCTGGCCAGTGAAAAATCTTGGACACTTCTGAAAATGTTGCTCTACATTCCTTCTAGTAAGTGTGATAAATACACTAGTTAGAATTGCAAAACATATTTTTCGGTTTGGATCTATTAAAGAGATTCATTTTCATTACACTGAGAAAATAACCTCAGTCTTTTATTTTTCATGCTTTGTGGAAACAGAAGGGTTGAGCTGAGTTTATTTTTATAAATATTCTCCACTTGCAGGTGAAGTTTGACAGAATGTCACAACTTACTTTCCATTTAATTTCTAGCAATTGCCAATCTACTCCCTTTCTGGAAAGAACAGCCTGGAGACATTCAAATTTTACATTCTGACTCAGTTGCACTCAGATTTCAGTCTTTTTTTTCTGTCTTCCTTGAAAAGTTTACTGTTGTGACTGGAAAACAATATTTTTTTATACATTTTACAAAAAATAAAATTCTAGATACTAGCTGTGAAATCTTCTTTCCTGACACAAATCATAATCCCCAATGCCGTCATCGCTGATGGTATTCCTTACTTTGATACACAAGTTTGTATTCAATCTAGGAGGTAAATTAATTAAATAAGAGAGATCTGTACAGATTTTCATGAGTCTTGTTTTAATTCACTGCTCTCAGCTCCGCTCTGTGGATCTTCTGCAGTGTGGGAGCAGAGCAGTTATTAAAAATATTCCTTAGTGGCATATGTCCTGGATACCCTGGTTGGAAGACGTGAGGAGAGCAGATGATAGATTCCATGTTAAATTACACCAGGGAGGTGGATGCAAGTAAATAATTATTGTGTTGAGCAAAGGTATTTATTTTTCTGCTATTGCTATGGTTATTAGCAAAACCCTTGCTGGTTTAAGATTAGGAGCCAGCTGGGCCTACAGTTAAGAGTAATTGTTGTTGCTGTTCTGTGCAATGCCTTATGAGCTCCTGCTGGGCTTATAATTATATTCAAAGTGCACTGGGAATGTTACATGGCTTGATCCTTCTCAAAATCTGTGTAGTTCCTTGGACTTGAATGCTGTTATCTAGATTGACCTCGAGGTCTGGTAAAAATAAGGTAAAAAGGTGTTTTCTGAGTACAGTGGGGTTAGACTTGTTCTTCTCAGTTCTTCTCCTTGTTTTCCTTTGCTCCACTGGAAAAATCAGTGATTGTTGTGGGGAAGATACAGACCTACCACCTTCTTACTCAGAACAAGAAAGAGGGGGGTATTAGTTCAGATCTGTCATCCCCTTTTGCTCCTCTTGTCTGTGCCATTGTAGCAAGACTCAATTAATGAACCTCCATTCTTTGGAGGTTATGTAGTAAGTAAGAATCTAGATTTCTGTGTATTCATTTTAAAAAAAAAAAGGCATTTTGTGTATAATAAACATTTGTTAAATATAAGACCGATCATGAAGGTATCTGCATGTTTGTGTTATCTTACCTTATTTAGGTATAGCCTGGTCATGACCTAAGTTGGGTTTGCAATGACAAGGATGTTCTGGAATTGCCTCTGATCGTGGCATTGTGACAAAAATCCTAGCTGCTTTGGAGATGATGCTAAATACACTATTGATAGAGTGATAGGTCTCTGTGTTGCCAGTGGACTGGACTCCATGATGCAAGAGGTTCAATGAGGAGGCCTAGATTTATGGTCCAGAAAGGCTATACAAAAGGGAATACAGTCTCTACGGTCATGTGGTTTGCATAAAACCAATGGGAAATGTTACCATTCTGATCTTGTTTAAAATCTCCCATGTAGGCTTTTTGTAGACGTGCAAATCTTCAGAATATAGCACAGCAGAGAATATAAACCTCTGGGACTAATTCCTGGTGTAATCCTATTGAATTTGCTTACAGTATTCTGCTGTCTTTGCCAGGTGGGCCCTTTATAAATGAATTGCCCTAGTTACTATCTTGTTTAAGTCTCTGTACAACTCAGCAGCACTCGCTTCTTCAGCCACAGACGTGATAAAGTTTGGTCTTTAGTTGATATGATTCCATTCTGGTATAAGTGAGGGGTTATAAAAGCAATTGAGTTGAAGCTGTAGCTTCTATACAGAACTTGGGATTTGGATGTGATCTCATATCTAAGACCTTGTCATAGAGAATCTCACCAGGAGGGCTCTGTATTTCTGACAGATTTTAAATTTGAGTGCTTTTTGCCTTGCTATCTTGACTGGCTTCTGATATTTTTCTTAGAGTAAGGACAGTTCTTGCAGAGTACATCATTTATATAAAGCTTGTTCTAACGTCAAAAGCTTGTAACGACATATGGAATAACAAAAAAGGCATATCTTGCCTTCAGTCAATACACTTCCATCATTCAGTCTACTATTTTGAAAAGACCTCTTATCACAGCATTTGAAAAGCACTGTATGAAACCAGACTAATGTTCCAAAATGTTTTGTATGTTCTGCTCTTTCATGCTGAAAGGCAATTGTGAACGTTGCTTTTGAACTATTTATTTGTGGAAATGTATTTGTTGCATTTCTACATAAAAGAAAAAAAAAACCCTAACACCTTCATTGTTATTTCATTCTTCCTGATGGAAACTAACAGATGAACAGAAGTTCTTTGAGAACATAAAAACGTCCAAGCATACAAAACCATTGAATCAAGGCACTTGCACAAGCCCTACATTATGTTTCTTTTTTTTGACTGGTGACAAAACAGGCTGAATTTTACATGATGAGGATCTGATAAAAGGTAGTGGAGTACATTAGTCAGTAACAGTAGATGATCTATCCCACGTGCTCTTTGGTGGGACTTTACATTCTCTTTGTGCCTCTCCCAGATTTTCAGGGAAATTTGTCTATGCAAAAGGTTAGGGGTAGCCAAAGCCAGTGATCTTTGGTACCCAGGACGCTTCTCCTGTGTTAATTTTATTGTGCTCCTGGAGGATACCACATTTACCTCAGATCTAGCTTTCAAATTCCGTCTTGGAAATACGGGAATGGGCTGCCCACTGAATCTATGGTCTGAATGCAGAGAATTTAACAAAGACCTTTTTCCTTACATTTCAAACCTAATGCTCACAGTCATCCTCTTACTCAGATATTTTTATCGTTGAGTCCCATTGCAGTTCATAAAGGAGATATTACAAAGCTGAGAAAAGCAAAGGGGTGTGTGGGTGGGTGTGTGTGTAAAAGTGCCACTGCCAGAGTTGTTTACCAGGTTAATAGTGTGGAATAACATCACCCCTTATTTGCAGCCTGACCCTGGTTTATGTGAGTATAACTCACATAGGCTCAGCTCTAGTGGAATTTCTAAGACTTTCTGTAAGAGTGCCATGGTTGAATAACAACATTTCACCAGCGTGCAGTGCAATGAATGATACAGAGTTTCTTAACGGCCATTTACTACAACTACTAGAGAATTTAATTTCTCTACCTTTTTTTTCCTCTCATATTTCTATTCCACTCCACGTTACCACTCCTTACTCCGATTTAAAAACAGCAATAGCATAATAGCAAGGAAGGGTTTGGAGACACTGAGGTAAGGTCTGGCCATACCATAAAAAACAATAGATTATAATGTGTATTTATCTAAGGTAATGTTAGGTATGTGCTTTTCATAGGAAGTTTCATAAAGAAAAAAAGTCCTCTTCCCAAATTTCAACTGCTTAACTGAGCTGTAAGGTATTCACAATGAATAATTTAGAACTTAAAACAACTAAAATTTTAAGATGTAAAATGAGGCTTCAGTGGTCTCATAAAATTTTGTGTCCCAAGGGTTTTTCATTATGCTTAAGCTACATGATTACCATATGCATAAAAACCTGATATTCATTACATTAAATAACTTTTTCAAGAAGGAATTTATCTTTCAACCTATCTTTCATCTACATGAGGGCATTTGACAGTTCACTCTATTACAATGTAGTAAGATTGGAATATATCTCTCAATCTTTCTCATTTTTTTTAATAGACTCTCTTTAATTTAGGCTAAATTATTAGGCTTTACATGAAGTATCATGAATGAGACTTTATGCCTTAATACTTTTTCTGATAGAAAATTTTCCTTTGTGCATTGTTTTTATGATGCTGGAAAAAGCTTCTAAGTGAACGTAAAACATTTTAAGTCTTTTACCGTGAAACATTACAGTTTTATTCTTAAAATAATGCTTAGACAACTTCACCCCTTTACTGACAACTGTTCCTGTGTATTACACCTTGCAACTATCTTTGAAGAATAAACCAAGGAAAATGATCCTTGGTTATAAATTCATCTTTCTTTCTAGTCAAGAACGTCTGTAAAAATTCACTGCCTACTGACATTCTGTTTTCCATCATTTGTAAATGCCTTCTTGATCACTACTGCCATGCACAGCAGAGTGGTAACGAATTTGGAAGGTAGGATTACATTTTTGTAGCAAAAAGTATTTGTTGAGTTTTCTATCTTCTCAGGATCAAATTCTGCTGTTTTCTGAGCTGCTGGCTCAGAGTACCATGACAAGAAGGGAACTGCATCAAATTGGGCCTAATTAGCTCAATAAAAACTTGAAACTTGAAACTCTAATAAATTATGGGTTTTTTTAAAAATCCATACAAGCAAAATTGCAATGTATTTTCCCAGTAACCATTGCATTTCCACAGTCAAAGTGAAGGTTTGTATCGATTAAATACATCTGTTTAATTAAGAAATTTCAGTGTGTAAAGCCATGAGAGAAGATAAATAATTGATCTGTTTTCTTATAGCTGCATAGAGGTTTGAGAATTTTATATGATCGGGGTGTCCAGAATGTGTATATTTATGTCTTGCAGTGAATTTTCTCTGACAATTCCTGCAATTTCTCTGAAAGAGTTACATTAAAAAATTGTGGTTTCGCAATATTTTTTCTTCTCATAAAGAGACAAAGTTACACTTTGAAGTGTCTGATTGAAATAAATGGCTTAAAAGACACTATGTGATGACTTTATATTTTGCGATTAAAGAGCAAAGTGAGAATATGAACTGGAGTATAAGATCACTTTGTAGAGCTCTCGAGTCTAGCAGCCTCTTACTGATTGGATCTGACCGTGTAAATCTCAAATTTGACTTCCAGCATAGTCACCCAGCTTCAGCAAGGGGGTATAAAATGGCTTCTATCCCAATATTACATCTAAGGTCTTTTTTTTTTTGTGACATGAAAGACACAGGTGAGAAGTGGCTTTAAACTTCAAGGTGTTAAACAAGTGCACCAACAAGAAGCCAGTATGTAAAAGACTGACCCTAAGGATCACTGCCTTGCTCATGTCACTCTTGGAGTCTAGAAAGTTTGCTGTTAGGCGAGAAGCTTCTGCTTCCAGACCTAATGACTCTTAACGTTTTCTATCATGCCCACATCACCAAAACCTCTCTGTCACTCCCCTCCTCAGCTGGACAGAGGGGGACAAAATATAGTGTAAGACTCACGGCTTGAGATAAGGACAGGTGAGGGGCCTGGAGAACAAGTCCTATGAGGAGGGGCTGAGGGAACTGGGCATGTTTCGTTTGGAGAAGAGGAGGCTGAGGGGGGACCTCATTGCCCTCTACAACTACCTGAAAGGAGGGTGAAAAGAGGCAGGTGTTGGCCTCTTCTCCCAAAGGCCGAACGACAGGACCAGAGGAAATGGTCTGAAGTTGGGGCAGGGGAGGTTTAGATTAGATATTAGAAAGAACTACTTTACTGAGAGGGTGGTCAGGCACTGGAACAGCCTGCCCAGGGAGGTGGTGGAGTCACCATCCCTGGAGGGATTTAAGAAACGTATAGACATGGCTCTTCAGGGCATGCTCTAGTGCCCAAGGTTATTGGTTTATGGTGAGGTGTTGAGTGTGGGGTTTAGTTGGTGGGCGTTTGGTGTGGTGTGTTTTGTTTTTGTTTGGGGGGGGTTTTTTTTTTTTTTTTGTTTTGTTTTGTTTTGTGTTTTCTTTGGGTTTTGTTTTTTTTTTTGTGGTTGGACTCGATGATCTCAGAGGTCCCTTCCAACCACTAAGATTCTGTGATTCTGTGATCATTCAACCATTACTGTCTCAGGCAAAACAGACTTGACTTGGGGAAAATTAGTTTAATTTATTACTAATCCCATCAGTGTAGGTCAATAACAAATAAAACAATCTTAAACCACCTTCCCCTCACTTCTCCCTTCTTCCCAGGCTCAACTTCAATCCCTCTTTTCTCTACCTCCTCTCCCCCAGTGGCAAAGAGGCACAGGGACTGGGGCTTGTGGTCAGGTCATCATGCATTGTCTCTGTCACTCCTTTCTCTGCAAGGGGAGGACTCCTCTCACCCTTCCCTGCTCCAGCATGGGGTTCCTCCCACAGATTGCAGCTCTTCACAAACTGCTCCAGTGTGGGTTCCTTCCATGGGGTGCAGTCCTCTAGGAATAGACTGCTCCAGGGTGGGTCCCCCACGGGATCACAAGTCCTGCCAGCAAACCTCCTCCAGCATGGGCTCCTCTTTCCATGGGTCCACAGATCATGTCAGGAGCCTACTAAGCATGGGCTTTCTATGGGGTCACAGCCTCCTTCTGCCCCATCCACCTGCTCTGGTGTGGGTGAGATATCCACAGGTGGATATCTGCTCCACCATCGACTTCCATGGGCTGCAGGGGGACAGCCTGCCTCACCATAGCCTTCACCATGGGCTGCAGGGGAATCTCTGCTTTGGTTCCTGGAGCACCTCCTCCCCCTCCTTCTTCACTGATCCCAGTGTCTGCAGAGTTGTTTCTCTCCCATATTCCCACTCCTTTTTCTCCAGCTGCTATTGCTCACCACAGTTTTTTCGCCCCGCCTTCTTAAATATGTTATCACCCAAGTGCTCCCATGGTCACTGATTGCCTTGGCCAGAGCAGATCTGTCTTGGAGCTGGTGGGACATGGCTCTCTCTGATGTAGGGGAAGATGCTACCAGCTTCTCAGAGAAGCCACCATTGTAGCTCCCGCCCTCCACTACCAAAATCTTGCCATCCAAGCTAAATACACATATTTAGTGAGTCTTCTTACTCAACAGAGGGAAATTAAGATCCTAATTTGAATTTGTGAGTTCCATTCCTGAAAATTGGTTCTTAAATGTTGCATGTCATTTCATGAAGTGTTGCTCCTTGCAATCCCTCTGTAGTCTTTGATCCATCTTCAGTACTTCTTGAATACTGCATCAGGTATTTCCTCTGATACTACACTGTGCTCAATTAAACAGACCTAAGCTTCTCTCTGCCAGGCTATTTGAAGCCAGATACATGGAAAACTCTGAATTTGCTTAGTCTCATTCTTGCTCAGAAAGACTTTTAGCTCATCAGTTGTAAAACTTGGTCTGCCATTTGTGATAAGTGTTGTTTTAAAGTGTTGTAAACTTCTGTGAGCATTGCACAAGTGCCCAGAGAGCCGTTGGAGGTCATCATATGCTCTTACTATTACTTGGCAGGAGCAGTATTGTGAGTAAAGCATTTTTCTGCTCCACGGGATTGCAAGATTGTGGTGTTTGTCTGGCTGACCAGCTGTGGCTGTGTGGAGAATTCTTAAGCAGAGACAGCTCTATAGTTCTACAGATGGAAGAATACCTAAATGCAAGACTTTTGAACAAGGTGTTTCCCCCGTGTCGTAGTTAGATGTGCCTGGTGTGTAGGCACTCATGTCATGACTGGGTTGCAGGAACTTGGATGGTTGGAACCACTGATGTTCCATAAGTGATAAGTGATGACTGCTAACTGCTCTGCACCATAGGCTCCAAATCGGTAGGATTGTCTTCCATGACACTATTTTCACTAGCTCTGTATGATCTAAAGGGACAGGATCACATCTTCCCTAACTCAGTTTCTTGCTTGTGAAATTTCACTATTCCTCATTGGTGTAAAAGCAACAGTTTCCCTTGGAAGCTCCTTAAAAACAGGTTGTTCTTGTACCTGTTTGTCAAGAAAAGTCTAGCTTTAGACTAGTAGAAGAGTGATAAATTCATGCTATTTACACCATTTAATTCACATGCTGCTAATACTAAACCACATTGTGTAGCTGGACAGCTGCTTTGATTGCTATTGTCTTCTCCTGGAAGAATACCTAAATCATGTAAGCTGTCCAAAGCGTCACATAAAAATCTTATTTTATATATATATATATATATACACATTCTTACAAAATTTTTCTTTCTCATAGCAAGAGTAATTTTGTTCATTCTCACACTCTGACCTGGAAACATAGTAAGCTGGCAAACCTTTAATATCTTTTGTATTATGAGACAAGTCTATGGCTGACACATGAAGCATTGCATAAAAGGTTCAATTTTTGTCCTGCCAAATGAACAAATAGTTCCAAGTAGCTTTTTAGGCTCCCCAAATATTCACATTATAAAGACATCCTTTCTGAGGAGGTGATGAAAAGCTTGGAAATAGTCTGAAACATTTGGGGGAAATGTAATAATTATTTATAAATAAATATAGACATAGCTTAGGTTTTGTTTTTTTTTTTTTTTTTTAGTAGTGAGGTTTTCTCTTATGCTGTCATTTTGCCTCTGATGAATTTCCTGTCTATCTGTAGCTGGCATACACTATTTTTCGGACTCACGAATGCACTTTCTTTATACCATGTCCTGATATCTCTATCTGTTGAAGTTAGTTCTCTGGGGTGGACAGCTGTTCAGCTTGTTTTCACTGATGATGAGAATGTCATCCATCTTTTATATTATACAAGGGATGCTTTTCAATAATTTTTCTCTCTCCGAAAATTTCCAGGTGCTGATAACATTCCATATGCCACTCTAATACTAATATATACCCTTGTGAGATTTAAGTCCAATATGATTTAAACCTAGGAAAACTGTAATTGTTTGTGCATGCACTTCAATAAAATATAAAAGGCAGCTTGTGTTTTCAGGACTGATGCCATCTTGAGAATTCTTGAATGTGTTGCTATTATTTCCCTTAATTCTTCATCAGTCACAAATCCAGATCATGTTAAGAAATACTGAAAACACTAACAGATGTGTTCAAAACTTGCTGAGAAAATGCCTTCATTAAAGTTTTTTTTTTATAACAAACTACTACTATTGACTGGGGGTCACTAAAGTCAGCTAGAAGGTGAAAGTGTGTTTTCCAAGAACGTATCCTAGCTATGTTTCAGTTTCTGTATTCTCAAAAGATTCCTTATCCTATACTTGCTTAATTGATTTTTTCAAATGATGAAACTTCTCGGTATGGTTCAGTGGAACAATCTTTAAGCCATAAGAGGATTTGGATTTGTAGGATTTTTTTTTTTTTTGGAAAACACTTGCATTTGCTTGATTAATCCAAAGCTACAAAGGTGGTCCCTGCGGCAGAGTAGATGCAATAATATACACTGCAGAAGCAAAGCAGCTTGAAGGATCCCTTGCCCTGTAGCATCAAACTCAAAATTTAATTTGATTGTCTGCTAAATTTATTTATGAACTTATGAATGTAGTCTTCCTTGTGACCTTACCTTGAAACTGTGGCCTATCTTTGACTAAGGAAGTTACTTTATTAAGATTATTAGCATAGTAACATGCTTACTTAAATGCAATTGTTTGCTAAATTTTATTAATTGTTATTAAAAGTGGCTAGAGCAGGCTTATTCTGGGATATTCAGGATATTGCAGCATGAGCCGCAATCACAAGGATATTGATAAATTTGTGAAATATATTTGTACGTTTTTAGGACCTCCTTTCAGATTATACCAAAGTGGTTTTGGGATTCATAGTGATAATGTATTTCTGATCTTTCTTCAGTCTAGTCTTCTCAAATGATAGAAAAATGTCCAGGATAATATTTTCCTTTTGCCAACACAAAAGTGAAAAAGGCCCTCGAGGCTGAAACTGAATGAGCTGAAAACCCAGTACCCTATTCTATTTTCTCTAGATTTCCCCTCCTCTCGCATTAAATTATGAGATTTATACCTTCCTTTTAGGCAGTGTATACCTCCTGTATCTTCCTCAGGGTATCTTCACAGGGTAACATGTCCTGCATTTTCATCTTTACCCATGCAGAAGGTCCATCTTCCTGCCCATGAGACACTACAGAAGATAAAGAAGTGAGGGTTTCTAGTTTGAGGCTACTATGGTGTCTGCGCATGGCAGACTTACGAACAAATGCGGAATGAAAACATCTAGAGGAAAGGTTCATCACTTCTAACGATCCACAGTCTGTGCAGCAAACTTCACCTTTTGTTGGATCAATTGAATTATCTTGACTTTCATAAGGCACCCTGCTCCAAAGCCCGAAAAGATCCACCCCCCTCAAGAGAAAAAGCTATCGGTTTTCTTCCACTCTTCTACCAATTTAATTTATAATAAGCTGCTTTGGAAAAGACTAAGTTCCCCTTTGAGAGCAATAGCTTTGGGCTTCTATTAAACATAATAGAACAATTCTATAATGCATACCTTCTAGAGCAATGGATACAGAGAAATTAGATCTCTTCAGCTCTATGATTGCACTGTGCTTCTTCACCCTCTGCTGAAACTGTTTTCTACAAGTTAATCATTATCTTTCTTTTATAGGATATATTATAATTCAAAATAGCTAAAGAAAACCCTGAAACTTTATAAAATAATCTGTATTTTATTGTTTCTGACACCAAGGATTCTTTCTTGTTCAACCATAGCAACTTCCTTGGTGAAAGAATATATTAGATTTTAATTATGCCATTCCTCAACCAACATCCAAATTTTCCCATACATTGATATTCCTATGGCTTGAATCTCAATTCAAAACGTTGAGATTGAAAAATCCTTGTTGGTTTTTACTTGGATTGCGATACTTAAGCTTAGTAGGTGCATAATTTTTTTAATAAAGGCTTGTCTGCAAATGCACAGAAATACTTGAGTTTCAGTAAGACCATACACTTCAGTTTGGTTTCATGTCTGGTGAAGGTCCAGAGCTTAGGTATGTCTTGTCTCTGCCTGACACGGACCTAGTAAGTGTTATCAGTTTGTGCTAAATGCATCAATTTGGCCAAGATTTAAATATGGCAACTGCTTTCTTTTGAGTTACGTCCCTAGGGATACCACCCCTTATATATAGGAGATTAGAGTATAAAACAAGCATTCATGACAAAGATTGAACTTCAGTTCCTCCTGGTCAGGAGATTCAGACTCAAATCTCCTCTCATTATCCACTAGGAACCTTATCCACTAGGTTATGGGATAGGGAATATGTGTTTTCTATTTCATAATTAAAAAAAAAAAAAAAAGGATTATTAAGACAAAAAGACTAAATTAAAATGCCATCCTCCTGCCAAGAAAGTGAAATGTCTTTTGTTTGTGTAGATACAAATTCAAGTCTCTTCTTCAAAGTTTGTTCAGTCATTTATATCACTTATCTGGTAAACACTATGAAAAAATTTATGCAGCTTGATGTGTAAGTACATTATCGTTAAGCCTGTGTCTGAAAAGGAGAACAGTTTTCTTCAGCTTTCAAAGAAAACCATTTTCTGCTTCTGCCATCCTATAAGATGATTGGTGAAAGATGCCGGGGTATGGGTTGGGAGGAGGTGCTCCCTGATAGCACTGAGAATCATTAACCCCTTGGAAGTGAAACAGAACAGGGAGACGACAGAGCCCGGGTCCACTCTGCAACGATGAGAGTAAACTATTTGACTTCATTTCAAACACAAAGTGTTGTATTCAGAAGTGTCACAGATGAATATAATTTTTTTAGGATGAAGCCTAATTAAGAATGTGTTATGAGTAAGAAGTTTGGGTGATGTTTAGTGGATTGCACATAATAAAGACTAAGGGGAGGGAAGAGGCAGGGGGAGTAAAAAGATACTATTGGGACAATGAGGCTTCAGTCATTAGCAACACAAGATTGACACTTTGATGGAAATTATGGGAACGTCACATTAATTGGCCCACTTATGATCTCAGCTTCTCTGCTATAATTGTTTACTTTGACAGAACCACTCTTTGTTCAGAGACAAGAGAGCTCAGAGCTAAGGCTCTCGTGTGAGTAGGGATTAGCGATGTGCGAAGATCACAAGAACAGACAGATGTTTTATTAGCTGAGTAGGACCTGGAAGTTTAGTTAGGAAGTTTTTCTGGCTAAACTGGAGAAGGTCAGTGCTGGTCTGTGGCAGGTGCAGTGTGGCTTCTGTCCCGCTCCCACAGCAGCCTGTAACAAAGGCCAGAGTCTCTGAAATACTTTATTTATTAAACTCTAAGTCTTTAAGCGTTAGATACTTTTATGGGGCAGTGAAGAGCCACTTTTGTCCTCAGTTTTTCGCTGAGCTACTACTTTTAACACTGAGTTGTTGTAGACTGAGATTTAGGAAATCCCCATCTCCCCTGCTGTGCCTTGTTAAAAGTAGCAGCTTTTCTTGCTAGTCCTTTCTCCCTAGGGCTGGCTGCATCTGTACAGAGCCTTCTGCACGGTCTGAAGTCAGGAAAACTTCTTAACACTTGGTAGTTGGGCGAAGCAGGACGTTTTTACAAAATTACCAACTTTGTATGGAGGAATGCCTTCCTTATTTAGTCAGCATGTAGCAGCATTTAAAACAAAATAGATTGAGGACCATAGATTTAGAAAAATGAGTCAAACTTATTAAAAAAATAATAGAATAAATTATTAAAATGTATTTAACAATACAAATTCTCCCTAGCATTTTCCTGTCTAAGCTGGCTAATTGGCCAAAATAATCATTTAGGGATTAGAGCATCTTTGGAGCTGCAGTTCTCCTGCTTATGTTTTGGAAGGTATTTCCTGAAGTCATTCAGGCTGAGTTTTGGGGTAAGGCTCCTCTCCTTCAGTCCCAGGTGGAATTATCTGCAATTCTCTTTCCTGTTTATTGCCTGGTTGTCATTTCCTGTGAATTAGCACCAGGATATCATCTTCCAACACAGGGAATAAATTCCTTTCCTTTCTCTTTTTTTAAAGTCTCTTGATTAATAACTGTGCACCTTAATTAGCACATTCTTGGCTTCAGGCTTATTTCTTCTGTTACTGACTTCTGAGAAGAGACTGTTAAAATAGTTATGAGAAATACTTATGTACGGTTTTCTTACTGGATGTATAATTATTAGTTTTTTCTGGGAGCTTTATGTTAATATTAAGCCTGAGATAGCAGATGGTGAAACTAGGAATGGGTTGCTCTGACAAACAATCCCCCACCCTCCAATCCTGTAGTTTTAGAAAGACTCTCATGGGGTCCTGCCTATGGCAGCACGAAAGCAGAACCTACATACCAAGACAATGATTCTCATTAGCTACCACTTTGTAACTGTGAGATGCTCAATCTGTCAAAGGAAAATGCTTTAGAATATCACTAGTTAATAAAACTTCTGGGATTTTATTTACTTGTTTCTGCATTTGTAATGGGAAGCGTGTTCTCTCCTTCATCTCTTTCCTCAGAGTACTCTACTGGGTGCTTGGCCTTCTCTTTGATTGTCTTCCTCTGTCGAAGCTTGAATATATAAGTGTTTCACTCTTGTTTCTTGAGAAATCTCTGTCAAGAATAGGAGTGTTTTGATCACTAGTATGGAACAGAGGTAAAGAATTCAACAACTTAATTTGTGTTGACAGTGATCGTCCTTTTTCAGAATCATGCAGACAGTGTTAAAATCTGAAACCAACTCGGGGAGTATGAATCAGAAGACAAAGAGGTCTTTGATCCTTTTGAAGATTTAAGAAGGGAAGGGCTATCACAACTTCGTTTTTTACTCATGAACTCTTGATCGTGTGAAGATTTTAAATCTCATGTAGAGGCAAAATGCCAGTTTTTTTTTTTTCAACTGCTTAATAATGGATCTTTTTAAAATTCATTTGTCCTAGTACTATGGTTCCTTCTTGCCTCTCATATCTTCATTTTGAGTCTTTTAACTCTCTTCTTTGGAGGCAGTGTCCTAGCCTACCTGGGGCACTTCTGAGAACACTATCTATGGTTCAGTTCTAGTGATTTAGCAAAGTTCCATCAGTAAACGCCGGGGTGCTAAAATTTGATTTATATGCAGCAGACCCAGTTTGAAGGCCTGCTTCTGCTTCTGATGTTTCCACACGTTTGCCCTTCCTTGAATGCCCTGAGCACGGGTTATCCTTTGGAAGTGTGCCACTATGGAACAGGACAGTCAGTGCCCTCTAGACTAAGCATAGAATCATAGAATTGTGTAGGTTGGAAGAGACCCTTGGGATCATCGAGTCCAACCATCTCCCCTACTCTACAAAGTTCTCCCCTACATCATATCCCCCAACACCACATCTAAACAACTCTTAAACACAGCCAGGGATGGTGACTCCACCCCCTCCCTGGGCAGCCTGTTCCAATGCCCAACCACTCTTTCGGTGAAAAATTCTTTCCTAATGTTCAGTCTAAACCTCCCCTGTTGGAGCTTGAAGCCATTCCCTCTTGTTCTGTCACTAATTACCTGTGAGAAGAGACCAGCACCAACCTCTCTACAGTGTCCTTTCAAGTAGTTGTAGAGCAAAGAGACTTCAAAAGAGAATCACGGTATGAAACCCAGGATCTGCAAATGGAGTTATGTTTCAACGTCCCTCCTTGCCCTCCGCTCCCCCCAGGCTTGAATCCTGCTCCCTGATGGGTGCTTTCTGCCACGGTCTGGGTTCTGACATCTCAGCTGGTGGTCAGAGCCTGGACCTTCTCCCTGCCCAGAGTCCTCACTACACATCCACTGCTGTCCCATCCAACGGGCACGAGAGAAAGGGCTCTGGCCCCAGCACTGACCCTGTGGCCTGTGACACCCGTGGTCAGCATTGAGGGCTGCGGCATCAACCACCAGATTGATGCTTTTCAGATTGATCTCCAAAAATCTAAGTGCTGAAAGTGAGCATTTAGTACCCTAGCCAAACGTGCCTGAATGTTATAGAGGATTGTGGATACACACTTGTGCCAAAAGAAATGCTTCTAGGAATCTGACTCAGCAGTTCCTTTTCAGCGAGTCCTGTATCTTTCATCAAATTCTTTAGAAAGCTTGAAAAATAACTAGGATGTTATTAAACAATTTAGGTGATTTGTCGGCTTTAAAACCACATTCCTGCTTATGTTGTTATTTGTATTTTACAATTAACAGTGTGGGTTTTATAATCAAGGGAGCAAGAAAATAATTATCTTTTACCTTTTTTGAATTCATTATGCACTTGTGGCACATTGACAGGTTCTCCACGATCAGTTTTCCTCATTGTTTGTTCAGATTATTGAAACAAAAGTGGGGAAGAGAAAGCTTCTACATTAGGAAAAAAGAAACCAAACAAAATAAAACAAAAGAAACCATCTTAAAGATGTCTCGGTTTGAGACTCAAACAATTGATAGTACTTAAAATGACTTTTGGCTTTTATTTTTTCATTTGAAACCAAGGACATGTCAAGGTCAGATTCACCTGACATCTCCTTTTTTCAAGTAATCTGAAAGACTTTTATGACCACTGAAGAAATACTAAATGAATGTGCAATTCAAGTTTGTACAAAGAGTAGGTATGAGTGTTTATTTTCATGAAGACTAATGTTTTATATAAAGCTTTAAGAAATCTACATGTGGTATAAAGTCAAGTTTTTTTCAGAAAGTTTAGCAAAAAGGGAAATAGTCTCTTCAGTTTCAGATGGCGTAGCAGCAGCTATTGCTGCGTTGAGTCATTCAAGTGCACAAAGGCAGCCCTGGCAATAACCATATTCCTATTCCTTCTGCATATGCAGGACCATGATTTAGGTTGGAAGGGAGCTCAGGAATACTCTGGTTCATCCAATCTCCTACTTAAAGCAGTGTCATGGAGAAAAAGATCCTCCTTATCTCCAGTCTGAAATGCCTTATTTCAGTTTATGCCCTTTTCTCTCATCCTCCTTCCATGAGACATGGTGGAGCACAGCGATTGCTCAGGGATGTCACTGTCTGGGATGATCATATCTGAAAACTTTTCACCTAAAATAATCAACCACTAGTGTTGGATGTTTTAACACTCAACCACCTGCTTGTTTCAAGGCTGCAGTAGGTTCCTTGCTGTCCTTAAGATGGAGCAGCAGACAGGGCTACCCTGGCTAAAGAGAAGAACACTGAGGAAGCAGAATTTGTTGTTAGAAGCTGATGCACCGTGGCACCTTGAAATAATTAGTTTAAGACTTCTGTCAAATGGCTGCTGCTCCTTCTGGGTCAAACATCATCTTGTACAAGCAGGGCAATTATTCCATCCATTCTTGTTTGGAAACCCCTTGAAAATCCCTGAACAGTGAAGAATATGAGCTCTAACTCTGATACTTTTCCATCTGTCACATTGACTCACTAAGAAGGATTAGAAAATAAAACTAATTTACCAGAATTACAATGAATTGAGTAATGAATGACAGTAAATTATGGATGAAAACAGGGAACACAGCAACTCTGAGAAGTAAATAAACAGTTTTATTTTAAAACGCATTTGCCTTCAAAATGAGAATGCACTTTATGTTGCCAGACTTTACAAGGGTTTTGTTTTAGGCATTTCTTCTCCTCATTAAAATAATTATGATGTTCACACCTTGAATGACACATATCTCTGGCACTCATCTGATATCCTTAGCGTGGCCCAATTACTGGCAGTGATGAGTCAGGGGTGACTGAACGCGTTGTGTACATCCAAAGGCTATACTAATACTGCTTCATTAGGCACAAGCTGTATGCCCAGGGACACTCAAAGCAGTTAAGCATCTGGGCCAATTTAGACTTTTATGTTTCCAAAACTTTTTATTTAAATATTTTACATTTTTCCCCACCCTTTTTCCCAGTCTCATCAGAACACACTCTTCTGTCTTTCAGTCCCGTAGCGCTGAATAGGTGTTAGCATACTCCAAATAGAGGTGAATTTGAGTGGGTTTTTTACAAAGTGATTTGAACACTGAAGGCTGTGCGGGGTTGGTTGAAAAGGAGACACGTATTCAGCCATGTGCAAAGCCTGTTTTGGTAAATGTTTTGTCAAGCAATAAAGCTTTATGGGCCAGCCTCTGAAAGCTAGGGGCAGCACCACTGTACTGCTATTGTTGTGTAGGCTTGAGTTAAGTATGTGCATGCCAATGATGTGTGCTCCCCTAGGTATTACCTGCATGTGCTTCTCATGCACTTTGAGTCTTAAGATTATTGCTTATATTTGAATTCGCTGTGTTGAAACTGAGTTGGCACAAAATGAAGGACTTGGTGCCCTTTCGAGATTCTCCCTAGCTGTTTTCTCCATGATTACCAGAACACTCTTACTCTTTAGACCTACTATATTAAGTCCCTAAAATGCGCAAGAGAGTTTTTATATATCACTCTCCACCAAAAATTGGTTTGTTTGCTTGAGTGCCCTACTTTAGGGTGATAATGGGAGCTTTTAACTCAAAATGGAACTTCAGTGTGCAGGCGAGTATGGTTCTTCCAGCTCGACCTCCACAGGGGAACCCATAATATTGGTTTTTTTGGAAGGAAACTTTCCTGTTGTTCTGTACGGATCTTTCTCTTTTCTCTCTTCAGGCCTCTGTAGCTCCACTCTATTCATCTATCATCATCCTTATGTTTTCTAGCTAAAGATTTCATAGGAGATACTGCTTATTCAGATGACATACCACTTTCTCTGAAGACTACCTGAGTTCTGAGATTCCTTCCATTTTATGCCACATAGCATGAAATCAGCCCTTCAGAGCGACTTTCTGGACATACATCAGGGCTTGTTAGTTTTTCCAGGGTTTTCAAAAAGAAACAAGTTTCTGCAGGGTGTTTGGTTCTTTGTTAATTGTTTTTATCTTCAAAGAGATAAGACGGATATGGGGCTTTTTTCCGTATTATTTGTGGCTTAAATACTGATGAGAAATTTTGGGTTGGTTCTTTAAGCATCTGCATGCAGAGGAAACATGTAAATTAAATGTTCTGATTCAGAAAAAGCAATTTAAAATGGGTTGTATGGATTAAGTAAAGTAATGGAACAAAAATATAGAGCATAGCAACTGTATTGCTGTAGGATTTTTATAATGAGGAATGGAGTAGGCAAATGTGACATACTTGTATAATCAGTCATTTAAAGTATTTATTATAATTAAAATTGTAGAAATTATGTGGATAGTAATCAGTTTTCATTATAGTTCTTTGCACATTTCTGTGCTATAATTAGATTGTGGCATCTGTCATTGCTGATTAATTTGTAGACAGCTCTATCTTCCCATTAAGATTTACTGTGTACCAAGGCAAAATTTTCATTATCTAAAAATATGAAATAAAAAGTGGTAGCAGTTTGGGGGTATTAGCTTTTCCGCCTTGTAATTTTGGAATTAAGAATATCCCAGAAGGATCTGTGCTACCCAGTGAGCAGCACTGGGTAGAAGGAGCCCAAACAGTTCTTTCGGGACTTAGAAAATAACAGCCATTTCTTAAAGCCTTTTGCTGTAAACTGACACATTTTGGATTCAGCAGTCCATGAAAATCTGTTCTAATGCGAGGAAGAGAAGAGCTTTATGAAATCAGGCTGCAAAGAATAACAGTCTCATCTAAATTGCAAAAGATTTAAATACCTCTGGTGCTCCTGCTGTGGTCTGTAGAATCTTGGTTTTGGCCTTAGTTGTACTAGGATTTTATTTTTTTTTTATCTCGTATTTGCTATTTTGGCTGTCGTCTTGAAAAGGTCCCTGATTTGTTCAGTCAGCTACTGGGATGCCAGAATGCTCTGCTTGCTTAATTTTTGCAACTGCAGGTAACATATCTTATCTACAGAAAACCAGATACAGCTGATTGATGGCCTGGGCTAGGTCAGCTTTGCTACTGCATTGCTTCTCTGATGGGCTCTACTTGGGCTGTACTTCAGATTTTCTGGATTTAGCAGCAAAGGTAGTTTATGAAGTAATCTATGAAGTGGATTCTGGAAGATTTCATGGTCTCCTTGACTGTGCTGGCATTTTTTTTCTGTCTTCAGTTAAAAAATGAATCACTGGGCTGATCTAAGCTAAAAGATAACCTTCTGAAAAGAAGGCACAGACAGCAACATATGGGCTGAAATGGGGATGAGATCAAGAAAGATGGGAACTTCTCGATCTGTTTCTTTGCCAAGTTTAACATAGAATCACAGAATAGTTATAGTTGGAAGGGACCTTAAAGATCATCAAGTTCCAACCCCCCTGCCCTGGGCAGGGACACCTCCCACCAGACCAGGTTGCTCCAAGCCCCATCCAGCCTGGCCTTGAACCCCTCCAGGGATGGGGCTGCCACAGCTTCCCTGGGCAACCTGTTCCAGTGTCTCACCACCCTCACAGGAAAGAATTTCTTTCTAATATCTAATTTAAATCTCCCCTCTTTCAATTTAAAATAATTACCCCTTGTCCTGTCACTGCACTCCCTGACAAAGAGTCCCTCCCCAGCTCTCCTGTAGCCCCTTCAGATATTGGAAGGCCGTTATAAGGTCTCCCCAGAGCCTTCTCTTCTCCTGGCTGAACAACCCCAGCTGTCTCAGCCTGTCTTCACAGCAGAGGTGCTCCAGACCTCTGATCATCTTCGTGGCCCTCCGCTGGACCCACGTTCCAACAGGTCCATGGCCGTCCTTTGTTGAGGACTCCAAAGCTCAACACAGTGGTCCAGGTGGGGTCTCACCAGGGCAGAGTAGAGGGGCAGAATCACCTTCCTCGACCTGCTGGCCACGCTTCTTTTGATGCAGCCCAGGATGCTGATTACTCATATCTAACTTCTCATCCACCAACACCCCCAAGTCCTTCTCCTCAGGGCTGCTCTCCAGCCATTCTCTGCCCAACCTGTATTTGTGCTTAGGATCGCCATGTCCCATGTGCAGGACCCTGCAGTTGGCTTGGTTGAACCTCATGAAGTTTGCACAGGCCCACCTCTTAAGTCTGTCCAGGTCCCTCTGGATGGCATCCCTTCCCTCCAGTGTGTTTGTTGACTGTGCCACACAGCTTGGTGTTGTCAGCAAACTTGCTGAGGGTGCACTCTATCGCACTGTCTGTGTCTCCAAAAAAGATGTTAAACAGCACTGGTCCCAGTACCAGCCCCTGAGGAACACCACTCATCATGGACATTGAGCCCTTTGAGTGAGGTCATCCAGCCAGTTCCTGATACACCAAATGGTCCATCCATCAAATCCATGACTTTCCAATTTTGAGACCAGGATGTCATGTGGGACA
Source organism: Calidris pugnax (assembly GCF_001431845.1). Lineage (NCBI taxonomy): Eukaryota > Metazoa > Chordata > Aves > Charadriiformes > Scolopacidae > Calidris > Calidris pugnax. The sequence continues at coordinate 4,749,843 of NW_015094509.1, forward strand.
GTGTCAAATGTTTTGCATAAGTCCAGGTAGATGACTTCTGTTGCTCTCCCCTTGTCTACCAAGGCTGTGGCAATATGTAAAAGGCCACCAAATTTTTCAGGCACGATTAGCCCTTGGTGAAGCCATGTTGCCTGTCATCAATCACCTTCTTATTTTCCACATGCCTTAGCAGAGATTGCAGGAGGATCTGCTCCATGATCTTGCCGGGTACAGAGGTGAGACTGAGCAACTTGTAGTTCCCCAGGTCTTCCTTTTTCCCCTTTTTGAAAATGTGGGTTATGTTTCCCCTTTTCCAGTCAGTGGGAACTTCACCAGCCTGCCACAGCTTCTCAAATCTGATGGAAAGCAGCTTAGCAATTTCATCCGCCAGCTCCCTCATGACCCGTGGATGGATTTCATCAGGTCCCATGGATTTATGCACCTCCAGGTTCCTTAAATGGTCTCGAACCTGATGATTCCTTGCCAGTGAAGACTGAGGTGAAAAATTCATTCAGTAACTCAGCCTTTTCCATATCCTGGGTGACCAGGTCTCCTGCTTCCTTCTGGAGAGGGCCCATGTCTTCTCTAGCCTTGCCTTTATCCATGACATATCTATATAAGTTTTTCTTGTTATCCTTGCTGTCCCTGGCCAGATTTAATTCTGTCTTGGTTTTTGCTTGCCTAATCTGGTTCCTGGCCACTCGAACAGTTTCTCTATGTTGCACCCAGCCTACCCATCCTTGCTTCCACCCTCTGTAGGCCTCCTTTTTTGGTTTTGAGCTTATGCAGGAGTTCTTTGTTTATCCATGCAGGCTTCCTGGCGTTTTTTGCCCAACTTCTTCTTTTTTGGGATACACCTCTCCTGATCTTGGAGGAGGTGATCCTTGAATAGCAACCAGCTTTTGTGGGCACCTCTCCCCTCCAGTACTTCTTCCCGTGTTACCCCCTGTTTTTCATGTGAACATGTTGGGACCTTATGGCCCCAGTCTGGTCTGATGCAAACTAAATCACAGGGAAATCAGGCAGGCAAAGCCATCAAACCAAGACATACCTTGTATGTGCCATTTCAGGACTGGACATGGACTCTGACCACAGCTTCTAAGATATTTGTGTAACAGTGGAAAAACCTATTTAGACTAATTTTGCCATCAGTTTCTTAATCCGTATACGTTACTGTGGAAAAAATTCAGTTTACTGACAGTGTTCTTCCCTGTACTGAAAAAACCTTTTCCAAAAATTGGGATCTTCACTCTAGGAAATCTAGGGGGAAACAAAGAAAAAAGGTCAAATGCCAAATGTTCTTGGTGTATGACAAAAAATGGCGATAACCTTCAGTGCTTTCAGCTGAGAGGACCACCACAGCTGTAGCTGATTATAGCAGGCAGCCAGGAAAACATTTCATACGGACTGAGAACAGCCTTTTCCTAGACCAATTAGGGCAGTGGATTATGTTTGTATGATTATTTTAGGGTGAGAATTATATGGGATGTTCTTCAAATTTGCATATGGCCTGTCCAAGACCCATGGAAATAATGTAAGCTTTAGGGTTTCAGAAAATGCAGCTTTCCAGGTATCTCTGGAGATCTTTAAAATTAATGAAAGATTGAGTGTAATATAACAATGAATTCTTGATTTCTGACACATTGATAAATTGTTTTGTGAGATGAGTTGAAAAAAAAGCTAGACAGTGCCAGGGAAAGAAGAGGTTAATGAGCTGATTTTTGACACTAACTTAAAGCACCTGTTTGCAATGTTAGAGCATGTTCTTCCAGCTGGAAGAAATAAAGAGGAAGGGAAAAGCCTCTGATGAAGAGAGGTGAGATGATAAAGGAAGTCATATGCCCTGCTGGTAGGAAAAGGCTTGTTTTTCCTTTTGAATCTTTTGTGTTGTGACTTCTGCGTGCCTCGTTCAGTGTTTGCGGCTCAGGTATGTTTTGAGTTTTCAAAATTGATTTGGCTATGAGAAAAAAAAATATTGTACTGCACATCTGTTTTGTTTGGAGTGAGAATAACATGCGTTTCTTGTGAGAGGTGGCAGGATCAACTCCTGTTCCTTACAGATTTGCTAGGGGTGGAAACTAAAGGTGGTTTTGAGTCTCATGCGCAAATTAAGGCTTTCCTGAATATCAGTGGAATGGAAAAAGAGAGAACGTTTTTAGCACTTAGCTCTGAGATGATCTAAGGTAACACTTACCCAAAAGCATTCTGCCTCTTCCTTGCTTAAGGAAGCAATGCACTGGGAAGAAGGTGGATCTATCCTGTTCTGCTTTGGTATCTTCTTTTCAGCTTCTACTCGTCTTGTTCATTTTGCAGGTATATGCTACAGTCATATTCAGGAAGAAAAACCAACAACAAACCAACAAAAACTTACCAAAAAAACTTTTGTCTCTGTAGCATAAGTTCCTCAGTAACTTTATATGTCTCTGGGTGTGGCCAGGAGCTTCTTTTTTTGGTTCCATAATAAATCTGTAAGGCTTTCTGGAATTCATTGTATTGCTTGTCTTTGGACTTCAGTAAGTTTCAACCTGGGGCAAATAAGAATGATTGATCTTGGTTTGTTTTGGTAGGGAAACTGGTAATATCTAGCATTGCTGTCTAGGGCTTCCAAGTTAATATTTTTCTTCTTACAGAAGAAGCTGACTAACTAATATTTGAATCTCAAGCTGCACTTTAACAAGTTGGTATAAGCATTTTTGTTTCAGAACGTTCTCTTTGGAAAGCAAAGATCACCGATGAAAGAGAGCTGGGTAGTGTAACAATGAGTTTGGCTAAACCATTGGAAAGCCCATGAAATTGTGAGCCAGTGAACTTGTTTCTGACTTACTCTGGTCTAAGCATTATTAGAAGCAATCTTATTTCACTCTGAGATCTGGGATTCTAGCTGATGTAGAAGACTTCAGCTCGATTGGTTTACCAAAATTGTAAATAAATAAAGCTGGTCTTATAAGGCGTTACATTAGGCAACGTTTTCTTACCCATCTAGCTTCTTCATATTTTTTTGTTTTCTTAGTTCCATAAATATTTCCATGTATGTGTAGCTTCATGTGTGTAGATCTTGCACAGTTTTCTAATATCCTCTGTTACTGTTACTGAGCATGAAGTAAATCCTGTGAAAAAGCGTTTATCCAATTATTTCAGACTTTCAAAAGTTGTATTAAGGAGCTGAATTTCTTCTGATGAAAACAATATTAATGTATTAACTCCTCTTTTATTTCATTAGTTCAGTCCATTTTACATGTTAGATAAAGGAAGGTTAAGGACTGGTTCTATTTATTCACCTAAGAGAAATGCTACTTTTTCTGAACTGGATATACACAGCAGCTTATACTTGAAAGGTTCAGGACCAGAAAAGCCAGAGAAATAAAGACTAAGAGGCAATTACAGTGGGATGTGTGTTAGACTCTTATGGTTCTGTTTCAGGCTATTCCTGGCCATTCAGTTTTCTGCAGGTATCATTGTCATTCATTTGATTGTGACAAAAATAATATTAATACTTTCTGAATAGTTTTGGGAGCTTTCACTTGTCCTGAGAATCGTAAGTGTTATTTCAGATAAGGAAATTGCTTCTCAAAAGATAAATCGTGATCACTGGATGAATTGTGTAACACCAATGGGCTCCAGAACAGGTAGCTGTAAGCTGATATCAGTGCATTTCTTAGAGTAACACTGAAGAAGGAAACCAGTTATAAAGACTTTTGAAGTATGGTTTTGGCCTGAGAAGTCTGTGGGGAAAGTATACCTGCTATAATTTGCTGCCTGCTTATGTTCAGCACTGGTTTTGTTTTTTTTTTTAAATTGGGGCTGGGAGTATTGCAATTTACAATGAGAAACGCTACAGAATTAAGACAGCTTTGTAAAACTGATGTGTACTATAGCACGGAAATATACTTCTTTTTTTTTTTCCAATAGCAGTGAAAGCCTTCAGTGCTATTTAGGAGAAAGTAATCTCTTCTGACACACATTGCAAGTAGGCATAACACTGATGAGAATGACAACCATGTTGAGGTTGGGTGGGTGACTCCAAGAAATATTTTCACAAATTCAGTTACTTGCCAATATCAAATGGAAAAATAAAAAACTCTCATGATGACCAGATGTATTCCACTAACGAACCTAGCATTAGACAAAACCATAGCTGGCTGTATTAATAATGTTAAGACATCATGTATATGAAGTCTTGCATTGGTATAGATGTCTCGTATGAAATGCTTTAATGTGTTACAATCCTCTAAATAACGCAAGTACACAGAAGTCTGTCCTTGAAAGAAAGAAGAAGTCTTACGCTGTCGAGATTTCTGAACCTGGAGAATCTCAGGCACAGCACCTCATTAATGCAGTGATTTCATTTATTATGCTCAAGCTTGCTTATTTACATATGCAATGAGTTGCTTCTCTGATTTTTTGGATATGATAAATCTCATGCAAATCACTTTCTTCTGTAGATATGCAACCATCCAAAAGTTTAAATCAAAGATTTTTATTTTCTAATTAAATATAAGATTTAAGGCAAGTTAAGCAGAGAGATTGCATTATACAAAACGCTGGAGTGAGCTGCATGTTGCTGTGACTGACTAAGATACTGCAGGTGTCATAATCATATTGCCCCATGATAAGCAGTTCATGAACTGCTGGAAATAAAGTGGAAATAAATAGGAAAAAAGGGGCATTCAAACATATGCATGTAACAGGTTTCCCAGAGAGGTTGTGGGTGGCCCATCCCTGAAAGTTGTCAAAGACAGGTTGGATGGGGCTTTAAGCAACCTAATCTGTGCAAGATGTCCTTACCCATGGCAAAGGGGTTGTACTAGATGCCTTTAAAGGTCCTTTCCTACTCAGATCATTCTATGATTCTGTCAATATGTTGTGTCAAGTTAATTGTTCAGGGTTGTTTTTTCACTCTGAAAAGCAAGAATCCATTAGTAGAAGCAGCTACTCAAAGTGAAGGGGCCTCATTTTTATCCTGGTGTTTTTTTCCTTGCTATGAGTATGTAGTAGAGATCATCAAAACAAGCAAGTATGATTGCAGGCGTAGATTTTTTTTTTTTAAGATCAATTAAAATGGACAGTATTCAGTAGGACTGATATAATGTCTTTCTTCAAAGAGGAAAGCTTACTATTTTGTGTTCTGACAGTATTTTTCTCCTTCAGGAAGCCAAGTAGGGATTGTCAGTTTCTGAGTCTCAGGAATTAAATACTGTTCTTCATGGACTACTGTAAGTAGCAAAATGCAGATTAAAACAGCAGCAGCAAGGGAATTAGCTAAACATGTGCATTCATCCTGTTCACACTCTGGAACTTCTTTGTTAAATGAGACTAATTTTGATTATCATAGCTTAGAGAATTTTCCTATGTGTAAATAGATGAAAAACATGTTAGAACAGCTGTTAATGCCCAGGCCCATGAAGTCTAAACTGATTGTGGTATCAGTTCTGTAGCTGGCCATTTGTTAGGATCCTAAAGAAAGGGGGAAGCTTGAGTAGTTTGCTTGGAAGAATGGCTTATACAAAGCAATGCATTTCTTCAAGGATTCACTTTAAATGGTTTTTGACCTTCTGAGCGCTGAAACGAACGACAGGAAGCCTCATGCACTTTTTGGTTCTTGCAAAGATTCAAGACCTCTGTATTCTGATTTTTAAAAAACAGAAAGGAAGAGTATGAAGTTAAGAAGCATATACACTAGAAATGGCTGCCAGAATATAGTGTGCATGAAGATACCTATCAATACTAATTTTAGCCTAAGGAAGCTTATCCTTGGCTACTTTTGCAGTCAAATGTACTTTCATGTTCGTTGACTTGCTCAGTGGAAGAGTTTTCTCTTTGGCTTCCCTTCTGTCCCTGAGGATGAAATGGTTGAAGAGGTAATCCCAGCTTTACTTTCTTTTTAAGATATCCACAAAAATACAGATCCTTTCCATGTCTTATCAGTGTTATGTCAGACTCCAGGGAAACTCAACTGTATGTCACAGCTCCGGCATGATGTGCGTACCTCTCTATGGGTCACACTTCAGTCATTATTGCTACCAGCTAGTATAGAGTTTACCCTCAACTCTTATGCTGAGGATATAATATTTGGAAATTACTCTTTCTGCCGTTATCTCTCAGTCCTGGCATCAGATCATCTAGGAAAAAAAAAAAAAAGACTGAAAATGGAGAAACTTGACTTTGCTTGGAAACAGTCTTTGCCAGTGTTAGCAATGTTTATATATAACTGCAATATCCTCTCTGGTGAAGTGGCATTCCTGGTTGATATACTTATTTATGTGAACTCCCACGTGACATATCTCCACACAAAAATTTATGGCAATGGTATGGTGAGAAAATTTGTAACGTGGCCATGTATGAGGCGGAGTCTCTGTTCGTTGTTTTTCAGTTTAGAAGAGACAGTGTAGTCTGCCTAATGTGACCCGAGATTACAATTACTGCAGAGTACGTGGCAGAAAAGATGTTATGAAAGCAACTTTGCAACTTAGCCTTATGCTAGCAAAAATCCCTGGAATTCTAAATGCCTTTTTTGGTTCATCTGACGAAGTAAAAAAAAAAAAATAATAAAAAGAAAAATTTAAAAAGCGTGCCAACAGCTCTCCAAACACCTTACTTTTTCTTAAAGCAATCCCATGGTCCTTCAGATAATTAATCAGAGGAAGCAGGGAAGCTAAAAGCAGATATAAAACAAACATACATCCTCACCAGTTTTATTTTTCTTTTAATATTTGCATGGTGATGAGTTGTTTATGTTTCTTTTTTTAAAGAAAAAAAAATTATCCACAATCAAACACACCAAAACAAATCCACAACAAAAAATGCAAGCATTAATTTGTTTTTACTCAGCAATATATGCCTCTTAGGATACTGACCTCTTTATTTGGTTCAATATACTTGTTTTCACTCAGTTTGAGGAGTCCTTCACATAGAGCCAGAGGAACTATAGGTTTTCACTGATCATGGTTCGGGATGCGATATGTCTGTCAGTATAAAATCAGGCAGCTTGAAGATATACATTTATATGAAGATATATATGAAGATATATTTATATGAAGATATAGTACATTTATGAAATCTGCAGTCTAGGCTGATTGAGTTCATAAAGCAGTTCACATTCAGGACATGTATCGTGCAGAGCTTATCTATCTACTACTTTATAGAGGGGAAAAGGTTATTTGATAGTTTTCCAGGGGAAGCATTAAACTGGTGATGTTTAGGCGAATAATTCCTTGGTTTTGACTACAGAATTAAATTTTCCTCATGAATGTGCTTCTCAGAAGAGAAGATAATTTGTTGTTGCATTTATGATGGAGAGTCATTGCGGAATGTGGTTTTAACTTCAAATATTTGTAGAGCAAAGAAAACTGAAATTCCCAACTGTCCCTGAAATCTTAAGACTGACTCCTTGGTTGTTTCTAACAACGTACCTGCATTGAAGACCAGATTGATACCCGAGTTGAAACACGTGCAACTACTCTGACTTGAAGAGTTGTCCCCGTATAAAGTGGAAAGGAAAGTGGCCACTGGGCAGTGAGGAACACGCTAACCACGCATGACTCTGCTCTTCTATGACAAACTCAGCAAATGTGTACTAACACATATATCCAAAAGTAAATGCTTTAGAAACAGTATGAATTTTAAGCTGGATCTGAATAATTTATTGATGGCAATAACCTGTTAATTTGGGATGTCTCGGGAGCGTTTTTCTGAATAATTCCAATAAAATTTTCTTTAATCCAGGGGAAATAATTCAGCTACAGGTATATTTAGATATTTTTGAAATTAGTTGAAAGCATATAAAAATGTGGTGTGGTTTTTTTTTATGAAGTGGAAGATGTAAATTTTCATTTTACTTGACTCTTTCAATAAAAAAAAAAAAGTGCTTTACATGACTGTTTCTATGTCTAACAAATTTGAAGGATGATCTTAGCATGCAAAGAAAGAAGGAAGAATGTTCTAACTTGCATGTATAACCATACCAGACAGATATTGGCTATTTTCTCAGAAACTAATAAGCAAGTCTTCATTGACTTTGTCAGGGCTTGGTACTGTGTTATGACATGTTTTATTAAAAGCATAACTTTTTTATTTATTGTGTGCAGTTGAATAAATTTACTTTGTATATTAATAACGCAAGGAGAGAGATTGCTTGTCTGTGTATCATGAAGTACTGCCTTTTCTGAGAGGGAATTACAGAGAAGGTATCTGTGAAACACAGTAGAGGCAATATCTCAGTATCTTTATTAGGCTGACTGGTTAAATGAGGAAAAATTGAACAAGCTTTTAGGAAACTCAAAAATTTCCCTCAGGGTCAACTAACATAGCAGAATCTTCCTTTCCTTTTTTTTGGCTTTGACTTGCCAGCTCATAATTCCCTTGTGACACCCATCACTGTTTTCTAAATTTTTTTCAGTACTTTCTCAAGTACTTTCCATTGCACACCCATAAGCATATAGAATAGCATAACCTTAGAATTGGAGACGAGTTTTTGCAAGGTTTATATATGGTCACAGACAAGACCAACGCTTTCATGTAGTTGCTTAAATGAGATGAATAGTGTTTGTCCTGAATCCTTTGGTGCCCTGTTAAGGCTGGTTTTGAAAGACTTTAGTCAACTATTTAATATTATAATGAGAGCTCTGCTGGTAAGATAGTATTTTTATTTTCTCTAGAAAAGCAAAACTTGAACTTTTTAGTTATGTTGTATTTGTGGCTTCTTTCTATGATACACATTTTCATTTTCACTGTGGTGTCTTTTTTTAAAAAAACGGTTCATGCAAGGAACTCATCAAAAGTTTATTGAACTCTACCCCAAAGTGTTCTACCAAGAAAAGAGTCTCTTGCCAAGAATTCCTGAAGCACATCTCAAAAGGCAATAAAAATCCTTTAATTTTTTTTTTTTTTTGAGTGGAATGAAGTTTCTTTTTCCACTGTTCTTGAGGGATATTAAGAAAGAAGAGCATAAGATATTATCAGGTCAAGCTTTACCACTGAATACAATGGAGCAGCTGGAGGAGACAAAGATTAGTAGCTAGTGGTAAATTCATTTTCTGCATGAGCAGAAACATCTGTTCATTGCTGAGAAGTTCATTTGTCCAACCTTTCAAAAAATTTTGGTTACACATACCCACTTCTCAGTGTGAAGCTGAATGTGTGTGTTGTGGGAAAAGATTAAGTGTGGCTGCTTTTATTGTATTTTGCTTGCAAAAATGTGAGCTGTGTAGGAAGTACGTTGCTGATGAGAAGGATACTATATGCATTCATGTATGCCAGCCTAGTCACATCATACTTTGTACCTGCCTTGTAAGCTCTTAATCAAGAGCCTGCTTGATTACGCCATCACAGTTACTCCCTGTGGTGGGTTATAATCCTAGTGGTGATTATAATCATGTTTTAAACAGCATACTGTTAAAATTAATGATCTTCCAGAAATGCATGAAATACATTAATGATATTGGAAAAGAACAGGCTTCCTATACTTTTCAATATGTGGTATTCTAGGGATGACGTATAGTCCAAGGTCTTACACATAAGGACTAAGATGGACTTTTAAATTGGTATTAAAATACCAGTGAAGTTAAGATGCCTCAGGAATGTGTTATGCTCAGCACTTAGCATGCAAGTTTTCCAGTTGTAAGGGTGTGTTGAATATCTGTAACCATTTTAAATTGCTTCTTAATTTTTTAATAAATATTTCCAGTAATTGCTAGTAGAAAATGCAGTATGCTTTTGAGTAACTAAACCACAGGCAAATATCTAATTACCTTTTGTAAGATATCTTTAGAAATGACAATTTTGGCCAAAATTTTCAGTTTTGTTTAGGAAATATGGGAATATGTAGGAAATATAACAGTAAGTGAACACCTTCTTTTAATTTTGAATTTGTTAGTCATAAGACTGCTGTGTGAAAAACTGCTTTGGTGAATCACTGTCTGCAGGTACTGATTATTAAAAGTTAACCTTGAATTAAAAAAAAAAGTACATTTTGTAGAAGCGTTTGCCTTTGGTAGATTGAAGTAATGATGGATTGCTTCTACCTCTGCTCATGTTTTTTTGGTAATTTACATCCTTTTCATGTTCTCTTACATAAGCAGTGCTCTATAAAACAGAACTGAAATGAAGATTATCAGTATGATATGGCTTCAGTTTGGGTGGAAAAAAAAAACGCCTACATTTTTAGGCCATTGATCAAATTATTCCTTGATTTACAAACTTATGGCCTTCCAAGGAGAGCTACAAATCTTGCTGGTTTTATATGTGATGCTCTTATAAAACTTTGAGACATGTAAAAGCTGTGTTGACACATTTGAACGAAATACTGTAATCTTCCCCCTCACCGTATTAGCTTTCTCTGTTGTTACTTGATTTTATAGAGGGTTAGAAGCACAGTTTCTTTGTTTCTATCTCTATACCTTACCCTTGTTAATGCTGGCAGGGAAAGGGATCCAAACTTGTGGAAAAAGCTCTCCTTTGTTCCTTTGGAAAGATTCTGTCTTACAGGTATCAGTGGGATTATTGCATGTGTATCTGAAGACAAAATTTGGCCTAGTGACTCGAGCTTGTTTGCATCAGGCTTAGCTGCAGAGTGCTGTATAGGGAATTGTTCCTCGTACTAGGCAAATATTGTAATTGCTAGATTATAGACAAGAGCCCTGCAGCAACAGCGCTGAACAAAGCAATTTTGAGCTTTGCATATTTAGATTCTCCTGTTACTAAATTCAGGCTTTGAGGCAATCTGCAATTGTTTTCTTCTGGGACTCTTGATGTTAGCATGCGAGATCTTAATTATGTGCAAACCCCACCCAGTTTAGGATCATTTACTACTGCTTATTTTGGACAGCTGTCTTCTTTGTTTTATGGAAGCACATCTTTTTCCAGTAGATTTCCTGCCCCAAATGTTTTCTCCCCTTTTAAAACTCATATCTGATCATATGAATGTCTTTTGAAAGTACTAATCTATTTTGACTTTGATTCCTAAAATGCTTTTGTGTGTAGTGTGTAGAATCACTGCAATACCGTATCTCACTTAATAAATAATTGGATGACACACAGGGAAGTTGTTGGCTTCCACAGATGCAGGTCTAGCCTGGAATCCTAAGAGGAGCATTCTCTGAAAGCTGCACTCTAAATATACCAAAAAGCATCTCAAAAGACCAGAGAAATAGGAAGAAAGCAAGACAGGTTGAATGTCTGTGGCTAATGTGATATGGGTGCATTTTTGCACATAATGCAGTTAGTTCACTACAACAGCCTTCTTAAAATTCTGGTTTGGGTTGAAGAAAGCTCTGTTACAGGACAGGACAAGATTAATGGAAAACCAGTCAACTATATCACCCAGTTAACCTGGTGGGGAATGTTGTATCAGCTCACAAAAGCCTGAGGAAAGGGAACAAAAAAAGCACCAATGTGCTTAGATGGAGCAAGAAATGCTGCCAGCAGGAATTTCCAAACCCAAATTAAATGTTAGAATGAAAAGCCACTCAACATGCCAAGCAAATAAGTTACCAGAAGTCCTTAAGAGATGCAAGTGCCATCATTTTGCACTTTCTAAGAGTTAGGAGGCTTTTATGTAGTAAGTATTTAGGCACTTAATTCCAGGAAAGGCTTCAAGGCTGTGAATCTTAAGACATGTCTTTAAACACATGTCCATCAAGTCTTTCTTTTAAGAGACCACCAAAGATGAAAATAAGAGGATGTGATCTCTTTTATATGGTGTTCTTGTAGTTATGGCATCCATCTGGGAAGAGGGAGATTCAAAATAATTTTTCTACCTGTCCCACATCTTGTAGTTTACACAGTGTTTTGGGATGAAGTACTCTTGACCTTGTCTCATTGGAGCTGCTGTTTCACAGCATTTAAATCTTTTGGCAAGAAAAAATTATAGAATGGTGTAGGTTGGAAGGGACCTTAAAGATCATGTACTTCCAATCCCCCTGCCATGGAACACCTTCTACTAGACCAGGTTGCTCAAAGACCCATCCAGCCTGGTCTTGAACACTTCCAGGGAAGGGGCCTCAACAACTTCTCTGGGCAACCTGTGCCAGTGTATCACCGTCTTCGTTCATGAAAAATTTCTTCCTGATACCTAATCTAAATCTACCCTCTTTCAGTTACCCCTCATCCTATTGTAACATACCCTTGTAAGAATTCCTTCTCCAGCTTTCTTGTAGGCCACCTTCAGCTGCTGGAAAGCCTCTATATGTTGTTTCTGGAGCCTTCTCTTCTCCAGGCTGAACAAGCCTAACCCTCTCAGCCTGTCTTCATAGGAGAAGTGCTTCAGCCCTCTGATCCTCTTTGTGGCCCTTCTGCCTCCTCTGTGCTGAAGACTCCAAAGCTGGATGGTCTCACCAGGGTGGAGTAGGGGGGCAGAATCACTTCTCTTGATCTGCTGGCCGTGCTTCTTGTGATGCAGCCCAGAATGCTGTTGGCCTTCTGAGCTGGAAGCGCACATTGCTGGATCATGTTGAGCTTCTCATCCACCAACAGCCCAGAGTCCTTCTCCTCAGGGCTCTCAATCCATTCTCTGCCCAACCTGGATCTGTGTTTGGGATTACCCTGACCCAGGTGCAGGACTTTGCACTTGGCCTTGTTGAACTTCGTGAGGTTTACTTGGGCCAATTCTCAAGTGTGTCCATGTCCTTCTGGGTGGCATCTCTCCCCTCCAGTGTGTTGACCCCACCACACAGCTTGGTGTCGTCAGCAAACTTGCAGACTGCAATTCACTGTCCGCGTTGCTGACAAAGATGTTAAACAGCACTATTCCCAGTACCAACCCCTGAGGAACACCACTTGTCACTGCCTACCGCTTGGACATCAAGCCAAGTGGGTGAAGTTCTTCAACCCACTTCTGCTCACTTGTCCTTGAGACAGCAACAGGATTCCAGTGTCTTGAGAACTGTTCTTGTGTTTGTGAGTTTTCTCTCCCTCATCCATCCTTTCATCTAGCCTTTCTATCTAATCCTAGATTAACATCTTTTGTGTCTCACTGATGGTGGGACATCAGTACAGTTGATAAGTGTGTTTCAAGTCTATTCAGTGAAGAATTGGAAGGTGGACTCCAGCCATTTGCATGTAGTGTAGGGGATGGTCTGGCAGTCTGCACTGTTCAGCATGGAGCTTTGGAACAGTTATCACAGCTAACTTCTCGTGACTCTCCATGCTTGCAGTGTGGAGTGCACACTGGACTGCACAACATGCTTTCCTGACCACTTAGTGTTCCTTCTGCTAGCGATGTTTCTTTGGGTGGCGTGATACAAATTCTCACACAAATATGCTGTTGTGGCAAAAGATTTGTTAGCTTGGGGCTTCTTAAGTCGTACTGAAGCATGTGATGAATATAGAGCTGGAACTTTGTAATAAAGATAGAGCTGGAATTTTCTATCATTAGAGCTTCCACTGAGTGTGGAATACACCCTTGGGGTGTATTCACTCAAGAGCTTGCTCTCCTGCCTGAAGTAAGAAGGAAGCTTTGAATGCTGAATGGGCATATGGTAGTTTTAGTTGACTCCAAGTTCAAAAATGAAAACAAAACAAAAAAGTGAAGATTCTTCTTCTCCCAGGTCTTTCAGAGTTCTGTCAGCTTCAGTAATGTTCCTTGTTACATCAGTGTACCTTAAAGTCCTATCACAGAAGTGTACATCTGTGGATGTTGAAGTAGTCCAAAATTAGGAGTGAGCTTCTTCGTTTGTTCGCTCTAAGGTCCCAGTCAAGCTCATGTCTTGTAGCTTGAACAGGTAAGACACAAGCTTACCACTAGGGTTCTTCCAGAAGTTTTTCACAATTATGTGGAGCCAACCATTGCAATGTGGAAACTCTGAAGTAGGAGTGCAAGGGTAGAGAAATTGCTTCGCACTTGCATGTTCTGCCTACTGCCAGTAAAATTTTAAAATCTGATATTACTTTGGCACTTTTAATGTATTAGCAGATACAGAAAACACAGCATCACAACTGCTTTCAGTTTTTAATCTTGAAGTGCAATCAGGGTGTATTATATACTTAGCAGTAATCATCCCAGTCAATATCCTTGAGCTAACAGAAATGTCCTGGGGGGAGATGGCTGTAGGACAGAATGAATCCCTTTATGGAAATTTATTATTTAAAATATAATCTAGTCTAGTGTTAACAGTGACAGGACTTTGTCACGGTCGTAGGCTGTCAGTCTCTTTCCTTTCAGGAAGCCATTCAATAAATTGTTGCACCCAGGGAGCTGTTACTTATTTTCTTACAAGAGAAAATACAGACCAGCAGCAATGATTTTATTCAATATTCAGACAGAAGAAATATATATATACGCATATATTTTGAAGCAGAAGCTTTCATTCTTGCTGATGCAATGAAAACTCTTTTTAAAATATATTCTGAATGACCCATTAAATCATCCTTGTATATCCCATGTAGTTTAGCTTACAAGTGAACTAAAGATGAATAAGCTAATAAATTTATGCACATATATTAACTACAGGGTATAAAGAATAAAGATGTCCATATTACTAATGACTTTTTTATTGCTTGATGGACAACCCGGTTAGATGAAGAAGGGGGGGGGGAAAGTAGTCAGCGGTTCCCTTTTCTTCTAGTTTTCTCTGAGGAATATAAATGATTCTAATGAAAATGCTCAAACATTGCAACAAAACCCCCAGTCCACTTAATCAAACCAAATTCAAAGTTTTACACTCCAGAGAATAAAGTTAGCATAAAGACAATCCTTCAATAAAGTCTCTTACACTGGGGAAGGGAGAGTAACTTATTGGACATGGAAATAAGAATGGAGACAACCTGTCATTACTTTGTAAGAGCTGAAGAGTGGAAAAAAAAGTTTAAAAGCTTAAACAATCTTTCAGTTTAAAAAAAATGGGTTTGGTTGTTGTCGTTCCTTACCCCCTTAAAAAAAAAAAAATCCTCAAAGAACACTGCAATCCAGTTAAAACCACCAGAATTTGCTAAGAATTAAAGATATAAAAAATTTAATGTACCTGAAAGTCCAGAAATAATGGATTTTGGAATCTGGCTTTGACTTTTTCTGAAGTTGCTGCTTGTATTTTGCCAGTTTTTGAAACTTTTGACCCATTTTTTCACATATAGTGTCAAAGGTTCAGCATTCCCCAGAGTAGGACACTAACAGCTGGTTAATATTTGTTACTGTGACTTATGGGCAGGAGTTGAGAGGTATGTCAATGGAAGCAAGTTTTACTCAGACAAAGGTTTTGCGCTGGTTTTAAAACTTGATTTAAATTTTCTCTGTTAGCTGGAAAACCAGGGTTTGGTAGTTTGTGAGTCTGTGCAGAGCTGCAGAAATTGCTTCCTTTAGATGAGAATCTAAATTGCTAGGTGTTTAATCAAAATGAAACAGACGTGGCCAAAAGATCTCCTGGTCTTTAATGGTGTTCCCCAAATGTTGGAAAGTTACTTTTTTCTGAAAGTTAAATCTATGCTTTCCGTAGCAAAAGGTCTGTGCTGTTAGAAACTTTGTGTTGTGACTTGTTTAAAAATAATGATTACTACAGAGTGGAAGACTTCGGATGGTTATCTTGGGTTGGTTTAAGTGAACTTAGACATAAGTGCAAGCTGAATGGAAATAAGCCATTCCAAATTTAAATGTGAATCTGTACAGGAATCGAAGTTAAACTACTGCAACTGTTGTAGGTAGTACTTAGAAACTTCTACATCTTTTCTCCTTTGGTTCCCATTCTCTTTGCATGTGCAGCCTTTTAAGCCATTTTCCTACTGTGACCCCTGTCATTGCTTTTTTTAAAAAAATATTTTTAAATGCAGCTGATGCTTGTACTTGTGTGTAAGGTACGATGAGGTTACAGGACAGGCAGCAAAATCTTCAGACCCATAAACTGAACTACCCATCTCTACTCATATCGTTACTGCTCCATTCCTCATGTATGCAGTGTCACGCTGGCTGCAATCACGGAGGCAAACTCCTGGTACTAGAAGACCATACAGTTAAAGAGAGGCCATAAATTAAATGCTTATTCTTTCTGACAGCCTTTGGAGAATTATCCTCCTCTCCTACCTGAGTGTCACAGCTTGCTCTTCTCCCAGGCGAGTCTTGTCTTAGCAGAGGTGTTAATGTGATGTTATTATGCAAACCTAATACATTTGCTGTCCATTTCCACAGCCATGTGTGGGTGTATCAGGGAGTGCATGTGTTACCCAGTACCACCATTTATGCTGTGCTATATGTAAAAGGAAGCTCTTTATTTACACCCAGTATGGGCTCCAGTCAGAGATAAGCGGTCCATCGGGCTTAGCTTGATACAATTTCTACCCCAGAGTTTGTAGAGTATAAAGCTACAAAACAGAGCTGCTCTACTGAGCAGATTGTGGATCTTTCATGTGCAGAAAACACTCATGACTTTAATTATGTAATTAAATTTCACAGAAAGAGCCCTTCAGAAGAGGGAGAAACAAACATTTCTGAAACCCAGACTCTCACTGCCGCTCACAGAGTTTTTTGTTTGTCTATTAGTGATGACTTCCAAATGCTAATGCTTGTTTTTACTGAAGTATCCCTGTTTACCCACTCTCCCACCTTTCTCATCATTCGCATATCAAATATTTCACTTTCTAATAAAAAGGACATGAAATAATTGCAACACAGAGGTATGATCATTGCCAGGCGGCTTGTTTTATGTGTTTAGTTTGTGAATGGCATGTATGGTTACAATGAAGAGTCTCTGGCTCCCTCCTTGTTCTTTCTTCTCTGATTTTTTTTTTTCCTTTTTTTCCCCCCCCTGCTACTTAGTGGCCCCACATCTTCCATTTTTCTCAGACTTAGAGTTGTCTGTCAGTGGAGCAAACTGCTGTGAGAAGAAAGGAGGTGCAATAAGCCTTTGTATGCTCGGGAGTTGCCAGTGCACTGTTTTGACAGACACAATGACCATAACCTGAGGAATGACTCTTGGCTATCTGAGCAACCCTAGTTTCAGCCGTTTGCAGTTTTTGCTGGGCCTCACAACCTCCAGGGTACGTTGTGACGAACTGGCATGCTTAACGTGAGGTATTCTGGAAGGGCAATTGCAAATCAAGCTCCACAAACCTGGCTACGGTCAGAGGAAGAAATACAAGGACGTTTTTGAACTCTGGGATCCTTGAATGTGGGCAAGGAGAAGGGAGCCCAAAGTTTAATTCAAATTTGTAGATGAAAAACTGGGCATGAGCCAACAATGTGCACTTGCAGTCCAGAAAGGCAACTGTGTCCTGGGATGTGTCAAAAGAAATGTGGCCAGCAGGTCCGGGGAGGCGATTCTAATTCTCCACTCTCACAAGACCCCCTCTGGAGTCTTCCAACCCAAACCATTCTATGATTACTTGAAATTTTCCTTTGAAATCACATGTATTCTGCCGGTTTTGTAATGTGTTCACACAAACCACCTCTTTCTGAAGAAATGTGACAGTTTTTAAAATAGTCTGTCCTTGGACAATTCACAAACAGAAGGATTATCTGAATTTAATGAATGTATTATTTGCTAGAAATACTCAGGGCCACTCTCTCACTTCTTTGAATGTTGTTATTGATTATTATTTTTTTCATCTGCTGTCTTCAAGGCCTTTGATTACAGTCATGAAATAAAGATTTTTTTCAAAGCTCTTTAACTTAGTTACACAGATTAGATTAATCTTCTGAATACATCAAAACTCCCTGATGTTACAGATGGAAGGAAAATTAGCAAGGGATTCCCTATAGTAAGGGAATCTCATTTGAATTGAACTGTACTAGATAGTTTAGTGTGTGGTGGTGTAGCCCTGGTAAAACTGGTAGTTTCTGTTGAAAAAAAAATCCCTGTTTTCTTCTATACTTTAAGTGGGGGTTTTTTGGTTTATTTAGTAATTTTGGAGCAATTTGAAAATTGCTGACTAAGAAAGTATGGTGACGTGGGAGTTATACCACTATATTTATATCAGTACTACTGGCAGATATTTTCTTATTAAGAATTATAAAGCTCTGGTGAGCAGACTATATTGAAGGCTAAATTAAATCCTGACACGGTTATAGCATCAATAAATGATAATTTCCCTATCATCATCAGTGACTTCGTGTTCAGGATCTAATTTAACTGATACCTTAAAAATCGAGATGTCTCTTCTTGGGTCTTCTATACCTTCTATTCAGCCTTCTGCAATCTTTTTTCCTCATGTAGTTATTTCATTTTTCATGTATGTGCGAATAGCTTCCTCTGGTGTTTTTATATCAAGTGAAACAGAAATTGTATTGGCACCACCGGGCTTAATTAATCTTTTTTTTTTTTTTCCCTCTTTTAAAGAAGATGAAGAGCATTAATATTGGAAATAAATATTGTGGGAGCAGATTTATTTCCCAAGTGAGAGAAAATAGACTAACTATCTCTAAGGGAGATGTTAGCTTGGTCAGCGATCTGTAAAACCTGCAAGCGAGGTAATGGTCATGGCCAAAATAAAACCAAGGAAGAGGAGGAATAATAGAAAAGCCAGGCTGAGTATTTCTGAGTATATAATACCTATTTCTGAGTATATAAATACCTACTTCTGGCTAATCTGTGCCCCTTTTTATACTCGCCTTCAGGTTAACACAAGATGCAAGTGTGCCGGTTATGCCAAGCCAGTAGAAAAAAGCAGAAAGGGGTGAAATCTTAACAAAATCCATGGAGGTTGGATTGACCAAAGAGAAACCTTAAAGCTGCTTTAGAACACCATACTGTCTTAGGCAGCCTGTAGGAAATAGTAAGAAGAAAAACAACAGATATACTTGAAGCGTGTTCACTTCGGGGCTTGAATAAGAATCCAGCACTTCGGAGTCATGGTGTCTTGCTTATTTGGGTATTCTGCTAGCCAGAACTTCATCATTTTAATATATTCTAAGCTATCACAGGAAGGAGCTTCTCTGTAAACTTCTATTTGATAATTTTAGACTGTCTTCTTTTCATTTATTAAGTTTAATCAGGAGTCTGCATTTTTTAATAACTTTGGTCTGTTGCTCTAATTTGCTGTTTCCTATGAGTGAGTGAAAAAACCACAGGTTTAATTTCCTTCTTTTTTAAATTAAGATTTAATGAAGCACGTATTATTAATACTGTAAAACTATAAACAATGGTGTTTATAGTAACCAGGTACTATAGGTAATGCTCAATTTTTTTACTTTTTTATAGCAAAGTATATGTCTTTATGTATTTTGAAGGTTACACAGCGGCTTAAAAGAGTTAGTGAAAGGCTGTTTTAAATAAAAAGGAAACATTTAGGAATTATATGTTTTGTATGTAGGAGAACGGTAAAACGTGCTGGTGATGCTTGGAAAGAATAAAATTCATGTTGTTATATCATCGAATAGATTCTAACAACAGCAGCAAATATACTTGTTGTGGATTAACCCCAGCAGGGAGTCAGGCCTTCCCCAGCTGCTCGCTCGCCCCCCGCCAGCAGCACGGGGATGTGAATTGGGAAGGTGAAAGTGTTGAAAATTTGTAGGTTGAGAAAAAGACACTTTAACCGGGAAAGAAAAAGCTGTGCAGGCGAGCAAAGCAAAATCAAGGATTTGTTCACTGCTTCAGGTGTTCAGGAAAGGAGGGCTCCATCACGTGTAATCCTGACCTGAAAAGACAAATGCCATAACTCCCAGTGTCCCCCCCACCCTTTCTTCTTCTTCCCAGGAGCTTTTATGGCTGAGGACGACGTCGTACGGTGTGGGATATCCCTTTGGTCAGTTGGGGTCAGCTGTCCCAGCTGTGTCCCCTCCCAACTTCTTGTGCACCCCTAGCCTACTCCCTGGTGGGGTGGTGTGAAGAGCAGAAAGGTCCTTGACTCCGTGTCAGCCCTGCTCAGGAGTATCTAAAACCTCAGTGTGTTAACAATACTGTTTTCGTTGCAAATCCAAAAAAAACCCAAAAAACCCACCGCACTAGCAACAAACACTATTCCAGCCCAACCCAATACAACACTTCTGAGTATTGTTCTTTTCACAGTTCTGGCAAACACCATCAGCTCTTTAAGTTACAGACCCTGAGCTTTGATAGCAAACTGCAAGTGAATCCTCAGTGAGACCTTTAGGCTTCACCTAAATATGAGTATTAAATAGCATTGATAAGTTATAAAATAGAGGGAGACGCTTCCATTTGCAGGGAGGTATTACCAATATTTTTACGAACATAAAAAAAAGAACACAAATCTGAGGAATAAAACTTCTGTTGTCTGGAGGATCTGATATGCCTGAGAACTTCCCATGGACGTGGCTTATGAAGTAGCCCCCGACACATCCAAAAAAAGACAATTACAACCACAAAGAAAGGACTTGGTTCACAGTCAGTTTATATAAACACGTGTGGGTGAGTTCTGAGGTTGGCTCTTTTTTTCCTAGAGGCTTCTGTCATCAATTACATGGTGCAAACTGGGTGGAAAAAGCCGTCTGGGGACACGTTGCACTCCGTTTGTTCAGCCGCAGTACCCCGGGTGATGCAGAATCAGATCTGCATACCTCAAATGAGCAGAGTCCAAATCTGAAGATTAATGAACTTTGGCACTTGCTGTGCAAACTTAGAACTTTTCTCTGCTTCTAGTAATAGGCTGAAAAAGAAGTGTGTATCCACGTCGGTGGAAGTGTTAGGGAAACTTACTTGCAGATGTGGATTTTATAGTTAGTTTTATCTGTAGTGCACGTCTCATGAAGTTCTCAGGGTCCAATAAGCCCACGCTGTCATGAATCTTAAGAACAATTCAGAACTGGCTATTTTTGGTAGCAGGCTTTGCTTTAAACAATCTTTAGGCTGTGAAATTCACCTAAATTGTGAGGACTGAGTTTATTTAAGAAGCTGCGTTTAGTTTTTCCCCAGCACACAGAATGGGATTAAAGTTTTTTAAAAGCTCTCCAAGACGCATCTCTAAGGAGCGCACAGAAGAAGCGAAGAAAGAGTTATCAAAAGTGAACTAAACACAGACTTCACCGGAGAAGTATTTCTGTGCTTAAAATCATAGAAAAAGGATGTAGTGTTCTCCACCAAGAACCATTTTCAGGCTGCCTGAGTAGTGGGCTGTTCTGGTAGTGGACGTGATAGGGGTCTTTTATGTAGATTGCCTGAAGGGATATCTTGAAATTGGAGCTGATGGAGCCCTGAATAGTCAAGGATCTGTGAGGTCCACTGTGAAGCAAGCCGTATGATCCAAATATAGCTTAAAGTATAATCTTTTCTTTTACCACGCAATGATGTCAATAGGAAAAAAAAGAAAGAGCAGTGAAAATATTTGTAGTCATGTAAAAATTAAAACAGATGTATTGTTTTGTTCCAGCAGCCCAAGGAGAATACTAATGAGGCAACCTCTGAATAAGAATCACTAATAAAAAACCTATTATAAGGTAGTTGATTTAATTTGCCTATAGAACTTAGCTAATAAACACACTATTAACGCTTTAAACTCAAACTGTTCAATGTAATTTTTAAGCCTATACATGAGTTTCATGGAATTATAAGGGACAAAGCTTGCCTCTAAGCTGCTTCCAGAATAGAAAAAGGTGAAAGTAGCTTTGGGCAAAAGTTTAACGGATTTATTCCATCCCTTTTCTCACTGAGAAAATCTCACTGAGAGAATCTTTGCTTGTATTTCAAGTTGCTGGCTAGTTAAATTAGAATTCTTGCCAAAATGTGGACATCCTTTTTTAAGTATACAGCTCTTTCTTTTACTAATGATATTTTCATGTTTTATACTATTAGAATTATTTATACACTCTAAATAGTTACAGAGGACCTTTAGCAGCCCAAAGTGTGTACAGTTGTATTATTTTAGGTGCATGTGACACTTGTCTTATAAAACTCTCTCTTATGTTTTAGGGTACCAAAACTGTCTGGTCAACCAGTAGAGGTAAACTTATGATATAAGCACTTGCCTTCAGATCAGAGATATTCAAAAGATGAGCATGAATCTCTTTACGAGAAGGGCCATATGAACATCTTTATAAGAATACTCCAGAAACTGTAAATATTATGATCAAAATTAACTTTGGATGTTGAAGGGCGAAGAAGAATTTAAAATGTGTATAAGGGGAAATTCCAAACGAAAGAAAAATATGCTGATAAAGTATGGAATACGACCTGTAATCTTCAGCGATCAGCCACAATGCTTTCTTTTCTGACAGTCCTTCCTCTTGATCCTGTTGTGTCTTTAGGCTGCAAATTCTCTAGAAAGATGACTATTGGGTTCACACTTATCAGTACAGTACATATTCTATTTCTGTTACCATATTTAAGAAAAAAAAGCCATACAACAACAAAAAAAAAACAACAAGGAAAAGCTAATGTGTAGATTGCACTGCAAGTACATTATTTATTATCCTAAGCATTTACTACCTTTAGAAAAAGCACTTATGATAGAGAAACTGAAAGTTTAGGACAGATTTTTTTTTTTTTGAAGATTTAACAATATTGAATTTCTCTGTGCTGAGGAACCGATCCATTAATCACTACTGTTAGTGCATCATCAATTTCTTACAATAGTAATCCTACTGACTCAAGTGAAGTTAAGCATTTTGAGTACATTGCTCTGTACTAGAAATTTGAGAGTGAGCCTGTTTCTTGGTTTGGCTGTTTGCTTTCCCCATTGCAGTTGGCCCAATTTTTTCTAGTCTGTGCAGGCATAAGACATTTGCTGTCCTACTGCAATATACGCAGGGTCAGCCACGGGCTTGATTTAACTGATAAAATTCTATCACTTTAACTTAGCTATTATTGCTTTCAAAAATATTTTTCCTTCAAATAACCAAACTGTTCTTGTTTTCCTGCTCCTAGTTGTGTTGTGCTGTTTAATTTCAGGATGTTAATTAACCTGCCCTCCAGAGATGTCAGGCGGGTCTGTTTGCCAGCCTGTGTCTGAGCATCCCTGTTTTGGGAAGGAGGTGGGAGTCACATGGGAGGAAGGTGTGTTAGTGACTCTGTGCTCACTGTGATGGAACCTGTAATCTCGACTGATTTAATCTTTGTGGATTTGACTCAACAGCTGACGAGGAGAGCAAGGTGTAAGACAAACAGTGGCGTTTGCTTTCTTGTAACTTCAGAGTCCTGTGGGTTCAAGTGTACAGGATTGTCTAAGCCCAGAACTTAGACTTCTTAACTTTATCACCAAAAAAAGAAGTGGGAACACCTCTCATTCGTTTTAGAAGCTGTTAAAAAGGTGTTTTTGCACGGCTCTGGTAATGCAAGTTACCTTCAGGACACATGAATGATTTTGTTGGAACTAAAAGCAAATGGGGTCGATGATGCCCTTTGCCTGCTTCCTCCTACCACTTCTATAGAATCACAGAATCACAGAATCTTCTAGGTTGGAAGGGACCTTAAAGATCATCTTGTCCAACCATCAACCTAACTGGCAAAAATAGACACCCACACAACAAACAAGGAGCATCATCACTAAACCAGACCTCCCAGCACTACATCAACCCGTCTTTTGAACACCTCCAGGGATGGGGCCTCAACCACCTCCCTGGGCAGCCCATTCCAATGGCTGAGAACCCCTTCAGTGAAAAAATTTTTCCTAATATCCAGCCTGAACCTCCCCTGGCGCAACTTGAGGCCATTTCCTCTTGTCCTGTCGCCTGTGACTTGAGAGAAGAGACCGACCCCCATCTCTCTACACCCTCCTTTCAGGGAGTTGTAGATAGCTCTGCTGGAGGTTTCTGTCCCCACACTTCTGCTGACATACCTACATACTGCAGTGCTGCTTCAAATGAATATGTAAAATGTGAATATGTCATCTGTGTAGAAAGGAGCAAGGATTTATTTAGGGCTTTTTTTAAAACAGTTTTTGTTTTCCTTAACCTAGCTGGTTTCACAGCTCTGGCTTAGGGAGGGGTTAAGCAGTTGTGTCAACGCAACTGGCAGGAGAGAAGTGTGGGAACAAACAGCTGACAGTGGGTGAGAGGTGGTAGTGATTTAAACCAGACCTGCTGCTGGGAAGCCTCTCCTGTAAATCCTTGATGTAATCAGAGTGCTATATTCCAAAGACATGGAAATTAAAATTCTTGGAGATGATGTCAGTGTTCAATAAGACAAAATTTCATGTCTGTACAAGTTCAGTAGCAAACTACCGTTGAGAACAGTCTGAAATCCACTGCAGTCAACATCACAGAGTAGTCAATGGATACTTTCTGTGTCTTAGTATCAGATAATACATGATCCCTGATGTGTTGTAAGTGTGAGCTGTGTTTAAAAAAAAAAACAAAAACCAAAAACTCCCTCCCTTCTTCCATTGCTGCTTCTGGCAGCATGTGTCCAGTATTTCCCTTGAGTTAGATCCAGTGACAGAAATTTAGCCCACCACTAAAAGAATAAACCCAATCCAAACAAAAAAAAAAAATTAGTTTTCCATTAGGCTGGGTTGCTGGAGTGACTCATCCTGCAGCTGGGGATTAGTTCCATCTGATGCAAGGGAGTGGAACAGCAGCTGAGGCTGGGGAAGGGACCACCCCGGTCAGTGACAGCTCATGGTTTCTCCAAACATGTTGTCATGTTCTGGAAGAAGCAATTTCCCCCTCCAGCCCACTTTCCTCCCCTCCTGTCAGCATGAACATCTGTGTAGCGATGACGTGGAGCTGAAGAACTGACCTGTGGCATGGATAAAGTTCACCAAATAGTGATGCAAACATATATTTCCATAAGGGAAACAATAATGCAGAGCAGGCTTTAGTGGTCAGGATTAAAGTGAGGCTGCTTTTCACAGCAGGGATGCTTGCTTGAAGTGCATGCAAAGCTCTAGATTTAGGATGCAGCTCTAAGGCCTCTTAATCTAATCTAAAACACGTCTTCTGCACTCATGTTGCATATTCCAGTTCTCTCCTTTACATCTGGGCCAGCATTTTTGTGGTTCTTCTCCAAGTTCAGAGAAGTAGAACCATACAATCATCTAGGTTGGAAGGGACTTTCAAGATCATCTAGTCTAACCATCAACCCAACTCTGACAAAAAAAAAAAAAACCCAACTCTGACTAAACCATGTCCCCCAGCACCATGTCAACCCGTCTTTTGAACATCTCTAGGGATGGTGCCTCAACCCCCTCCCTGGGCAGCCCATTCCAATGGCTGAGAACCCTTTCAGTGTAAAAATTTTCCCTAATATCCAACCTGAACCTCCCCTGGTGCAACTTGAGGCCATTTCCTCTTGTCCCATTGGCTGTGACTTGGGAGAAGAGGCTGAAATTCAACTCTCCACACCCTCCTTTCAGGGAGTTGTAGAGAGCAACAAGGTCTCCCCTCAGCCTCCTTTTCTCCAGGCTGAACACCCCCAGCTCCCTCAGCTTCTCACAAGACTTGGTCTCCAGACCCCTCACCAGCTTCGTTGCCCTTCTCTGGAGCCGCTCCAGCCCCTCCATGTCTTTTTTGTGATAAGGGGCCCCAAACTGGACACAGTACTCAAGTGGGGCCTCACCAGTGCCCAGTACAGGGGGACGATCTGGTCAAAAACTAAATCCATTTAAAAATGACTGGTTTCTGACCGTATGACTTCTCAAATCCCCTCATTGCTTTATTAGGCGAATAACAATGGAAACAGAAGAAACTCTGGTTATGGTAGCCCTGATTTTAGATCCATTCGGGTAGCTAGTGAATCTCACCCTTAAATATATCTACTGTGGGCCGATGCAAGTAAGAAACAACACTAAGCTGGTGCTTCCCTGCTGTCCCAAGTGTGAACAGCCACATAACTTCAGTAGTTTTCATTGTGGAAAGAAAGAACACTGTGGCTAGTTCTTTCCCTTTTAGTGTTTCTCTTTTTCAGACACTTAGAATTTTAGCCCTTGTCTTGTTGGTTGGCAATAATAAAGCTGGAACAATGTTAATTGTCCCTCTGCTATTTCCAAGTCTATCACAGTGAAAGAAATCAGTGATCAGAATCTACATCAGTGGAAGAAATAATTTTTCTCCCTGGTATGATTTCCTTGTGCAGCCAAAGATAGGGTATAGAAATGGGTTTCCTGATAAAGACAACGATCAAAAGAATGTTTCTATAATAATTGCATCTGTGAAAAGCCATTTGTCTATTACTAAAAGGAGGCTTTTTTTTTTTTAATTGTTTGAATTAGTTCTGGGCAAATTTGTGTAGCTCATTTTGGAGGGGATATGGACTCATCAATCGACTGTGAAAATATTCAGTTTGAGCTTTCAGCAGATGATACGGTTATAAATTCTCTTGCCTTTTCAATCTCCCAGAGAGTTTCAGACCCTCTGAGAGAAAATAAGGAAAAAAAAAAAAATAAAAGCCTTTTGACTCCCACCAGTTAAAGATTTTAGGTATGAGGATGATGGATCTGAAGATCATCATCTTTCTGTAGTATGATGATACAAGGTTTTTTCAAGGATAAGCCTCCAAAGAATGAGTCCCAGGAGTAATGTGAGCTGGGAGTCCAGGCTCTGGACCTGGTGGCTGCAACAAGGAGGACGGGTCAGGCTGGGGCTCAGAAATCCTTGGTGGCCAGGGAAGATGGTAATGTGTTGTCTTTGGTGGCATGTGTGCCTGTTGCTGGTAGATGATGCTAAACAGTCCCAGAGAACTGAGGGAGGCTTCCCCTTAGTGATTCTCGTTTTGCTGTCTGTGGGCTGATGCCTTTTATTGCTTTTCCTTTTCTCTCTTAAAGCTCCTGTTGAGATTTTCCTGTCCTTTTTGTACGTTAGGGAGAAAGATACAACAGAGATTGGTGAGGATGGACCACGTGCATGGTGCAGATTGAAGGCTGAGGCAGAGTTGCAGATGGGATTCAGGTTCAAAGGCAAATTAGGGGTAGGAAAGAGCTTCCTATTTAAGAAAATGTCATTTATGCCTGCCATTCCGATGCAGGGCTGTTTTAACAATGTTAGGGGACTGTGTCATGGACCAGTTTTTCCAAGCACATGAACCTTGACATACACTGCACTGGTCTAGCCACATACTTACGGATAGACCTGGGCAAATCTTTCAAACCTGGGATTGGAAAGTTTAGATGTTTTTTTCAGGGATAAACATTAAAAAAAAAAGAAAAAAAGGTTGTATTTAAAAATTGCTAAATGCTTAAAATTGCTTCCTTTGGTCCAAAATGACTTGTTTTGTTTTGTGATTATATATTATATTATATCACATTTTAACCTTTGTTTTAACTTTCTTTCCTGTTTCAAACAAAAATGTCACTTTGAGGAAAAACATGCAAGATAAAGTTTTGACTTGAAATTCGAGCTCACGCAGAAAATTGTGACTATAATTACATTATACTTTTATTTATTTTCCCCCCACTGAAACTGTTACCTAATTTAAATTCAAATTAATGATTCATCTGGGATCTCTGAAGCTCCATATTTTTTTTGTTCCAGCAAAATCCAGTATTTTCTTCAGTGTTTTATACTGCTCTTTAGATAATTCCTGAGGCACAGATATGTAACTGCGGAAAAGCAGAATGTTCTCCACCCTGTTTCATCCTTGTTCCAGGAAAAAATGGCATTTGTGAGAATGTAGCTGGGAAACTTCTCTCCCAGTTTCTTTCCTAAGTGACCTTGCTGCAGATTTCTCTTTATGGAGTGGTGAAAATAGGCTTTGCATGTGCAATCTTTGCAATAACAAAAACAAACGCTTTGTTCCATGGTTTGATGAATTGATTCACAATCAGCATAACGTGCAATGAAAAATTATGAATTATGCTGATCAATCTTATAAGTTCATCCAGTTGTCTCACCGAGAGCTTGAGGTTTTGTGTTTTATTCTCTTCTGTTACAATCTAAACCAAACATGTTCTCTAAAGATGAAGAATCTCCAGAGCTTTCTTGGTGCTGTTCTAGTTAAAAAAAAATGAATTGCATTGTACTTTTACTGTGGGCTCTTGGACCTTCGCTCATCTAAATTTGGTATCACATTCCCAACTCTAGCATGTGGACAGATCTATTGAAGTTAATGGTAAGGAGCTCTTCAGTTGTTCATTGTTGACCTGCTTCTGCTCCTTTCCTAATTTCAGCTGAAGTTAAGTGAGATTATGCTAAGCATTTCTGGAATTCCTTCCTTTCAAAGGAATCAAAGAGATAGCTTGAGACAGTGATGTTTAATAAAATTGCACTTATTATTTAAAAAAAAAAAATCATCATGTGAAAATTCTACTGAATATTTGTGTTTTTTTAACTCTAGTGAACAGAAAGATGAATAATAACTTCAGGATTTCACGCTGTGTATTTTTCCCTTTGATCTTACAGTATTACTTAACTGTGATATTTGTGCCTTTTTCTTTTGGATTCCTTTGGTAAATGAATATATATAAAGTTTTTAAAAATTGCTTCAGTGGAGCTAGTAGAAAGGGAATTACACAAAACCCTTCTGTCTCCCAAAAAACAATGCCCTTTAAACAGCTAATTATTTTCATGTTTGTGGGCATCCCCTACATTAAGACTTTTCTGAACTCCCACAGTTCTAGATTGTCTTGGTTTCTGACCTCCCAAGTAAAAAATCCAGTGGAAATCCAATGTCAAAACACTTCTCCTTGATCTCTCTGAAAAGGCCCTTTCCAGTCATAGTTTCAAATTCCTCAGCTGCAAATCTATTAATTACACAACAGATAATTAGGTCCATATAAAAGCTGCAAAAAATCCCAAACTTTGAAACCACCTCAGAACAGCAACAGAGGCCAGATCTCTCTGCAAAT
The DNA here is from genome assembly GCF_001431845.1 of Calidris pugnax. Lineage (NCBI taxonomy): Eukaryota > Metazoa > Chordata > Aves > Charadriiformes > Scolopacidae > Calidris > Calidris pugnax. The sequence continues at coordinate 4,778,412 of NW_015094509.1, forward strand.
TAGCTAATAATAGTAAAGAATTATAACATAGGATATTCAAGCATATTCTTTATTACTATCTGGAAAAAACCACCCAACATTCTAAGTATTGTCTCTTTGGCACTTTCATAGTTACAGAAAAAAAATCCTTTCTTTTAGTTTTTCGTTTATTTTTTTTTTCTCAAATTTTAAGGACAGATTTTAAAATGTCCCAGGATGCTTGAAAGTACCACTGAAGGGTCTGGCTTTGCCTTGTGTACACCCTCCCTTCAGGTATCTGTACACATAGATGAGACCTGCCCCGAGCCTTCTCCTCTCCCAGGCTGAACAGTCTTAGCCCTCTCAGCCTTTTCTCACAGGGCAGGTGCTCCAGACCCTTAATCATTTTCATGGCCCTTTTTGGGACTCTCTCCAGTATGTCCATGTTTCTCATACTGGAGAGCTTAGAACTGGATGCAGCACTCCAAACGTGGTCTCACCAGTGCTGGCCTGAGGGACAGGATTGTCCTCCCTCCACCTGCTGGTGATATTTTATCTAATGTAGCCCAGGAAATCATTTGCTGCCTTTGCCGTGAGGGCCCCTTGCTGGCTCATGTTCAAGTTGGTGTCCACCAAGGCTCCCAGGTCCTTCTCTGCCAAGCTGTTTTCCAGATGAGTGGCCCCAGCATATATCGGTGCATGGGGTTGTCCCTTGCCAGGAGCAGGGCTTTACACTTCTCCGTGTTCAAATTCATGAGGTTCTCCAGATGTTGAGGTCATTCCGCTTTACGTAGCTAATACCATCCTTTTGTTCCTCCTTTGAAAACCTATCTCCTCACCTGATGTAATATGAATGATGAGATTATTTTTGCTTCTCTTGAAGCCTGAATCAGAGTACTCTTGTGCAGTCATGATCAGGGTCTTAGTCTGTAGCCAAATGTTTCTTTTTCATATGTCAATTGTGGATATTTAAAAAGTAAGTCTTGGTTTGATTTCCTGCTAATTCTAGGATATTTTGTATATTTATTGAAACTATCTATATATAACAGTTTGCTAAGGCAAATTGGCATAATTTTTTATGTCTAATGTCTTTCTGTCTAATAGGAACTCCATAAGAACAAGCAATAATGGTTTTAAAAAAATCTTTTTCTAGATAAATATTGCGCTGATATCTGAATGAATGTATTCTGGATTACCATAAGGTCATGTGTGTTGGAACGAAGATAAAATCTAATTTCTGTTTTAAAATGGGATCAGTTTATCAGCGTTATGTGAAAACTATTGTGAGCCTCATTTATTTTATTTCTATAGCTCAACCAAATTACATTGCTTTCCTTAACGTCCTATTTTAACAACAGTGATGTTGGGAATAGATGCAGATATTTGCAGAACTAATAAGGGAATTAATTTTTCTGAAGGCTTTAGGAAGCTTGTTTATTTCAAAGCATTTTATGGAGCTGCTTTTGGAAATGCTCTTTCAATTTTTTATTCTGAAAGGAAGTCCTAGTCTTCTAAATTCACCTTTCCAATTTTGATAAAAAAGTGCCAATTGGGCTCTTTAACCTTTGCTTCTAAGATATATTAAATGCTTGCTTATGGTTGAACATAAGTAATGTTATCAGGAATTTATAGTAGTTACCACTGTTGGTGATGCTGAAGTGGAAGTTTTTTAAACATTAGAATCTTTAACATGGCTAGAAAGAAAAAAAGTACAATCTTAAACCTTGCCAGTGGCCTAATAAATTCAATAAAAGTCCAAATAATGTATAGAAAATGAAGTAATGAAAACCTTTTTTTGTGCCATCTCCTACATTCCTACTCAGAATTAATCTATGTTAGCTTTTCCCCTGAACCCTGTAGAAATCCTGTCTCATACATCCCAACAAGGAGAATGACTCTTCAATACATCAACATGGATGGATTATTTTTCCTCCCATTTCCATTTCCTTTTTTTTTTTTTTTTTTTGAAATGGATGTGATTTTCTAGAGGGTACTGATTTTTGACTAAACTTTTTTGCTCGCGTGTTTATATTTCTAAGCTTTTACACCCATGAATCTGTGTGTCAGAGTCTAGTCCCTGAGTCATTAATAATTGCTTTTTAAAATATTGGAGAACTTTGTTGGTTTTTTTCTTAATACCCCCCCCCTCCCCCAAAAAAAACCCCAAACCAAACAGAAAAAAACCACCAAACCCTGCAAAACCCAAAGCCTGTGGAAAAACCAGGGGAGGTAGCTCAGCGTCTTTATGAGCAAAGGATAAAAATGATATTTCACACATTTTTGAATTGTTATTCTGGATGAGCTTAATAGCTTGAGACACCAGAATGTTCAGTACAGAGTCATTCTGAAGAGCACCATCCAAAAATCACAGTCGTTCCCACAGCCCAGGCGGCAGTCAGCTGTTCCCACAGGGTGTATAAGCAAAACCTTTCCATGTCAGCAAAGTCTTTAGATCAAATTTCACTTCTCCCAAAGTTATCTGACACCATCGCTGCAAAAAATCTTACATAACTGAGAGTGAGTTTGTGCATGTAGTGCTGTAATTTGTGTCTTCAGGAAAAGCACGTAAAACCTCAATGCACAAAAACAAAAGCACAGTGGAAAAAATAGAAGTATTTGAAAGGAGAACATCTTCCTGTGGCTTTCCTCTATCAAAATAAAGCTACATCTAAACTGCCCATGCAAAGGTTTGTAGTATAGAGGTGAGGATCCAGAACATTGGATCATGTAATTCTCATGAGCCTGTACTGACACCAAAAGAACTGGAAGGTGACTGAAGGAGGGAGATGAACGAAGGCATTTGAGTTATCTAAGAAATAAGTTCTGGACATACTTCTCTCCACCTCCCCCCTCCCTCACACATCTTCTCTCCCCCGCCTCCCGCCCCCCATCTCTTCCATAAAACTTGCCAATCGCAACTTATATCCTGTAGAAATTTTAAAAAGCTGTAGAAGCTGTTCCTTACCCAAATTGGACCTCCTCCTAACATATGCATGCCATGTGGCTCAAGTGACTATGACGTGCTAATTTCTAAAAGGGGATGAAAGGTAGTACTTTGTCTACTTTTGTAATTTACTTGCACTGCTTGGATCTCCTTTGTGCAAGGTCTGTTTCTGGCCCCTACGAATTGGATGTTTCTTAATCAAGTTATTTTCCTACAACACAAGATCACTTTGCAGTGATCCTTTAGCCCTTAAAACTGTTTTCTATTTGCTGAAGTAATTTTTTACTGAAGTCATATTGTACATTCATAAGAATAATAAAGATTAACGCCACAAATCATACAAACCTAGCTGATCCCACTGTTTGAAATTCTATTAGAGGCTTGATATTGTCATTATGAGTAATGCTGCTGGAGCTGTGGCTTCAAGATGATGGATCATAGAATCATAGAGTACTTTGAATTGGAAGGGACCTTTGAAGTTCACCCCCTGCAATGAGCAGGGATATCTTTAAGTAGATCAGGTTGCTCAGAGCCCCATCCAACCTAACATTGAAGGTTCTCAGGGATGGGGCATCTGCCACCTCTCTGGGCAACCTGTTCCAGTGTTTCACCACCCTCATTTCAGAAAAATTTCATCCTTTTGTCTAGTCTGTTTCTTCCCTCTTTTAGTTTAAAGCTCTTACCCCTTGTCCTATTATAATAGGCCCTACTACAAAAATTGTCCCAATCTTTCTTATAAGCCCCCTTCAGGTACTGGAAGGCTGCTACAGGTTCTCCCTAGAGCTTTCTCTTCTTGAGGCTGAACAACCGCAGCTGCCTCAGCCTGTCCTCATAGGAGAGATGTTCCATCTTTCTGACCGTTTTTGTGGCCCTCTTCTGGACCTGCTCCAACAGGTCTTCCCTGTGTTGAGAACTCCAGAGCTGGATGCAGTACTCCAGGTAGGGTCAGAGTGAATTTCAGGTATTTCAGAGGGAATCGTTGAAAGAGCAACAGTTCACAAGCTCACAGTAGAAGTCGCTACTTCCTCACCATTACCAGTTTTTTGTTTTGTTTTTTTAATCATCTGGGCAGATACTTCTTCATAGAATCATAGAATCGCCCAGGCCGGAAGGGACCTCCAAAGCTCATCTAGTCTGACCCCCCCGCAGTCAGCAGGGACACCCCCAACTAGACCAGGTTGCCCAGGGCCTCATCGAGCCTCACCTTGAATATCTCCAGGGATGGATCCTCAACCACCTCCCTGGGCAACCTGTTCCAGTGCTCCACCACCCTCACAGTGAAGAACCCTCTCCTCATCTCCAGTCTAAATCTGTTCCCCTCCAGCTTGAAGCCATTGCCCCTCGTCCTGTCACTGCAGGCCTTTCTAAACAGGTTCTCCCCAGCCTTCCTGTAGCTCCCTTCAGGTACTGGAAGGCTGCTATTAGGTCTCCCCGGAGCCTCCTCTTCGTAGACCCAACAGACATCATGACATTTTGCCAAAATACAAATATGAATTCTTAATTCTTTTTTGTTATTTCTCTGATGCTGTATTTGCTCTGTTAGGCAGGATTCGGATTGGGGCAAATGAGAGGCTGGTGGGTGGTACACCTCACCGCATGAAATTACGGAGAGCAGTATCGCGGTATTTTTGAACAGTCTTTTCAATTTAGAAAACTTACATTGACCTATGCTTTGTATCACTTTCTTTTGAAGGTTAATATTACTCTTTCAATTTTTGGGCTACTTCATTACCGTACTAGTTACAAGTTTTCATTAACAGCACTGTTCTATAAATAATGTCGTGTTAGCGAAGCACATATCAAATTTGTTGTTGGACTTTCTCATAATTTATCCTCAGCTGTGCAAATTGCATGGAGTAGCTGTTAAATTTATTCATTTATCAGAATTGATGCACAAAGTTACTTTTTTATCTAATGTAAATCAAAGTAAGTCCATCAAATTAAATGGAACTAAAGCCAATCTGAAGACTTATTTATCTTCACAATCTTGTATAATATATATATTGCCTCCTGGATGCTAATAGGAAAAAAAAATAAAATGTTATAACTTTTACTTAATACTTATAACTCATTACTAAGCAAATTCTGGATCATGTGTATCTACTCTGCAGAATGCAATATGAATTTGTCTTTCTTTGTAAAGAAGTTTCCATTCTGGTATCACCTGAATTCTAGGGAAATTTGTGTCACTTTCTAACTTGCCGTTCCTTATATCACATTATACTTCTTACAGATGCTTTATTTTTCATCTTTAGTTTCAGTATCAGTTTGCGTAGGGATATGAAATGAAACATCCAGATCTGAGTATTCAACAGACTTTGGTCTGAATACATTAAGCTTGAAACAAACTTAATCATTTTGGACTATAAGTACTCTTTTGAAAATAGGAAGCACTGAAAATGAAAATATGAACCACCATTACTCGAGCAGTAATGACTTCTCAAGTGTGAAAAAAACAACCCTGAAACAGTAAGTGTGTGATTGGTGTCCATTTCTGTATTGTGCTGTTATTCTGAAACTTCTTAATGGCAAGAGAAATGTCATTCATGCTTACAGTTTCCATTCCAAATATTTGGGAAGAAGAATCCAACCAGCATGCTTATCTCTGAATTGCAAGCTTCTTTCCTTGCTTTTTCAGGTGCCAAAAATTCCAGCTGCCCAATATCCTACTGTGAAAATCTTCAATTTCCCCTGGCAGCTTTTGTGAAGCAGCAAACGTTATCATTATGAAAACCTTGTAGTAGATCTTAAGTTGAAATACCAGGGACTAATCTAAAACCAACTGAGTAGGAGTTTAGGGGTTTATTGCTGGCTTGATTATTCATGCTCAAACTTGCTTAAGGAGAATCCTTTTTGCCTTAACAGACCTGAGATTTCTGTGAAGTTTAGAAGAGTTGTAGATTTGGGAAGCCTCAATGGCACAGTCTTGGCTGCAAGTGATTCTCTTTAGGAATAAGCAACAACAGAACCCAATGTGAGGTTTCTGGCTCCAGGAATGTTAGGAATCAGAGAATCTACCAAAGTTCTCAGCTCAGGTAATAACTTCAGGAACACTTGCAATGACAAGGATACAGAAGTAGGTGTGGAGGGGTGCTTTGTCTCTTGTTTGGTTGCTTTCTGTTATTTATGGACTCCTTGCATAGGGATTTCTCTCCAATGACTGTGCTCATCAGGTTTCTGTGCACACAGGACTCCAATTCTGAGCCTCTTATGAGCTATTTGAACTGAATAGAAAATGTTTTTTATGACTGAAATAAACAGAACTGTTTCCACCATCAAATGTACAACATCTGATTGCAGAAAGGCTCTTTGTAGTACTTGTTCATGTGCTTAAAACCCCAGCATTTTATTTTATTCTCTGGTACTCTCTGTCTCTCTTTGATTCTCAAATAATGTTTTGAAATGCATGAACTTTGGACATATGATGGCACTGTTGTGCCTAAACTAACTCTGTTTAGTGATTACATGCCCCTTGCCACGTGTGGTTTTGTTGTTCAGAAAAAAACAACCCTAAGAAAACTCCAGAAAGTAGTCTTTATAGTCCTTTAATGAAAGCTTTTCTCAATAGTTCATCTATTTTCACCCCATCAATGACTTCCAACCTCATTTATCGACCAACTATTTGATCTCTTTTAATTTTTTAATATTGACTGTCATTTCAGGCACGTTTTTTTTTTTTTTTCTCTTGTGTTTTCAAAAGTGTGGGATGAAGTATTTGATACATTTTGTGTTTTTTTTTTTTTCCTTTTTGTGACTATTTACTATCAGTATAACTTATTTCTGGCAACTCATGGAGGCTGCTTCCAAAGTCAGTGTTCCTAAGTGGGTATTTAGCAGAACTCTGGGCCTCCAAGTATGTGTGCACATCCCAGTGAGTCTTTTGTAGCCCCTGGGGCCCCGTAAAACTTTTATTCTAGTCACTCAAGGATGATAATAGAGGTATATCCTGCAGGAAGCCAGATAGAAGGCTTCCTTCCTCCTGTACAGGAGCAATAAACGGGACACCAAAGGTCAAGGGATCTAGGAAGGTCAAGTGACGGGAAGCTGAGTGCTTTCATTTTCTAGCTAGCTGAAGCTGGCAAAGTTTGACTGCATTGTTTTTGCTTCAGAATTCTGGTTTGAAAAGAAAAGCTAGCTGAAAAGGCAAAGCTTGCAGATTCATGGTTCTCGGAAACTTTTGCTCTGTTGTGAGTCAGTTCGTCTGACCTCTGGTTTGCAGTGTCAACAGAACAGACACGGATGACTCAGTTTGCAGCACTTTTCTGGGTGTTTCCTTCCAGGGAAACAAGAGGCAGGTAGAAATAGAGCTCCTCTCCCCTTTAGTTGGCTCATTAATTGCATACAAAGCTCTCTTTTTTTTTTTTTTTTTTTTTTATTTTTTTTTTTACCCTACGAATTTAATACCTGTCACCCTCTAGATTTCCCTACTGTTTCAGGTATCTATAACTTCCCTATATTCTTTCAGTTCTTTCCCTAGGGCATGTAAACCTGCAGTGTATGTCTGCCTTACAGGTTGTTGCTGGAATGGCCAGATCCAGTAGGGTTGCATTTGTATCTGTAACCACTGGAGTGTCATTTTCTGGCCAATAGGTGTTTTATCTGGTATCTAATTGCTTGGCTGGAAGACAACGCAAGCGATTACTCTTATAGAGCTATTCTGGAATTGCAGCATGAAACAGGTATGAGTAAAAGCTGCTCAGGAAGGGGGTTAAAGTTACAGAGGTCTACGAAGCGAAAAAGGGTCAGCAACCTTTTGATTTTGAAAGATGCCAGAGAACAGGAAGCATAAGTAGAAAAATGGCTTGTGAGTGAAGTGATCCTTCCACCCTTCCCAGCTAAGATACTGTGTCTGTTGTTGAGTGCTGTGGTTGAAGGAAGGGACATTTGTGACTTTTGTCTCAAAACCCTGCAGCCAGAGTGATGACAGAGGTAGAAAACTTGACTTATGACTACAATAGAAAAACCTCTTGGTTGTTTAGAGAAGACTGACAGAAAAATATAAATAAATGGATTTTGCAAAAAGGGTAAGGTCTACATGCTTTGGTTTCTGTTTCTTCGGTGGATAATGAACCAGTTAGAATTATGGCATACACTCCCCTCTTTTCATTTGCATTTTTGGATTGTGCCCGTATTCAGCCAGTGCCACCTGCTTGGCCCTCCAGTTCTGGTTGCAACCAGGTGTGACAGAAGTAGCTGTAGGTGTGTGATTCTCTGAGAAAACAAACTGAAACGGAGGGAAAATTACCTAGCAGCTTCTGAGCAACTGCATCAAAAATTCTCAATGAAGAACAAGGACAGATGCCTTTCGGGAGCTGCCGTGATAGGAGAAAAACAGTCCCCAATGGACAGTCCCTTCGAGCAGGAGCTTGTGCTTGTGCTGATCACTTTTATCGTGCAGCTGAGTGGCAGGAAGCAAAGGCGACACATCTCAAGTTCAGCTGCACCAAATATAGTAGTTCTTCCTCTGTATGAAACCATTTTCCAGTTTCTTTAATGTTCAGTTTTCCTTTTCTTTTTTTTTTTTAATCTAATATAGTACAGCATCTTACGTCATCATGACCTTTAATAAGCGGTAGTGTGCTCTCTGTACAGCAGAGATTTACTTCAATCTTTACTCCCTGAAATATTTTTATTGCAACAATGACTTCTATTTTGGATAGGAAATCCCCACCCTACAAAAGAACCCCCAAACACCTGCTGTTGAATTACACCACTTCTTTGAGAATTATTATTTATTTTTTTTATCTGTGTGAATGCTGTTTTTTCCTCTGTTTCACTGTGGAGTTAGATTTGTGTATGTGTATTGTGGATGCATTGTGTCCTGTATTTTAAGACTATGTCTGAGCAGGGTGCACTAGATTCGTTTCTCAGATACGTGCTGGCAACATTCCTAAATGCATTTGATTTGATATTTAAACTCCTGCAGCTCCTATGAAGTTGAAAGTAGACAATTTGCTGTCTTCACATTTTTTCTTACTGAGACGTCTCTCATTTTTCAATATGCTTCAAACTTTAAAATTTCATTAAGTGCAAAAAAACTATTTTAGTCTTCTATTTCCTCTGTGGAGGGTATATTCTTGTTACTCGGATGATGCAGTTAAGCCCTTGCTTTTTAACAACACAGTAATTTAGGTTTTAAGACCTTCTTTCCTCACTTCTCTGTTTCTGCTTCATTCAAAAAACAACTTAATGGTGCAGAAATGGAAGAGTTAACTCTTCATTAAGAGTTAAACCTGAATAAGTGGACTTCTTTTCCTAGGCTTCCCAGATGTGTCAAGTCAAGGGCTCCGCTGTGGAGTATGTAGTACTTACTTTGATTTAAGTTGTTTCCTTATATTGTGTCCGGGCTCTGAGTGAGGGTTCACAGTCACGTTTCCAGTATTTCTTTCCATTCAGGTTATACTCTTTGATAATCATTTTAAAATGTGTGGAAATGTACCTTCATCTCTCCATGATGTTTTTCTACTTACCTGGTGAAAAAGAACACTAACGAGTTTCCTGTGGCTTTTAGACATTAGTTATGTTAGTTAGACACAAATTGCCCAAATAATCTTGATATAGTAGCTTCTATCTCTTTTTCTCAACAATCCTGTGTTTCACAAAAATGTATTGCAGTGAAAATTATGATGGTTTGGCTGAACAATTTGAACAGAAAGCTTTTTCTAATTCTTTCTAAACATGCCAGGTTACCATGTCAGTATGGAACTGCTCAGTTCATTAAAAAATGTGAAGAAAAATATATCTGTAACTATCAAATTATTAAATCTCCTTCCAGCTAAATATTGCTTTTCTATTTGGAACCATCATATTGTACTATAACTGAATGAAATGTGTGGTTCTACGCTCAGCCTAGTTTCCCAAATCCGTATGGGAATGATCTCTGTGCCTTTTGGTTCCTCATGATAACTGTTAAATCTGTCAGCCAATCTCAGTTTAATTTATTACACAGGTCGTCAGAAAGACATGAAATTTCTACATTTCTATTTCTCTTCTCTTGTCTTCCCTTCAGTTGTCATACCACGTCAGAAAATGCAAATTTTGGGGGCAAAAAATAACTGTTTATTTATGTGGTATTCTATTTGATCTTTTGCTGTTTGGCAGAGGAATAATGACCACGATATTCTATAAAGACCATAATATTCTGAGGCTGAGATTTTAAGCAAATAACTAGTTATTTTGGGGTGCGTACACTGAAACAGACTTTTGAAAATCACAATATTCAGAGAAAACTGAATATCAGTCTTCTGGTAGCCAGTCCATGACAAATGTAACATTTAGAATCAGTAGAAGCAATCTAAAAATCTTAGTCAACATTTCTAGAAATGTATTTCTATGGAAATATATAGAATTGATCCTTGTAACATTTTCTAAAACCTTTTTATAAGGCAAGTCTTCAATTTTTCCAGGATCAGAGCTGTTACCAGGCAGGAGTTCTCTCAGGATTATTCTTTCCTATTTGCACGATTAAATTCCTGATACCATGAGATACAAATGATTGCAAAAAGTCTGGGATGGGTTTTGATTTTTAATTTTAGGGACCTACTCTGTCATGAATATCTTTCATGAATGTTTTAGGTAATGCAAATAACAGCAATAGGATTTAACTTTTACTTGTCTCTTACTGCTTGATGATAGGAGATTCTGGGGAATTATTCACAGCAGAATTAGGTCTTTAATATTCCTTATTAGAATCTTCTGAGTAAATCTGTAGTCTTTTTACATCTGATCATTATTCATAATTTTACTCTATCTGTGAAGCTAGGTCTAAGATGTACATTTTTTGATGCAACTGATCTTCCTGTGCTAGATATTTTTTGTTAGATATTCTAAAAAGACTCAGAATGATGACTGTTTCTTGATAGTTTTTCCAATTTTTAAACCTATTGATTTATACATTTTTCCTAAATGCTGTTTTTCTAGTTTTATGTCATGTGAAGAATAGAGTAGAAATCTCATGTTTATTGCAAATTTCTATTTCAAAGGTGTCTTTGAAGGTTTTGTAATCATAAAGATAAAAGAATAAATAACCCAACTTGCCCTATTAATGTACTGCTCAGTAGTAGATTTGCTTGTTCCAGTAAAAGAATAAACACACTGCCTATTTTTCAATTAAGGCTGATTAGCTAAATAATATTAGAAGAATGGCTTAGATAATGGAAAAAAAAAATAATTTTTGATGGGGTAGCTGAAGCTTGAATAAGAATTCGGGCTAATTGCAGCAGTGGACAGCTGACTAACATCTTGGTATTGTATCTGATGCTTCTGCATAATTATCTTCAAAACTCAATAATGTGACTGTACTAAATGAAATTCATAAACTGCAGAGCCGATATAGGTCTGTGATCTGTCAAGTTCATGGTGGTTTGGGGATTTCATCGTTAAAGGACACAAACCAAATTATTGTAAAAACAACGAGGAAACAAAGTGAAAGAAGCTCTTAATGTTCAGTTGGAGATGCAGTCTGGTGGTAAATCTGACAACTCAAAAAGCTCTTTAAGTACAACTGATTTTGAGAGCTAAAGACAACTGGAATTTGCCATTTAAAAGAACACATTTTGTAAATAACAAGCCCCCAAACAACTTATTTTTCTTTTCTAAGTAAAATATGCTATTGCATTATATAGTGTAAACTATTGAAAATATATTTAAAACCCGTTTTCAGCTTAGTCCTTTCCTAATAAGCAAAACTAGCAGGTATCTTTCAGAAAAATAATCCAGCCTCCCTAAATATGGTTCCCCAGTTCAGCATAATTCCAAAATGCCTTCTTGCTTTTAAGAATGTTGACGATTTACATGTCCTCAGTTACACATTTCGTTGGGGACCTGCCTGGACCAGGGGCCAGCTGAGGTCTGGCTGTAGAGTCTTCTGTAGGCCGTTAAAGGCAGCTGAAGGGAGTGCAGTGCAGGTTCAATTCAATGGTTTCTTGAGAAGCAAAATTCCAAGTACCTGTTGGTTCCCCGTACGACATCGTTCAGCTCGCAGGCTTACGTACTGGGAAAAAGATTTTTCCTTATTCTTCTGGTTTGGATGATTTGATAAACATGCAATTTTAAATAAGCTGATAATAGTCATTTTGTGACTGCAGTCAACTGAACATTTTTGTGTTCATTTAGTTTGTTTAATGCAATTCTGTAATTGATTGTTATGTGTCAAAATATTGTGTTTCACTTTGAAATGTTCAAAAATGCAGTCACTAAAAACTTTTATAACTATTTATGCAAACACCTTAATAAAAAAGTAAATTTTGTTAGTCAAATTTTAGTTCAAGGATCACATTAACATTTTAACCATCATTTGTTACAGTCATGAATAACAAGCAGTTTTAATTACACAGTGAGTTGGAATACTTAACTACTGTCTTAATTAGTGAACATATTTTGTTAGTGTTACCTGATGTCTGATACTCTTAAAAAAAAAAAAAATCAGAGTAAAACTGTTTGATTTCATTCTTTTTTAGATGTTTGGTTTTCTGCTCCCAGCTAGCTAGCTCTATTCTTATTTGGTCAAATTAATTACTGCATCAAAAGTTTAAACCACAAGGAGTCAATACGCTTTGTTGCGTATTTACGGTCACTCTCAAAATAATTTCTTGCAAAAGCATAAAGATAATGAAATCCTAAGGACTTCCCAGTAAAAACCTCTGAAAATATCATAAGCATAAAGCATAACTTCCTGTAAATATTTATTTATTTAAAGTTAAGAGGCAATTTTTGCAGTTTTCATCCTCCTTTCTTTGGTGGGTTTTTTTTTTTGTTTGGTTAGTTGTTTTTTTTTTTTAGTTGGTTTTGTTCCTGGCTAAGAAAGAATGCTAATTTTACAGACTGGAAGCAATTCATTTTAGTGCAGAAAAGAGCCCAAAGGCCTGCTATACATGTCTTAAATCCCACCCTTGTCTTCCTGTGAGTGATTAATGGGACAGTGAGACATACACCTTCTCCAGGTGGTTCCTATCGAAAGTGTATTCACCCTTAACAGGTGATCCTATGTTGTTAGTCATAAACAAAATCAATGTTTTTTTTGTTCTGGCACTTCTCTAGTCTTGTCCCTAAGCACTTGAAAAGGGGGATGAGCATGTAGTTTCTGTTTGTTTTCTGTGTTAGCCTGTTACAGAATGATAGAAAAATAAGCCAGGGAAAGACCTTAAGAAGTCATGTAGTTCATTGCAGATGTCAGGATTTAAGTATATTTACATGATACCACAGCATGTATAACCTTTTCCTAAAAACCTCAAAGAGATATCAGAGTGCCTGTAGAATACCTATGGGTATGTTTCAGGGAGGGAAAAATATCCATGCTATCTTACAGAAATCTTTTTTACTACAAATTATGCTGATTCCATTTCATTCTACTTCCAGACACTTGGAAAACAATTGTTTGTCCTTCTCTTAATGACAGCCACTTAGTTATCAGAAGATTGTTATCAATGTCCTTCCTTCCTCAGTCTTCTCTTCTTTAGACTAAACAAAATCCTTCAATTTCCTTAGCGGTCATTCTTCTAAAACTCTAATTATTCCTGTAACCTCCATCATGGAATCTTTCCAATTTGCTTTTTTCTGTTTTAAAACCCCAGAACTGGATTATAACCCTCAGTTGTGCTCTGTAACACTATTACTTTACTACCAACTCTCCATTATATTTTTGGCCATTTTATTTCTTCTTCAGTTTCAAGTACATGGAATTCCTGAATTTCAAATTGTGAATTTCATATTCTAAAAGATTAGCACTGTTCTACCTGCATCTTTCCAGACTCCAAACTTGCTATTCAGAGTGTTCTGCTTAATTTTGTTTAGTATTCTCTTGACTCTAGAACTGCAGTCATAACTGAGTTACTAATAATTTTAAGACAAAATCTCCGCCACGTCTATGTGTATATTTAAGTGAAGGAAAAAAAGGGAGAGACTCACACTTCTCTTGTCTGCACGAAGTTGAACCTGGCAGAAGTCAAAGCAGATGAAAAGCTTTACATAGCATCTTCAGAGAGTAAAAAGAGCAAAGAGCTGTTTTGTAATTTTATTTTTATGTTTCTAAGCCTAAGAGGCTTCTTGACAAATAAAAAACATAGTCCACAATATTCATATCTCACTTGCATAATTTTATGAGGCATTTATTCTTATTTTGTTCTCCAAATATGTATTTGAAACCATAATTTTCAAAATGTGAAGCATCCAGATTGAAAATTTTGGCTTGAAAGATGTATTTTCAACTTTGTTCCATATTTAAATGACAGCATAAGGCTCTGTTATTGTATGGGAGTTTTGTTGCGTGATATGTACTTTTTTCCCTGTTTTTAAAAAAGTTTCATATTTGCACACTTATCTTTCAGAGCACTGTTTTTTTCTTTTTATTTTCTTTTCTGAATTTTCTACTCTTAGTACAAAAAATTAGACTAGGAAATAACGCTCTTGTGATCAGATCTCTAAGGCTGATGAAGTAGTATCATGTTTTCATGAAAGGTCACATGGTTTCCTTATCCAGTAGAGCTTTCTGGTATTTTGTTTTTCTAACGTGGACTTTTCTGTGTCCTTCTCTTCCGTATTAGCATATAGTAAACACAAATCAAGATCTATTTAATGTATGACCCCTTTGTTATTGGTGGGTTTTACATTATATTAATATTTAATATTCAGATTAATTTATTGTACTTAGAAGTTTAGTGCTGATATATGTATTTGAGCTAGTCTCTCCAAGCTTCATTTGTAGTCAGTGTAGAGTGGAGTGTTTGGATGAGTTGAATAAGTGTCCAAAATTGGTTAGATGACAAACCTTAAAAATTGCCTATTTTTCAAAACGAAGTGGGGTGGACCCTAACTTTTTTTTTTTTTTTTTTGGGTAGTATCTCTGGGTTTCACGTCACATCTTCTAATAACTTACCTGTTGCACAGTCAGTGGATGTATGTTCAAACTCCAGGGACACCAACCTGAAAAAGCACCTCTCTTATGAGGAAAGGCTGAGAGACCTGGGTCTGTTTAACCTGGAGAAGACAGAGAGGGGATCTCATCAATACTTATCAATATCTAAAGGGTGGGTGTCAAGACGATGGGGCCAGACTCTTCTCAGTGGTGCCTGGTGACAGGAAAAGAGGCAATGGGCACAAACTGGAACACAGGAAATTCTGTTTGAACATAAGGAAAAACTTCATTACTTTGAGGATGATAGAGCACTGGAACAGTCTGCCCAGAGAGATTATGGAGTCTCCTTCTCTGGAGATATTCAGAATGTCCCTGGACAAGTTCCTGTCCACCCTGCTCTAGGTGAACCTGCTTTAGCAGGGAGTTGGACTAGATGACCTCTGATGTGATTCAGATTTGTCATTACAAGGGAGGAAATAACATGGCCCATATTCTGCAAGGTAGCACAAGGAAGGATTCTCACTATACCTGTCAAAGAGAAGGAACTTTCCTTTATCCTGTTACTTTAAAGGGAAGAGAAGAAAGGGGAAGTGTGACAGGGAGATAAACCTTAATGAAAATTCCTTTACATTTTGACCCTGTCTTCCTCAGGCAAGGAAATATTCAAATTTACGTTTGTACTGATTAATGAAATTACTCCATGCAAATCCCTGTTTAACCTCAAAGAATCTGGAGCACTTTAAGGGATTGCTGACACAAGCTGATGATAAATTGTTTCTGAATATGTTATCCAAGTCATTTTGTATAGACATATCATCATGACAGTTTTTCCCAGCTTGCTTGCAACATTAGAGGAATGCTTTCTAAAGCTAAGATATGCCATAGCAACTATATCTTTCCTATCCATAAGGAAATTAGACTTGTTTAATATGATTGTTCTTGGCAAATCTGTGTTTGTTGTTAATCGTCTCTTTTTAAAATTGATTTGTTTGGGGGAATATGAGGCGTACATTAGGGAACCTGGTTTTCTGGAATTATTGTCCAGATTTGCATTATCATTTAGTAGGCAGGCACTTGTTTACAGAGAACTACAGACAGCTGAATGTTTGACTGAAATTTCACTCAATAATTAAGTTTTGGACTGAAGATTCAGGTGTCTGGACTGATTTCTTGTGGCAGTCTTCCCGTCTGGCCCAAGTGCTTTCTTTCACGGAGTAGCCAGTCATGATCTTTCACACTGTTCAAAGAACAGGCATTGACTGAGCCTTTTTTTTTCTCATCTTATTCACAGGTATAATATTTGGAATGTGAAGAGCAGAGTGAAGTCCGGAGGGCACCTGTTAACGATCCTTTGTTACAGGTAGATGTTGTAGAAAAATATGGTGTTAGCTTAAAATTAACAAAGATAGCTTTTTGCACACTGGGTGCACTCTACGGTGATCTCCATGAGGAATTTCCCAGATGTTGGGAAAGCCCAGTAAACATCAGGCTTATATTTTGAAATATATGATATCAGAACTTTTGCATATGGAATACGTAACAATTCTTCCATATGTAACATTAGAAAAAATAAAATATTTCATAGATACACACCTATTGCAGTCTCTGTGTATCTCTTCAAAAGGGGAAAAAAAAGAACGTGCATATTGTGGAAAAAAGTATATATGCAGATGTGAGTTCTATTTTGCCAATAAAATAAATATCAGAAGAAATGAGATCCCAAAATTGATAAATCAATCAAACATAAAAGCAGTATGACAAGTGTTTCAGTCAGAAATTGGAGAGTTCACTAGAATTCCTGTGGAAATAAATTTTCTCTCAAACTTGTCTAAAACGGTTCTAGCAACATTTTACCCTCTTGGAAAAGTTACCAAGGGAAGGGATGCAAGTTATTATCTTGCAAACAATAGAACATGTAAACATTCGTAGTCATGTCTAAAAGCAATAGGATTCCAGGAAGTGTACATTAGTGTCTGCTAAATCAGTTTTGTTGGTATATTAAACAAGTGCTTGCCTTTGGCTACTTAAAGCAAAACTGCCAGGTTTGTCAACTGCAATATGAAATTGTTTAATTTGTTTTATTTTTCTTCAGAAATTCAACAAAATATGCATCCTTTTAAAACAGCAGAAATATGTATTATAAGGGACAGCACAACTAGTTATTAAATTTCACACATAATGGTACTTTTACATGTAGGATTTCAGAGGTATGATTTATGATGTGGAACAAAGATGAAGTTTGCCTTTACTACTTCAGCTATCCCACCTTGTAATCCAGCAAACCTGCTACTCAAGCTCTACCTAGGAGGAAAAATTTCCAAGAAAATATGTGAAATGCTTGGAGGATTATTTTAGCAGTTCCTGTTCCCTCTGTATGGTCACATAGTGGTTCCCTGTGAAGAGGACCCAAGTCCACTATCTGGAAGTTGTTGTTCAGTTCTGATTTATTTCCAAGGAGATTCAGACCATAATTTTGCTCAGACGAGCATCCAAACCATCAGATTAAAAGTTTTTGAGGGTTGTGAGGAAGGAAAAGGTATGGAAGTGATAAAAGAAAAGCTCTTGGTTTCTACAGATGCTACTGCTCTATTTTTATGTGAATAATGAAACTCTCAGGAACAGAAAATGGCATTCTACTTGCCTAGGAAATGTTTAACTATAAAACTGAAGTGATACATTTTGTCTTAGGTTCACAATATGTAAGGAATCTTCCTTGCAAAATTGGACTCGAAGGAAAGAAAAAGAGATTTGCATTCAGTCTAATGGCATACAGCTGGTAAGTGAGAGAAAATCTAAATGTTACATCTGAGTCAGTTGAGGGTACTGTTATCCTAATTTCCCTGGCAGCTGAATATGCTTTATTCAGTTCGACCTTTTCACTTGCTGTGAATTTTTTGCATTTCACGGAGCCAGGTATCAAACAAATGAAAATTACTCTCTACTTGATACGAGGGAGCCCTGAACCCTAGTCCTGCTGTACTGACTGTTTGGTGCTTTACTCAGGGCGGAAGAGAATCATAAAGGGAAACTCATCTCCTAAAAACTGTCTTGAGTGCCTCATAACATGATGACTAGGGAGAACTCTTCTGGTATGTTGAAAATGTGGATTCAAATGGTTCAATGGACAACTGGCACAACACAGATAACCAAACCTGCTCATTGGTGAGCATCTCTCTTCTTAAGAGTATAGATGATCAAAATGCTCTGCCTCATATCAGATCAAACAATTCAGTAGGGACAGCTCAAAATATCAAATTCAGAACAAAACAATATCAGAATGGAAAAATATTAAGGTCTCAAGCCAGCATAGATTGACCCAAAGTGCATCTTGCTTTTTCATACGACTCTCAGAACAGTAATAGACACACTTTTAGTCTGTCTGAGTCAATCAATTCTATTGTATAATAGCTTTTCCAAGCATGAAGACAGGTCATGGAGGAAAGCTCACAAATATTGGAGTCAGATTTGGTCTCTTTTTTTTTGAATGCCACATGTTGTTCTTCTAGTTCTTATACCTCTCTGATTATGGAACTGCTGACACACCTCTCCACATAGAGAGAAAGATGTCAGTTTTTTAACGAGCAAGAAATATTACATTTAGATACCTTCAGCTATACAAGACATAGGCCAGCAGCCAGAAGTGATGTATTGTTGCTATAATATGCATGACTTTTTATCTGGGTCTTAAGGAGAAAAAACTAAGAAAGGGTCATTACAGATATACTCCTCCTCTCTAATAGCATCATCTCTTATGAGTTTATAAAATAATGAAAAGGAAATACCCTTTTTTCTGTTATTTGAAATATTTGTTAATCTTTATTCACTATTTGAATACTTCCACTATTTCATGGAAATATATTCTCCTTTTCAACAGTTCTTTGTAACCAGCATTCAGTCATCCAATTTCTATTATTGTTGTCTCAAATAAAAATGGAATATTGACAATGTAGGTTTTTTTATATTAAGTTAGAAGAATTAATAGACAAATTGAATCATAGAATGGTTTTTGTTGGGAGGGACTTTTGAAGATCACCTAGTCCGACCTCCCTGCTATGGGCATGGACATCTTTTACTAGATCAGGTTGCTCAAGACCCCGTCCACTCTGACCTTGAACACTTCCAATGAAAATCTGAAAATGTTGTCTATTAGAGCATCCTAAGCTTGGGGCGTGAGAGGTGTCAGCCTTCTCCACCCTATCAGTCCTTCTTCTGCCTTTTTTCTACCTGCTTCAGTTTGCCTTCTGGTCTGATAAGCTATTAATAAGGAGGACCTAATCCTCTGTTTCACTTTGCTGGTGTCCACGCTCTGAAATGTCCTCTCTATTTTTGCAAATAGAAGCCTTAATTTGTTGAACGTTGCACAGTTTGGCTGTCAATACGCTTGTTTGGGAATTCAGAGATTGCTGTGTGGTAGTTTGAATGGGGAAGGAACCCACAGCTTCTGGCTCCTTCTTCCTGGCCTGAAAATCAGATATGTGACATGAATTCCTTACAAATACATGTGACATGATTTCCTTTCCAGATGGAAGATAGTTTAGAAAGGATAGATGTTCAATTATAACTAAAAAGTGTATGACCGAATAAAATTTCTGATATGTATTGAAAAAAATCCTGTTTTCTCTCCAAACTGTGCATCTCACCCTCTCCTTCAGGAGGCCAGACAGAGAAAAGGGAGATGTATGTTCCCCTCAGTTATAGCTCTTTGAAAACCTTACTTTTTTTTTTTCTTTTTTTTTTCAATTGCTATTCCTGGCCATGGAAGGGCCAGAAGGAGAAAAGACTCTTTGTGGGGAAGACAAGAGAGCAAGAAGGAAGGAGGAGGAATAGAAGTTATGGGTGTAACTGCTCTGGGGGTGGAGTTGAACTGTAGTGTGTGTACATTTTTAATTTTCTCTCTCTGACCTGCAACATCTTACTGTGCTGTCACCCATAAACGCAAGACAGATGTTTGAGTATATATGCTCAAACAAGAAAATATGTTACTTGATTCGTTTATATGACCTACCCATGGATTCTGATTTATATGAAATGGTATTTTATAATGAAATACAGCTGTAAAAGAAGTGAAAATAAGTAATGATAAAATAATATTTTCAAAGTATTGTTTTGCTGGCTGCCCTCTAAAGGAGTCAGATTCAAGACTGTAGAATAAGAAATAGTGAGTGATGAGACAGAATGAAGAACTTCAGGGAAATGGTGAAGGCCATGTCATAAAAAGTTCCATTCAACCAGCTTCAGAGACAGAAATTTGTGAGAGCAGGTCTCTGAAGACAATTAGATTTTATATTTGTGAAACTTCTATGTAATACATATATTATGGCAAGCCCTAAAAAAAAAGTAATTCCCTACTCATTGCAGACTGTGGATGGTATGTCCTATAAGCAACTGAATGGTGATAAAACTATTTTTAGCAGCATCCCTACTTCGTACTGAATGAAACAAAAGGTCCAGTGAAAAATAATGTTATACCACAATTGAAAGCCTTCAGCTGCATGACATTAGTCACCATTAAGGTAAGTTTTGCATAGAAGGGCTTTAATCAAGGCTGCCTGGGCAGCCTGATTTTTTTGTTTTCTAATGTTCTGATGCTTGAATTGCCTTGAATGTGCTGCAAGGATGTTAATATGTCTCATTACACTGATTGGAAAATTTCACCTGTATGCATGCTAAGCCCAGAGTTAAGGCTGTCACGTGGAAACCGATACCTCAAATTCATACACGGGTTCTTCATTGAAGAGTGTATAAAAATAAAAGTAATTTCTAAATGAATCTTAACTCGGTGTTCTTGTTTAAGAATGGCTGTGACAGCTGCTAAACTAGCTGCGTTAAGTATTCTGATTACATATTAAATTTAAATAATTTTTTGGGCCGTAACTTTATATGAGGACTAGAAGCCTGAATATTTAATGCTTATTTATGAAAATGGACAGGGACGGGAGCAGAGCAGCTAGAATGGGTAGGCATTGTA
Organism: Calidris pugnax; assembly: GCF_001431845.1. Taxonomy (NCBI): domain Eukaryota; kingdom Metazoa; phylum Chordata; class Aves; order Charadriiformes; family Scolopacidae; genus Calidris; species Calidris pugnax. Next base: position 4,799,133 of record NW_015094509.1, read on the forward strand.
GTCTGTAGTTACTGTCTCCTGTGTCTCCTAGTTTACGACAGAGGAAAGGGGACAAGCAAAGGTATTCAGTGCTATTTTTTTTTTTTTACTCTATGATAGTTCTCCTAAGGTAGTGATTTGTTCACTGGAGAGAGATAAAGAGATTACAGCAGCAAGTGGGCCTGGGAACTTATATTAATGCAGAATCAATACTGCACTATAAAATCAAAGTTCATTGGACTGAGAATTGAGCATTTTCTCAAATTTTAGCAGTTCCCTCTTGTAAACAGTTTGCCTATGAGGTATTTTGATTATCTATAATGCTGTTGGTCTGCTGACCCATGCCACCATAGAAAATTAGTTTGACACACTGTGTAGCATCACTATAATATTACCTAATGCAGCCCAGATCTATCTTTGATAAAAGAGCTACGATTATCCTCCTGCTCAACAACACAAAGGGTTCTGGTGGGTAGTGTGAGAGCAAAAATAACACCTGATACTACAATTGCATTCACAAAGGTGGACTCTTGAGCCAGTTGCTAACCCTGTTGGGTTTTAAAGCTTCACCAGCGTAGATCTTGTTGTATATTTGAGTGTAAAGCATACAGAGCCCTTGCAGTATGTTTGTTTATGCAAATGTTTGTTTATTGTTATATATTCTTAAACATTTTACAGCCCTGCTTCATTATGAAGTATCAATTTGTTTGAATCAATACCCACGGCAAGCTTGTAAACCGAGAAACATATTTTCTTTCAAGAGGTTTAACATCTCTTCTAATCTAGCATGGTAGGTTTTGGCACAGCCAGAATCCTGTGTTGTTTAGGATTGAGTATGCTTGCAGATAAAGCATTTTCACAGTTTCATAGTCTTCAATAATAAGACTATTAAATGAACTCATTTGCTTAGTGTTGGAATATTAAATATTTCTACATCTGTTGTTCATATGTGCACATGAAACATTTTTTCTGTTATGGAAAGTAGCCATGAGCTCTCCCTTTCTCTTATCCTCTCTCTCTTCCCTCTTGCTTTACATATATTCTGTATGTGACTATTTCACAGAATGAATAAAAAAAAAAAATCAGTGGAAAAAAGAAGTTGTCTTCCACGCCAAAGATATACAAAATAGGTCCATTATTTTGCAGAGAAGAAAATTTGAGGCTTCCTTCAGGAAAAGACTTTGAGTGCCTTATAAAGCAGGAAGACTTATCTTTTCCCATTGCTCTCCATGTAGAGACAGACGACATATGGCTTCAAGTAAAACCTGTGGCCCATCACCATAGCATTCTTCCAGTTTTGCACTCATTGCAAGGAGTTTTATTAATTCATATTTTATGCAAAGCCATTGATTTATCCTTATCGTCCTATCTCTATATTGTGTATTTTGCTGGATTCTGGACACTAATTCTGCAGAAAGCCCTCGTTGTCAGCGCTCCTAAGGGCAGACGGGCAATTTGATGAGAACAGTACTTTAAAAAAATCCACAAAACCAAAACAGTTTTAGAAACATAGGTGGAAAGGACTCTTCGGTGACTACATAATCTGTTTATCAAACTGTAGACTGAACCATGAATGTGGTCTAGATCCTAATTAGACTGTTCCTCCTATACTTACTGTCTAGAGAATGAGCGATAGAATCAGTACAGTAGTCTATGCACTATTTGATTTTATATTACATTTGTTTAATGAAAAAATATATCTTTCCAGCTTTTAACATGCTGCCAAGTTTTGACACAACTGATTTGCACTGATTGAGAAGAGGACATTTTAGTGCCTGAATTGGGAGGCTTAAATCAAACTAAGATATTTGATTGCTATGCATGTATTGTTTGACGGGGTGATTGACAATAGGGCCTCTTTAAATAAAAAGAGTCAAAGGCTTTACATTTTACAGCTAGCAGCCCAGTCAGAAGACAGGGATGCTTTTCTTCTGATAGGTCTCTAGATACAGATGTTCTGTCACCCAAAGATACAAGCAGGTCTGTGCTGGAGGGTATAGATGATCTGCAGTCTTTGATACACAAGGAGTTGCTGATGTGACTAGTTAGAAGACTTAAAAAATTAGCAGCAGGATCCTTTGTAGAAAATTGTAATAAGAGTTTTCTGTTTCACCTATGGCCCAAGCTCCGGGCCTAAAAGGGATTTGCAAATACAAGATCAAGGTATCCTACTACTTTTTTTGCATTTATAGAATCATGGATTGACACAAAAAAAAAAGTGAGCTGTAGCTGATGACAGTGGACAGTAGGGTCACAAAGGGCAAGCAGTGTAAGAGGAGCGAGCGTAGCTGCTGGTGTACATGGATATATGTAAAATTTCTATATTGTTAAAATGAATATTTTTTTCAATTATAAATTTAGTAAATATTGTCTAAAAAGTACATTTTTAAAAAAGGTGTGTACTGCTATATTTTTAATTGAAAAAGTTGAGTAATTTTTGTCATCAGCTACTCATTTCATGGCAGGAATATCCCTGCTTTTGTTTGATTTTCACTTGGCAAATATTTGGCAAGAAAGAGGCATCTGGATACAAAGTCATTTTGAAATTAACCCTTCATAGCTGTATGACCTAAGCATATACTTATGAAACTTCCCGTGAGATTTTTCTGGATGTTGACAAAAGGTAGTCAACAATTCCTGTACTGTATGTTGCCCTAAATCTTTGGTGCTAAAATTTTCATGGGAATACATGACACTACAAGAAACTTAATGATGTAATTAGAATATGAAATTAGATGATAAGCTCAAGAGTATTAAAAGATTAAAATTTAATACAACAAAAAAGCAGAAAGGCAAAGGATTAAGAAGTCTTTCACAAGTGATTTCATGTTTTTCCTGTCCATGAACATATGGAAAAGATAATACTTAGAAAATGTGATTACTCAGATAAGAGAAATTCTCTCCTTCTGCTCTAGAAGTAGGATTACTGCTTCAACTCTAGATATAAACCACACTCATAATAATGTAATTATCATCAATTTATACCACAGCTTTCCACTGAAGCTGCAAAAACAAAAAAACAAATGCCTTAAGAACTTTGGAGTGCTCTGCTTTGTTAGTCCCAGATTTTTAAAACTCTCAGTGGTGGCTTTAAATTCATGACTCAAAAAGAGAATTTTGACTTGTCTTTTTATAAATTTTTATTTTACCCCTATTTCAGCACATTTTCTCATTTATGTTGCATTTGTAAGTTTTTTACTGAAACCAGTGAACTGAGTTTTTTGTAATTGTCCTTCCTAACTAAAAGCTGAAACTCAAGTGTAATCATTTGCTTTCCAAGAGCTGAGATTTTATGTATTTATGGCATATAGCAGTAGACTATCAATGAAAGAGTAAGAATTAATAATACTTGGAAATTGGAATTCGAGTATTATTAATGTTGTTTATGAAGGTACAAAGTGGACCAAAGTGAAATTTAGAAGTCTACTTGTAAAAATATAGAATTCCTAGTATAAAACCTAAATAATTGACTAGCAGATTTGCTTCAGAAAAAGTTTGTGTGTATGTTTGATGTTCTGGCAAGTGCTACAGTGTTAGATTGCTTTGACCGCTGTCTGTAACAGGGTTATGTGCGTATAGCTATGTGTAGGTGCAGGGAAACACACCTATATAGAAAGCTAAATAAAAAATTATCTCACTTCCATTAAAATAAACAATATCAGGGTTAGGTTATTTTTCATAAATATTTCATAAGTTGTTACATATTCAGATGTTCAAAGTAAAGTCCAGGTCAGCTTCATAAATTCTGGAGTGCATGCCGTTTTTTTTGTTAAATATTTGACTAAAATAGTCAATCTATTTTGGATTCTGATACTCAAAGAAGAGCAGATTTGATTCAAAGCTCGCTGTCATCAATGGCAGTTTCTCCAGTGAGACTTATGGCTTGAGAGAGGATCTGTTAGAAGTGTCTAGATGAAGGAATTTCTTCCAATATCAAGATAACACAGTAATAACGTTTACCATTTCTTTCCAAGGCATTTTTGCATTTAAGACTTGATGGTAATCTTTAGGCAAGATTTTTGTAAAACTAAAGAAATAGTCCAGACTTCACCCATTACCTTTGTAGAGCTGTTCTTGAAGGTCGTATTGCGCTCTGTGAAGTTAACACAGCAATGCTAAAGGCATTTCCCAAGCACGAAGTACTGGAAAGCAGGCTAGCAGGAATGTTCCCTCTCATGAGATTTGCCTGTAGCAGTTGTGTTTCCTACCTACTGTAGTACAAAGTTAATCCAAGATTCATTTGTTATTTAAATAAATGTACCTAGTTGAAATCGGACAGAAAAGACAAGACCTTCCACAGCTTCTAGGCTACCTCTGAGCTTTCTGTTCCAGGGGTGATGAACACAAGCCCTGGCACTCATTCTGAGAGTCACAGCTTACAACCAACGGACTCTCTTCTCTTCTGCTTCAAATTCAGTGTGAGTTTGTGGGGACAGCACTTGACCATTTATCTTCAGGAGACCTGTTTTCTGTCACCAGCTCTGATGCCGGCCTACTGGGTTGGCCTACACCCGACTGTGTGCTGTGCTGTTTCCACCCCTAAAAGCCTTCCAAAGTGAAATATCTTCCTGCTGCTATGTTTTTAGTTAAAAATGGAGAGAATATTTTTAATTTTGGAAGCTTTCTTCTGTAACTGCAAGCAATAATTTTCAGTGGCAGATGTGGATGTACCACTTCAGTTACTGAACATCTGGTCAAAACCTACAGGATATTAGTGGTTACTGAGGAGAAGGGAAAATAAATGTAGACGCTTGTGTATTAATCATACTTAGGTCAGCGGATAGAGGAGGTATAAATTTATTTCAGTCAAGTTTTCAATGACTCTGAACTGTTCCTCATACACATTTGGAAATGCAGGGTGGCGTTTTGGTAGTACTGAATACTCTACAGAAAAAAAAAAAAGATTATTTGCAGAACGTTAATTCATCATATTCACAAACTCTTTTTACTTCAAGAATAAAGCAGAAACTTTTCAGAATTCTTTTGATAAACTAAAATATGCCCTTTGAAACAAGTTTTACATGAATTATTTCAAATGGCCCTATGAGTGATACAGGTTAGCTAGTACAAAACAAAAACTACTTCTCCCTGTCTCTCTCCCTGCCCCTATTCCTTGCCTTCCCTTCTCTCCCCTCTGCTTCTAAGACGGTTCAGTTTCTATCTTGGACTACAGTAAAAAATTGTAGAATATGTAGGCAAAATATGTGTTCATCTGTCTCATTTTTCCTAAGAATAAGGTTTTTTCCAGGGAACTGTTGACTGTGTTGTATTGCTTAAAATACAAGAGCGTTGCCTGTTAATATTTATGGTTTGCTTCTAGATGGAAAATACAAAACATCCTTACTGACAGCAAAAACAGATGCAACACAAAAGGAAATATTTTATCTGTTAAAAGAGAAATTTAAAGATTGTTTAATTACTGTTTTACATGACGCTCTAAAGGTACAGGAAGATACGTTTTTATAACAGATGGTAAATTGATATGTCCATATCTATACTTATAAATGGCTAGGTAGTTCCCTTATTCATTAAATAGTAATCTTGCATCATCCTGGTTTGCCTAAACTGCAGCATGTACGTATGTCATAATTTTCTGTCGTGTGTCATTAAATATTTCATTAGGACAAATATTTCAGCTACTTGGATTTTCTTAAAAGCAAAATTTTGTGAAAGACTGTAACCATGTATCAGAGAGCCTAGTGAAGGTAGTTGGATCAGACCTGCTTTTCTGCAGGTTTTAAGAAGAGCTGCTGCCATTGCACCAAGTAATTATAGCCCATCACAGGCAGAGCGTCAGCACAGCCCGACACATCCAGAAACACTCTGCTAAACTCCAGTTCTAAGTGTAGTCTTTGAGCTGAGATTATATGCAACCCTGTACGGGTATGATTCAAGATCAAGATTTTCTGCAGAAAACATGATAGAGTATGCATATAGGCAGAAAATTCTGAAAAAAACCTGCTAGCTGGAAGAGATGGCGTTGAACAGAGCAGCATATTTCGAGACTGTTGGGACTAGAAGATTAAAAGGTAATTGTACCTATAAAACTGGGCACCCTGCAATATATTTCTGTTTAACTGTGTAATCCTTCAAACTACTTCTCTAAAAAGTTTGAAAAAAATCCCTCTTTTCCTGGACTGAAATTTTATGTTGGGGAGACACGACCCGACAGTTACAAAAGGACAACAACCTTATCTTCCTGCTTTCTGCTCTTTTGCCCTCTGCTGGTACCATCTTCCATTACCAGCTTTAAGGGAGCAGCACTATTTTATTATTCTAGATAAATTTCCTATCTAGGTACATCCAGGTTCAGATGTACCTGGCTCATGTTTACTTAGGACACAAATGATCTAATTAGTGGACAAAATTCTTTGAATACTGGTTGTCACTATATTTGCAAGAGAAAGACCAACCAGAGCTGGTATGTTGTCTCAGTAGAATGCAAAGTAGATTTTAACAAGCTTGTGGAGGTGTCAGAGCAGTCCAGTTGTCATGGCACAGAGCTCACTACAAGCTTGTGTCTACAGCTTTTTCTTTTTTTTTCTGGATTGTCAAAAGTACTCAAACTAGCTCATTTAAAGCTATCTTAAGCATCCACGCACCATAGTACTGACATGCCTTTAACTAATGTTTTTATGTATAATATACTTTGTTAACACGTATTGTGCTGCGTGTCATAGCTAGAGCAAGTCCGTTTCATAGAAAAGTTAACATTTGTTTTCATTCCGCCTTGGAACGTGACCAAAACCTTTTGAAACACTGCAGCAGACATGGAATTATCAAAATCAATGTTTATGCATCAAAACATGTGGATATACTTAGGGAACTGGCTTAGCATGGAGGACACCCAGGTTCAATTACATTGTTCTATATAGAATCATGGAATCATTCAGATTGGAAGAGACCCTTGGGATCATCGAGTCCAACCATCTCCCCTACTCTACAAAGTCCTCCCCTACACCATGTCCCTCAGTACCCCATCTAAACGTCCCTTAAACACATGCAGAGATGGTGACTCAACCACCTCCCTGGACAGCCTGTTCCAATGCCCGACCACTCTTTCTGTGAAAAATTCCTTCCTAATGTTCAATCTAAACCTCCCCTGTTGGAGCTTGAAGCCGTTCCCTCTCGTTCTGTCACTAATTACCTGTGAGAAGAGACCAGCACCAACCTCTCTACAGTGTCCTTTCAAGTAGTTGTAGAGAGTGATGTAGAGAGCCTCCTCTTCCTCATACTAAACAGTCCCAAGGAACAAGAACAGACTTCTTTCTTGCTAGAACGTGCTGGATCAGGCAGAGTAAGGATTTGAACCTCTACTTCCTTTAATAATCAGTCTCTTCTTTCCTTCTCTTTCATCAAACTTGCTATTTCTTTTCAAAGCATCTTCTCTTGACTGAAAAGCTCATTTGATGAAATGTCATACGGTGAAAAGGTGTTCCAGCCAAAAATAATCACACGTTGCTTAGCATGCACAGATAGCAGCTCCCAGTTTATAAGCAGAGAAATTCAGTCTCAGGTGTCAAGTGATATGCACAGGATCTCAATGCAACTCAGTGAAAAAAAAATTGTTTAGGACTGAGGTTTTTTTGTGCTTAATATGGTAGACTGCAGTGCTATACAGATGAACTATATACTTATTCAGGCCCTCTGTGTTTCAATTTTGTAAATGCATGGAATGCATGAAATATGAAAGCAATCAATTTAAAATAATACAAATCATTGCTTTGACCTCCAAAAGCAGAGCGTGGGGTCTCACATCAGCCAATAAGGAACAAAAAGGACGTATGTGTGCCTTTCTCCTAAAGTAAGCCCTCAGCTACAAATGGCAATAAAATTCTTTCTTGAAGGTTGGATTCTTCTCCCAAAACCCACTCCTAGATTTAAGTGCCGAAGTTGTCCCTCTTGTATATGGTCTATGATCACTTTTCAGTTGGAAAGGGAGAAGAGACAGAGCAAAGATTAAGGGTTTCACAACCTTGTGTCTTGAGGAAACGAGAAGCACGTACTTACTGCATTCAGACTGAGAAAGTCCAGACCATGGTTTCCAGTTCCCCAGCAAACTCCAAACCCACCAAGCTGAAAGAGATGTCAAAGGAACGCTGTCTCCATTTCCTCGGTTGATTGATATCGGGCCACTACAGAAAGAAAGGAAATACACAAAGAATAAGCAAGGAAAATAGAAAGGATGGCTTGCTTAAAGAGAGGGCAGGGATACGCAGTGTGAATAATCCTGGAATCTCTCCAAGCTTCTCATTGTGTTTATGTAATTATTTTTTTTGGTAGTGCCTTGTTCCTGCAACAGGCTGTTAACCAATACAATTAACTTTTCTTCAAGTAAATAAAAGTTTAGTTAATTAAATATGCTTTCTCAATTTTTATTTTTTTCATTATTTTTTTTTTTCCCCAGTACGCTTTCTTGAGAACAGTTCATCTTGCAGTGAAAGATGCCAGGGAGATGATCAATTTGTCGTGCTTGGTTGCCCTGTGGGAGCCTCTGGGTCCTTTCAGCTGCTGTGAAAATGCACAGCAAATGCTGGGCTCTCCGTGTTGGTATCTTCAGTCACACATGGGACCCAGCTTGAAGAAACTCTGGAAAGGTATGTTGGCTGGTTTGCAAATGAGAAAATTGACTTGCTGATGGGAAAAAAAAAAAGGAATTTAATGGATGTTAAAAAACAGCTATGTGTCACAGGGGTGAAATTTGCTTTGCTACACCAGGTCAACTAGGATGTGTTATGTATTTGGTAACTTTGAGCAGGACAAACAGATCTCATTTGACCTTTATGAACACATTTAATTATGCGAAAGCTAATGTCTGATCTTTCTTAAACTGGTTTTCATGTATAAGTACAAGTCTGGACATGCGTTTATTGCTGTTGATGCTTGCTTTCATTATTTCAAAAGCAGGAAGGAATTTCTTTTGAATGTCATTCTAGATGCTGGTAAATAACTCACAGCTTCCAAGAGAGATCATTAGAGGCAATTATACCTTAATCTAAATGATCATGGCTTTAAAGATGTGGCTAATTTTGCTGCAGCCACCTCTGCAAACATAAACAAATCAAGTTTGTTCTTGGCCTTGTCTGAGATCTTCGTCTAAGCCTGTGGCAGACCACTTACAAGATGACATGACACCTAACAGGTAAGCACTCATCTTCTGGAGGGCAACTGCCATGCTGGGTCATGTTGGGTAACACTGGTGGTGCTGATGCAGAGGGGATAATGAAGCTCTGGAGCCATTTAATCAACTTAACCAATGTGAGTTTGGACAGAATAGTATATATGACACTCAGTTTGAAAGGACATGCCAGTGTTGCTGAAGATGCATGGTAAGGAGGCAAATACAAAATGACCAGAATACTGACACTGGGGAAAAGGAGCTATGTGCAAGACAAAATAGGTATCTAAATATTTGGAGACAAAAGATTAAAAAGACCCATAAATTCATTGATTATTATGGGGTTCTCCATGTTAGTTATGAAAATCATCTGCAATTTCATAATTAATTGACCTTATAATAAGGAAATTTGCCTTCCACAAATGAAGTGGACATAAGCTTGGAAAGTGGGGTTATCTTCCTTGATATGACTAAATGTACTTTAAATATGTTTAATGGGAGTTTTCCCCGTTTACCTGCATGTAGTTAGGTTTAATGGTCTGCTGCTAGGTTGTTTGGCCTTATTGATCCCAGAACTTTTTGTATTTGCTGCTGGATAGATACAAAGCTCTTCTGTACACTGCTGATGAACAGATAAATTTTTGGGGAACGTGCCATTCAACCAACAGAGTCTCATGTGATGAAAATAGGTACTCTGGTGGTGCTGCATTAACTGCTTTAATCCAGGTGAAAATCTGCTCATGGACCTTTTGAAGATGGCTTCCTTGAATAATTATTTGTAAAAATTCTTTAAAATAATAATCTTCAGATTTGTTTCAATATTATAATTTTATTTCTCTTTGCTTTTGTGTTTAAAATTTCCGGGTTTATTCTGTGTCTTCCATCCAATAGCATTGATATCCCGTGCTGTGTATTAATCTGAAAGGAAGTCCTAGGTAAATGCAACCTGTTCATATTGGTATTATATGTTAATTTTTGTCTGCCATCACAAATGCTGTGTCCAGTTTTGGGCCCCTTATCACAAAAAAGACATTGAGGGGGTGGAGCGGGTCCAGAGAAGGGCAACGAAGCTGGTGAGGGATCTGGAGAGTAAGTCTTCTGAGGAGAGGCTGAGGGAGCTGGGGGTGTTCAGCCTGGAGAAGAGGAGGCTGAGGGGAGACCTTATTGCTCTCTCCAACTCCCTGAAAGGAGGGTGTAGGGAGGTGGGGGTCGGTCTCTTCTCCCAAGTCACAGGCAATGGGACAAGAGGAAACGGCCTCAAGTTGCGCCAGGGGAGGTTCAGGTTGGATATTAGGAAAAATGTTTACACTGAAAGGGTATGAAGCCTTGGAATGGGCTGCCCAGGGAGGTGGTTGAGGCACCATCCCTGGAGGTATTCAAAAGATGGGTTGACGTGGTGCTTAGAGACATGGCTTAGTGATATGGGTGGGTTTTTTTGGGTTTTGCTTGGTTTTGTTTTGTTTTTTAAGCAGAGTTAGGTTGATGGTTGGACTAGATGATCTTAAAGGTCCCCTCCAACTGAGACAATTCTACAATTCTACGTAATTCTTCTTGTTTGGTAAAAATTTTAGCCTTTCACAGAATATCAGAATAATACAATCTTTTTCCTATGATTATTTTCTGAGCAGAATCTATGACAGTGGTTGAATTTGCTTCTTTTCATTGTCTTGTAATTAAATGGTTCTTTGATGATAAATCATAAGAAATTTTCATGTATTAAGTGCTGAGTAGAAAGAATTCAAAAATTTTCAATATGGATGTGCACGGTAATGCACAAGCTATTCAGATATTTCCTTCAAAACTTAGAAAATACACCCTGACAAGAAAATGGAGGAAAAAAAATCCACGTAATTAACAATTTTTTGACTGGATTTTACTAATTGTTTTTGGTATGTATTAAAAAGAATTAGATTTTCAAACAATGATTCAAAATGAGTAAGGCTTTTGATCTTGTCTCCCATAATAACCTCTTTGGCAAACTGATGAAGTTAAGGGCTAAACAGGTCAACAGTGAGGTGAGATGACTGAACTGCTGGGTTCAAAGTGTTGTGATCAGCAGAGCGAGTTCCAGCTGGAGGCCAACCACTAGCACTCCAGGGATCAATATCGGCTCAATAGTTTTTAACACCTTCATTAACAATCTGGATGGTGGGGCAGCAAATTTGCAGATGAGACAAAACTGGGAGGGGTGACTAATAGACCCGATGCCATTTAGATGGACCTTGACAAGCTGAAGAAATGGACCAACAGGAACTGCATGAAGTTCCTTACAGGGAAATGTGAAGTCCTGCACTTGGGAAGACAACTCCATGCACCAGTACAGACTGAGAGCCAACTAGTTGCAAAGCAGCTTTGCAGAAGAGGACCTGGGGGTCCTAGAGGACAATACATGAGCCAGCCAACGTGCCCTTCCTTGTGGCAAGAAAAGCAACAACAATTCTGGGCTCTATGAGGAACAGCACCTCATGGGACGTGATCCCTCCCCTCTACTCAGCACTGAGAAGACCCATCTAGAGTAGCGTGTCCTGTTCTGGGCTTCCCACTAGACAGACAAGGGCTTATTGAAGGGAATCCAATGTAGGGCACAAAAATGACTAAGGGACTGAAGCATCTTTCATGTGAGAAAAGGGGAAAAGAACTGAGATTGTTCAGTTTGGAGAAAAGAAGGTTCAGGCAGTGATTTTATCAATGTGGAAAAGTACTTGATGTGAGGGACAAAACAAGAGGCAACAGATAAAAACCAAAACCAGGAAATTCCATTTAAACACAAGAAACTTTGAGGGTGGTCAAACACCTGAGCTGTTTGCCCAGAGAGAGATATTGTAGAGTTCTTATCCTTGGAGTTATTCCAAGCCTCACTGGATATGGCTCTGTGCAACCTGCTGTAGTTGACCCTGCTTTGAGCCAGGGGAGGCGGGGGGTGGACTAGACAATCTCCAGAAGTCACTACTAACCTCAGCTGTTATTTGGCTGGCATTCTGAGTGATTCTACATGTGTGAGCTAGTGAAACGCAGATGGTACTTGCTCCCTTTGCCCTTGGTTGTCTTCAGTGTGGATCTCTAGTGGCATTTGTCCTCATTCCTCAAAGTGGATAACTGGGACAATTTAATCTGGAATTAATTTACTTGTTTCTTTTTTGAGAAGTGATGGTAGAAGTTGTACTGGCGTATGCAATAGAAAGTGCACTGATGTGGAACTATGCAACAGAAGAAATTTTCCTTACACAACTAATATGAATTTTCCATAGATGTAGATACTTTTTCAAAGAATATTTACTACTATGAGATTCACTTTGCAATTAAAATATTCAATTTAGGTATTTGCATATGGCTTAGCTTTTACTCAGTCAGTCAGGGTCCAAGACGGTGATTTAGGTCATCCTAAGACAGGTGCTTAATGGCTATGGAGATGAAGGACTCCATAAGCCATACTGAATGACAACTTTGACTGATCCTGGGCTGCATCAAAAGATGCCAGCAGGTCCAGAGAGGTGATTCTTCCGCTTTACTCTGCTCTGATGAGACCTCACTTGGAGTATTGTGTGCAGGTCTGGAGCCCTCAATATAGGAAAGACATGGACCTGATGGAGCAGGTCTAGAGGAGGGCCACGAGGATGATCAGGGGGTTGGAGCACCTCTGCTACAAGGACAGACTGAGGGAGCTGGGGTTGTTCAGCCTGGAGAAGAGGAGGCTCCGGGGAGACCTAATAGCAGCCTTCCAGTACTTGAAGGGGACCTACATGAAGGCTGGGGAGAACCTGTTTAGAAAGGCCTGCAGTGACAGGACGAGGGGCCTCCAGCCTTCAAGCTGGAGGGGAACAGATTTAGACTGGAGATTAGGAGAAAGTTCTTTCCTGTGAGGGTGGTGGAGCACTGGAACAGGTTGCCCAGGGAGGTGGTTGAGGCCCCATCCCTGGAGATATTCAAGGTGAGGCTCGACGAGGCCCTGGGCAACCTGGTCTAGTTGGGGGTGTCCCTGCTGACTGTGGGGGGGTCGGACTAGATGGCCTTTGGAGGTCCCTTCCGGCCTGGACAACTCTATGATTCTGTGATTCTATGATTCTATCCTCACTGGCCGTAGTGGGGCTTTAGATACCCAGAAACCTTTGCCCAATGCTGAATCCCACTTGCCTGACTAAAAAGCATTTCTTCTCATCAAGTGTGTGAAATGATGGAAATATTTGTTTTCAGCTTTCTTTTTCACAACCGATGCACAAACAGTTAAGTTAGAAACTGCATTTTCTTTTGCAGTGAGCCAATCTCACTTGGAATTTTAACAGACTTTTTTATTTTCTGTCCTGCAAGCAAATATCATACTTGTTCTCTTTTTCTCATTTATTCTTGCTCTGAGATTTTAAAATGCAGATGCCCCATTAAACTGGGACAGACTATTATTAAACTTTGAAAAATCAGAATGTGAGCTTGTTGAACATTCAAAATTCAGATGATCATCTGTCTTCCGTTCATTTTCATGGTTGGCTACCAAGTGAATCTGAGTATCCTTATGGACTCTGAATTCATGTTCAGATTGAGTCTGGTTTTGAAATATTTATCTTGGAGATTAATATGACATTTACTAGAGAAATTCAATCTGATAAGTCAAAATCTTCTGTATCTTGTTATGTATTTAATGCCCTCTCTCCGTAGAATATAGTTTTCTCTTAAAGATAGCAACGAAGAAATCAGGGAGTTCAAGATCCTGAAGTGAATCAGAAATTCAGTTTGAAGAGTACAGACTCTGGAATTTTGGAAAACAAATTTTTGGCTTATTAACAGAACTGGTAGAGGTCCTGTGGGAGACAGTTCTGAATGGAAAAGGAGCTCATGAGATTTGGCAGGTCTTTTAAGGACAACTTCCTCCAAATGCAAGAGTGTTCTATATTATAATAAGGAAGAGAAGATGTCATATCAGGAAACAAACTTGCCTAAGCAAGCAACTCTCAAGTGAGATCTGATTTAGAAAGGGTATATATATGCAAATGAGGATGGACTACAAAGGAGGAATAGAATAACATCGCCATACAGGGATAGTGCTGGCAAATCAGATGAAACTAACAAAGCACAACAAGAAAAGCTTCCAAAGCTATGTTAGCAGTAAAAGGATAAATTAGGAAAATGGGGGCCTCTTACTCAATGAGGCGGGTGCATTAGTGATAGCAATCACAGTTGACGCTGAAGTAGTGGATTTCCTTTAGCCTTGGCCTTCACCAGCAAGGTTTCTTAGGCCTTTGTGCCTAGACACAGGGTTCAAGGAGCAGAACTACTGGTAGTGGAAGAGAAACGGGTCAGACATTTCTTGAAATAAATCAAGTCATGCATGTCCATGGGACCTGATGGTCTGCTTAATATAAGTATACTCCTGAAGGAGAAAGGATCCACACCAGTCAAAATGCCAATGAGGCCACATTGGGGGGATGTAGTCAATACACTTGAGGACAGGACCACCATTCAAAGGACCTTGACAACCTAGGAGAATGGAACAAAGTAACCTGTTTAAATTCTACAAGGACCGATGGATTCTATACCCAAGAAAGACAACTTCAGTCACAGTAAAGTTTGGAATCGAGTTTTGGCCTCTGCATTAAACAAAAAGGTTGTTGACCAACTGAATTTATAGTCAATGGAAGCATTCTTTGATAGCTTTTCTATGAGTGCTGGGGGCAAAGATCCAAAAAAAGCAATTTAGATTTACTTATCTTTAAAACACACTTTAAAAGAAAACTCACAGGTAAAATAGAGGCTTCTTAATTTATGTCAGTTGAATCTGCAGTGAATAATGAATCGATTAAATTCTTATTTATTATATATATGTATGGAAATATACATATATATGTATGGAAATTTTCTTCATCCAGATACTTCAAAGACTTAGGAAAAGGCATTATACCACGTATCAGGATGATGGGAATGTATATTCAGTGAATTCCCAAATATGTTTTAAAGAATAGCTAATTCAAGAATCTTATCAAATAGGAAATGTTGGATTGTTCTTGATCATTGAGAAAATTTTTTTAGATGATTGTTACCAAAAGTCAGTTTAGTTTACAGCACAACTTCCCAAATGGTTATATTGGCAAAGTGAGGCAGTGAATTCTGTGACAGGTGCAGGAGCAAGTGGCTTGAGAAGAGGAACTTCCCAAGATCTGAGCCAAGACTGAAGCCAGTTGTGTTGAACTGCCTTGGCTCAAGTGAAGTACCCTTTTATATCAACCTGTTGAGCCTATATTTGGTTTTAGGCTTTTCTTTGGATGAATGCCCTTGGAATGATATTGTCTCCCTAGTGGACTCAGCAAGCCTTCTAATTTAGATGACTGTGGGTGAACATATGTGTATAATAGAAATGTGCCCTATCCTGGCACATTTAATAGAAAAGGAGCAGTTATTTCTTTGCTAAATAAGAATTTAAGTGCATAAATGCTTTATAATATAAAATTTCAGCACTGTTTTATAACCCTACACAGCAGAACAATAAATGTGGCTCTTTACTAACTTCAGATAAAGACCAGGCATGAAAGTAAACAGAACAGCCTTTAGGCAATAATGTTTTACTCAGTGACTCCTAACTATGAACCAGGATTTAGCTGTGACACCAACTTAGCCTAAGATATTAGAGGAGTGAAACACTAGTTTCTTGTGAAAGGAAAATGAAGTTTAATTTAATGCCAGTACATTCAAATGAAAGCTTATAATTTAAGTGCCAAACTCCATTGTAAGGATTCATTTTCTGGTGCTAGGCAATAGCAGCGTTTTTATCTACTGTACACAGTATTCACTGATGCAAGATATTTGGTCTGATGGTTTTATATTCTCATAATCTGCCCCACTGATTTTCCAATAAATGGGAAATATCACTGTCATGCAACAGCCTTTGGAACAGACCCACTCTAGAACTGACCTTCTGGATAGCACACATGCTGCTAACTAGCAAGCCCTTTCAGTTTTATGACTGTAGTTTAATATAGCTTTAGCAGTTCAAGGTAATGATATGAATTATCTGGTTTGCTCTATTGGCTCAGCTTTGAAATGTAAATCAGATATTGTTTCCTGTCCTTTTAATTTTGTTTTTTCTCAATAGACTTCATTTACCATTTTCTCTAAATGCATTTTATTATAGAATATTACAAACATTATCTCATAGTAAATACATTTGCTTCTTCCTACTGGAACTAGTGTCCTTGAGATGGTGGTGACCAGGTTGCTCAGGTTAGACTGGAGAATGAACAAGTTCAAATCTAAGTCAGTTAAGTGTCTATATCCACTATGGGGGGAACTTCATTAGGGTTTGCGTTACGTGCTTCAACACCAAAGCTGGCTTAAAAAGCTCTGTCCATGGCAGTTTGTATTCTTGTGAGAAAGATTCACCCTCTCCAGTAAGTCTGAGATACGTGGGTTGGGTGCCATATAAATTCGATTCAGAAATGATTCAGCAGAATACAGTTTTATAAAAAGTGTTCAGGAGAACAGGATTTGTTTACCCTCTAGAAAAGAAAGCCAAAAGGATACATGATATGTTTTAAAATGTAAAACTTCATAGCTGAAGGACACAATCGAGTCTCTGGGACTATAGTCCTTAGAATAAGACATAGTGAGTTTTGATTGAAGTGAAAGTGACTTAGTTTGCATGTTACGGATAAATTTTGAACTGGCAGAAAAGGAAGCATACATTGTTCTGTGGAGACTGAAGAAATTCCACCTCTGATTTTTCCAAGCAACCAGTTCAGACAATCACCTAACAGAGAACGTTTAGATTTTGGAGAAATGTGACTTTGGCAGAGATTTGAATTAAAAGGCTTCTCCAAGGTCTTCTTTAGCTGCTGAGGTTTTCTGTGGGTTTTTTTGGTGTGGGGGGGGTTTTGTGTGTGTGTTTTTTTTTTTTTTTTTCCCCTCCTCCTTTATGATTCTTTGAGGATTCTGACTGTGTGGTGGGGATTATCCTCATGCGTAGAATTTATCTTCTGCTTCCTACCATTTAACTGTTCCATATCTTCCTCAAACAGAAAGTCCTGCCTTCCTCAACATGTTAACATGAGAAATAACTGTATGTCAATCTGCTCCAGATAAATGCAGTTTATTTGGTTACTGACCGTATTGGTATACTGCTATACCAATACAAAAGATTGGTATATAGTTATACCTATACAAAAAAGATGTAAGACAGTAAAAACCCTTGGCACTTCAAGAGCTCATGCTCAGAACCTTTCCTCTGTTTTCCATGCATTTCTTTTCCTTTGTACCTATTATATTTTATTTAAGATATTTACTGAAAGTTCAGAGAGAAAAGTTCTTTGCTCATATCATTTTTTTGGGAAAAAAAGTAATGTGCTGTTTTTCCACTTTCTAAGCAAGATGAAATATTATGAAGTATAAATTGAACTGTATGTGATTTATATGAAAAAAGCCCCACACCTCTGAAGTATTTTGAGATGATTAATTGTGGTAATGCTTAAAAAGCATGCCCAAAAGCAAAATTTGCAAATGGAAGCAAAAGTGATCTGTAAAAACCTAAATAAACTAAAATTGTTTTAATTAATATCATCCTGTAATTCCAAAACTAGCAATTTACTAAATTTTGCACATGTCTTCCTGCTGAAAAAGGAAATTACTTTGCATGCAGACAAAGATAAGCAGTACTTTGTCAACTTTCTCACAATGCTGTTGTGGTTTGTTAACATCAGAAATGCCTCCATCGTGTCTTGGAGATCTCAAAATATTTTGTCAATGATGACAGTTAAACCCAGGATTGTTTGTGTCAGGATGATAAATTTACTCTCTATCTTTCAGAAATTATGCTATGCCTACTACAGCTCTTACACGAAAATATTCAAACATTTTGCTTGTTTGCTCTAATTTAATGATAGTTTTACTCAATAATAGGTCTTGTCAAATATTGGGAAAACAGGGTTCTCCTTTTCTAAATATTTTTCTACACTAAACCAAATTAAAAAGCCTGAAGCAACTTTGTTTTTCAGGATTACAAATTATACATTGCCACTGCTCATTTACTAGGATACTACAGGGACAACTTCAGTTTAGAGCAAAATATTTCTTGCCTCTGCTGGGTATAGACCACTCTAAGAGTTAACATTGCTTCATATATCTCCCTTCCTAGTATAAGAGGGAGGGAGAAGGAGTGTTCTGGGTATAACTATACAGATTTTTCCAAATATAACTGATTTTTCAATTGAATTCACTGTGTTTTGCTTTGTAAGAGCTGGTCAAGTACTCAGTATGAATACTGTATTTGGGGACACCTATTTTCAGCAAGTGTGTGGATATTGTCCTCTTGCTCTGTTTTAAGTAGTTGAAGGGTTTTTTTCTTTCTTTCTTTCTTTCCTTCTTTCTTTCTTTCTCTCTTGTCTTTTGTACTCCTCAGTTTCAGCCTGCACTTCTTTAGCTTAATCTGCCTGGGTTTGGAAGTTATAGCTACAAAAAAATCTTGAGCTGTTGTAGCATACAGAACACACCTCATTAGCAACGAAGACTGATGTGAATACTTACTTTGTGGGTGTGTTGGCTTCCCGCTTACTTCAAAGCTGAGTTCAAAGTCCTGATCCCAATAAAAGCGCTAATGACAGGACTGCAGAAGTGTTCGATGCGCTCAGCAAAGGATAGTTTTTGTAACACTCTCTATTCCCATTTGGGTGAAAGATAAGCAGTTAAATTCTCTGAAGATCTCAGTGTGTTGGCTAGTGAGCTGTTGAAAATCTGGAGATTAATGTCACTGGATGCTAAATGCTTCTGAGTATCTGCCACTTACTCAAGGGTCTGTACGGGAGCTGAAGCCTTGTGAAAACTGAGATCCTTCTTTTAATTTTACCAGGTTATCTTCCAAGTCCTTCCCAGATCCACCTTTCATTATTTGTATGCTCTATGGAAATCTAATATTGAAATGAAAATTTGTTTCTAAACAGCTTGGCAACTGCTTGGCTAAATCTTTTTTTGGGGGGCTATAATCTATGAAATGAGAAAAACTCTTGTATCTTACAAGTGCAATATTTTCTGATTTGCAGTTGTAAATCCCGGAAAATGTAATTCTTTCTTGGAATTTATTGTTTATAACACAGTGTTTTATACTGAAGTTTTTTCCTTCTCAATATAATCCAGAAGTTTTTCACCATAATATTGGTACACCGGTGGTTTTTTAGGTGAGGCCTGTCTTTGACCATCATCAATATAACTTACATCCACTTCTATCACAATTTTCAAATTAAGGTCCCAGCGGATGTTCCCCACCCCCTAATTATGCTCTAGCTCACGTGGAAATGGACTTTAGAAGATTCTACCAAAAGATAAATACATTTACAGATTTATCTTTGCTTTAATTTTGTACTTTTCATGTAAGAAACAGCTAAAAAACCAAGTTTGTGATTCTCATATTTGACAGCCAGCCTTTCTGCCAGTTCTCAGATGGGTGAGGAGTCATCAGTGAACAGAACCCTCTTTTGTAAATGAGATAATGAGAATCAAAACAAATTTGAAATGAAAGGACAGGGAGGGCAGTGCTCCAGTAATGACTGTGTGAGCAATGCAGATGCACAGACGATCCAGATCACTTGGCTTTGGCAGGGCTCATTAGTTCAGTCACAGTGTTATTGACTCTGCTGCTCTGGCAGGGGTCTGTCAGGGCTTTGGTAGACCTGGACCAGCTCCATATACATCCCAAGTATTTGTGTAGCAATGAGCTCAAGCTTTTTGGTCATACAATCATGGAATCGTCTAGGTTGGAAGGGACCTTAAAGATCATCTAGTCCAACCATCAACCTAACTCTGACCCAAAAAAAACCCAAAACAAAACAGAAAAACCCCACCACAACACAAAACACAAAAACATACCACTAAACCATATTCCTGAGGACCATGTCAACCCGTCTTTTGAACACCTCCAGGGATGGTGCCTCAACCACTTCCCTGGGCAGCCTATTCCAATGCTGGATAACCCTTTCCGTGAAGAAATTTTTCCTAATATCCAATCTACACCTCCCCTGGAGCAACTTGAGGCCGTTTCCTCTTGTCCTGTCTCCTGTGACTTGGGACACGAGACCGACCCCCACCTCTCTACACCCCCCTTCAGGTAGTTACAGAGCGCGATAAGGTCTCCCCTCAGCCTCCTCTTCTTCAGACTGAACACCCCCAGCTCCCTCAGCCTCTCCTCATAAGACTTATTCTCCAGACCCCTCACCAGCTTCGTTGCCCTTCTCTGGACCCGCTCCAGCACCTCAATGTCTTTTTTGTGGTGAGGGGCCCAAAACTGGACACAGTCCTCGAGGTGAGGCCTCACCAGTGCCCAGTACAGGGGGACGATCACCTCTCGGGTCCTACTCACCACACTGTTCCTGACACAGGGCTGGATACCATTGGCCTTCTTGGCCACCTGGGCACACTGCTGGCTCATGTTCAGCTGGTGTCCACCAACACCCCCAGGGCCTTTTCTGCCAGGCAGCTCCAGCCACTCTGCCCCCAGCCTGGAGCACTGCAGGGGGTTGTTGTGACCGGAGTGTAGGACCTGGCCCTTGGCCTTCTTGAGCCTCATCCCATTGGTCTCAGCCCATCCATCCAGCCTGTCCAGATCCCTCTGCAGACCCTCTCTACCCTCCAGCAGGTCGACACTGCCACCCAGCTTCGTGTCGTCTGCAAAGTGACTGAGGGTGCACTCGATCCCCTCATCCAGATCATTGATAAAGATGTTAAAGAGAAAGGGTCCCAGTACCCAGCCCTGAGGGCCACCACTCATGGCCAGCCGCCAACTGGATTTGACTCCATTCCCCACCACTCTCTGGGCCTGGCCCTCCAGCCAGTTTTTAACCCAGTGGAGAGTATTCCCATCTAAGCCATGGGCAGCCAGTTTCTCCAGGAGGATACTGTGGGAGACTGTATCAAAGGCCTTGCTAAAGTCCAGGTAAACAACATCCACAGCCTTTCCTTCATCCAGCAAGCGGGTCACTTTGTCACTTTGGGTCCTGCCAGAAGGAAGCCATAGGACAGCTAGGGACTGGAACCAATAAAAAAATAATAACCTATACTTCCCTTGTAACATAAATTTATACATTTCCTTTTCTTGGGCTCCATGTTATGTTGCCCGACAGAAAGCTGGCTTTCTCTGATGTATGTGCACAAAAACATAGACATGATTGTTTGCTGTTCAATGTTGTATGTTTGTGGCATTTTTGTCACATATTGAGCTTTGTGGCTCAGAACTCAAGAACAGGAGGCCCCATGACCTGCAGGACTCATTTTCAGCCAGCTCTTGGCTTAGAGCTAGGTGACTAAAGTCTACATTTTATAAGTATCTCAAAAGTGACGGTCAAAGAGAGGCAAGTGTTTTGCCCACTTAACAGATGTTGGTAGAGATAGCATAAATGTGTTATTAGAGGTATTTAAAATATCAGTGCCAAAACAGAACAGAACCTACATAGAATTACTATACTGAAGGGGGGACGCCCCCATACACTGAAGGGAAAACCCCCTTAACGGCAGCCCCCCACATACCCTCATAAACCTCATCAATTAAAATTTATTATAAATCATATATCAGTTTTTTTCAGATGTGAGTTTGAACAGGCAGCCCAGATATTAGATTGTCCCCAAAGACCTACAAATAGATGTCTGGATACCTTTGGGGTGACTTGGAGAACTGAAATTTATTCAGAGGTTCCTTTAGAGCACGTGGGCAAGTCTAGATGCTTCTAGCACCCATGAGAGGTTCAAAGGTAATTTTGTTTGTAATCTGAATTTAAACAGTGGATTGAAATCTTCTTTAAAGTATGGGGCTGCACCTTGCCAGCCTCCCAGAAAAAAAGGGCATCTTCAGAGCTGAAAAGCCCTTAGACTGAGAGCTTTCTGGGGGTGTGGAGTTATGCATGAATTCGGCCTTGGTTTTAGATGACAGAAAAGGCTTTCAAAATCACTCTATACATGTTTATGCAAGGATATAATAATATTTTACAGCTGTGTATGTGCATATTCTGTTCAGGAACTAACGATGATTTTAAGTTTATGTTGATTTTAAAAAAGATTCTTTATTAGCACTTTTTATTCAAATCCTCTGTATTTTTTTTAAAACTGTAAATAAAATAGCGATCTGATAAATCATTTGACCAGGGTCAAGCTGTTATAGTTACATCTCCCTGTTAGTTGTATAAATGAGATTCCACAGGCAATCAGGAAGACTTTCAATCAGTGCTAGAGTAGAATAGAATATTTTCAGTTGGAAGGGACCTACAATGATCCACTACTCCAACTGCCTGAACACTTCAGGGCTGGCCAGAAGTTAAAGTATATTATTAAAGACATTGTCCAAATTCCTCTTAAACACTGACAGGTATGGGACATCAATCACCTCTCAGGGAAACCAGTTATCTATATAAAGGATCACAAAAGCCTGATATAGCAGATATTTATGTACATTGTCTAAATGAAATGTTTCATTAACACGGTGTCATGGTTTAACCCAACCAGCAGATAGGTCCATGCAGCCTCTCGCTCACTCACCCTTTGCCCCCAAGAAGGGTAGGGACAAAGGGAGAAAAGGAGGGGAAAGTTAAAAAAAAAGCTCACAGATTGAGATAAAACCAATTTAATAGAACAATAACAAAAAATGAAAATAATAATAAATAAAATAATAACACGTCACCCTCGCCACCTGGTGAATTGGCACCGTCCCAAGCAGTGATCGTTGATTCCCCACCCTGCCCTGGCCAATGCCCAATTACACCCCAAGCATGACATCTATGGTATGGAATATTTCTATTGGCCATTCCATCATCTTGTCTAGGTTTCTTCTTGGCTTCTATGGGAAGCTGAAAAAAGTCCTTGTAAACCATAAACATCACCGAGCAACAAGTAAAACAATATGTATTACTGACATTCCTTTCATACCAAATCTGAAACACAAAAACTGGTAGAAAGAAAATTAACTCTGTCCCAGCTGAAACCAGGACACATGGGTAAGGATTCAGTAGTGAATCATTGTATTTACGTCTTTTAATAGTTACTTAGAATTTTGTGATGCAAAATTACTGAAGAAACCTAGTTATGGGAGAACAGGAAAATCTTTGTCAATGATGTTAAAGAAAAACACGATCTGTGGTTGGTAAATAGCCCCCCAGTGATGATAATTCTCCTTTGAAAACATCTGTTAATCATTATTCGCCAAAACATTTTGTATCTTTCTAGCTATTTGATAATTACTGCCTACATGGGATGTAAGGAACTGCTTTTCCTCATCATTCTGAAAATAACTTGTTGAAGTTGATAAAATTGAAATTTGAAAGAAAGGAGACATATATTATGCAGCTCTTAACAGAATAATTGATATATGATTTTAGCAGACTAAAGATAAAAGGAGTTATCAAAGCTAAGGCATGTGTGTAAAAGTGCACCGTTGCTGCAGTAATGAGTACAGAGTAAGATGAAATGTTTTCTGATAACAATTTACAATACATGAAATATGTTTCTTGATGAAAAAGCATTTAAAGTTAGGTAGTGCCATCAAATCTCTCAGATTATTTGAAGAAAGCAGATCCCTTAAAACATAGATACTAATCAGATACAAAATCTGTGTAAAAAGTAAGAATACCTGAAAAGAACTGAGCCCAAAAGCATGTTTCAACTTTTATAAGGTTAACTGTAGGCATGTTGAGCTAGGTTTTAAACCATTTCTAAACTTATGGAAATCACAAAAAGAAAAATGTGCTGAAGTCTAATAAGGATCATAAACTCATTCAACAGTTTCCAGACTGCAGTGCATGTACTAGAATAAGTGTCTGCCCTAATGACGCTCATTAAAATTTCTAAGGTGATGTGCTGAGTACTTCGGAGCATCTCAGGGTCTGAAAATTGCTTAGCTGATTATAAATTTGTCATGCTGTGAAGGTTTTGTGAGATGTTTTTAATTTGAAATACCTCACATTGGTAAGGTAGAAGGGAAAGGTGGTGATTCCGAGAACAATTTGACTGCAGGGAAAAAAGCTAAAAACTCTAAACATCTGGGGTGTGAGGAATAGTACTGTAAACTTCAGAATCTGGTTCTAAAGCAGACTTCAGAAAGTCATTAGCTAGCCTTGTCCTACAGTGTAGCACGATGTTTTTATACTGTGGTAACTAGAAACTTAACGTTTCTTTTCTCATCCTGGAACTGACATTTTTTCACAATCTTGGGAAAGTGATTTAACTTTTCAGGTTGTGTTTTCCTATCTATAAAATAGACTTTTTGAAGATATTTTAGACTTATAGAAGAATAATTTAAAGAAATGCTTACAAATTCATTGCTGTTATTCTTTCATAAGGAAAGAGCCTTCTCCCAATAATAAAAAGGTTAGAAAAAATAGTGGGAGAGAGTTAGGGGATTGTGAAAAGACGAGGGATGCAGGAAATAAGATACAAAGCTGCATAATAATCTTGAGATTTTAATTGGTACTTACAATTTGAAGCCAAAAGAATACTATGTGAATTTGGGGGAAATCAGTTTATATAGATCGTAATAGGCTTTGTCACCCTTTATTGCTGTGTCTTAACCTTTGTGTATTTATGTGTTTCTATTGATACGTAGGACATAAAAATGTAATGTAACCCAAGAACCTCAAAATATAGCTATTTTTAAAAGGGCAATACATATACCTCCACACACTTGCAAAGAAACAAAGAAAATAGAGGAAAATAAAACTACAAATTTCTATTTAAAATTTAGCCTAATTTTTGTGTCTTCACAGGTAAGCATTCTGGCAACACTTCACAAGAGGAGCTTTACATTGTTTGAGGAAGGTGAAGTTATCCTTGATGCCTTGTCCTTGTCCCCTTTCCTTTATCCCTTTCCTTTATTTCCTTCCCCTTGTTGTCTTCCCTTTCCCTCTCCCTGAAAAACACAAATATGGCATTGTTTAGCTTTATATTTGTTCTATAATGGAATTCTTATGTGTATGGTACAAGTAGATGCCTGTGAAGTTGACTCCTATGGGTACTGTGGAAAGTTTGGCCTATGAATGACAGGAAATGTGTTTTTTGGTTTTTTACTGTCTAAGCTGGTTACACATCAGAATGTAAAGAAGTGGGTTTGGACTGAATTGTTGTGTGTAAAAAATATTAGAGAATTATGCTTGTAGTGATAAGCTACAGATAAGGGATATCAAAATGAGGGGACTAGGAGGATAAAATGTGAAGAGTTTCAGACAGGCTCGTTCCATCTTATCTTTGGTTTGCACCACAGCAGAACTCCAGAGCTTGCATTTATGCAAAGGTGTTGCTAATTCCTTCTTTAGAAAGTTGGCAGAGCCAAAGGGAGAGGGAATGGGAAGCCTGATCCAGTCCCTGGGAATTCTTCTGGGGTGGAGTGTACTCTCAGGTGATAAAGACCCTGTCAACCTTTAGCCTATAGAGTGTGGTCAGAGGAGAGGGTTTGTGGCCTTTTTTCAGCCACAGCCTGATGTTCTCTGGGGAACAGAATTAGCCATTCTATTTTGGATGAGCAGGTAAGTTTTACAGCAGTTTCAAAGCTGCTATAAAGTACATTTGAAGTCAGAGTGGACAGACACAATCACCAGAACAGCTATGCCTTAAAAACATTTTTGAAATAGATAAAAAACCAAAAAGGATGAACATCTGAATATTTCTGTCTAGCTAAGACATGCCTTCTGAAAACAAATTGTACGTGGCTGCAAATGTTTGGAGTGTATTAATATATTACCCTACCTATAACGAGCAGAATTTCACTCTGGACCTGTAATGTCTATGGGACTATTCCCATGGATCCCAGTGGACACTTGGTCAGGCCTTCATTTCTTGTAGATTCGACATTGTGACTTGATTTCTTAAATATGTAGACATCTGTGACTATGTATGTAATTCCTGAACTGAGCTCCCTTTTTTTTTTTTTTTCTCCAAATTTAATTTCTATATTCGTATGCCTTCTTTTGTTTTTCCTTAGGAAAGGGAAAAACTCATTCTATCTCAAATTTGCTTCTGTCAGTGAAGCTGCTCTTTTTTCTTATCTTTGCTTCTGACTGGATGCAACTTTTCCATCAGTTAAATTGTTTAATGCAGATTGTTCCTCCCTTTGGAATCTGAGAGGTTTACTTCTATTCCCCAGCCTCCTTCTTCCACTCTGTAGCTGTCAAAGGATGGCCTTAAGTTAATGAAGGACTCAAAACGTTGCTGACAGTAACTTTCTGTCTTAATTCCAAACTGTGTTGGAAAATAGTCTTATATTATCTGATGCAATTTAGATTGATTTACAATGTGAGCAGGTCACATCTATGTTTCAGCAATCAAGAGCACTTAATCCCTAGCGAGCCCTTGTTGACTATATACAAAGTAGGATTAGAGTTAATTTTTATTCTTTTTATTCAAAGGACTGTTTATCTGCTGTAGTGAATCTAGGTTTCAGAAAGCGTGATTAAGCCATGGAGGGTGATCTACTTCCCTCTATACTCATGGATGAAATCAAAAGTCTACGAATCCCCACCAAGCAATGAGATTTATAACGATGCAAACTTTCAACGTGAAAATAACTAGTGTGTAGCTGCTGGGCACTGTCCAAGATGGGCCCAGTGTGATAAGACTAAAGACCTTTGCAGTGCACAGAGAAGAATTCCCCATTTAAGTCTTAGAGGTAGAGCACAACCCGATTGCTCTCTCACGTGTGTGTGCTTGCCCTCAAAGCTGTAGAAGGAAAGAAGTGATAGCTACTCGCAGTGCCAGTTTACTAACCAAGAAGAACAATATTATAATTTATGTCTAGGATTAAATTATTACCTGTTATTCTCTCTGAGCAACAGGAAGAAACAAAGCTCTTGCGTCTCAGAGGACTTTTTTAAAAGTAAAGTGTGGTGCTATTCAGAACTCCTTCTTTGTGTGCACCACATGTTTTAAGTGACAGAGTGGCACTAAAAACAGCATGTCAAACACAGAAAGAAGTTAAACCTGAAAGGCCTAGTTTTGGGGTTTTTTTGCCTTTTCCCCTGTCTTTATGTATGCATACATTAAAGCAATACCAAAGGGAAGTCCAGTAAATTTCACAGCTTTCTGTTCTGTAATGTGGTCTTTAGGCCTCATTCTGAAATGTATTAAGTATCCATGAAACCCCCTCAACTTAATGAATGCTCCAGATGTTGAGTAACTTTAGGAGTTGATGTTATATGTTAACTTCTGTCCATTTCAGGAAGTGAGATAAGGAAAAAAAATGTAAAATTAATTAAGTGTGCATACTATTGACTGCATCCCATATGATATCGTGTAATATTAAAAGTTAGTTGTCAATACCAATAGAAGCACCTAGAAATTTCTTTGCATTGGACACATGCTATGTCTTAAAAAACAGTCTCTTTTTTTTGGTGCATTACTGTTGCATTATAGACATCCAAGTGAGGTCATCCTAGTTTCATATAATTTTGACGCATAGTTGGCATATTGCAACTCTGCACTACTTTAGAGCTCTAGCTCTATCAAATGGTATGCACATGAACCCGAAATGCAATTTCCTTTCCAGGCGCTCATATTTTAGTCTATTATGCAGTTTTCTCACGTTCCAGTATTTGGATGGATAAAAAAATGCAACATATTGCGTTGCCGATTTTTTTTTAACCTCAGTTCTGACCTGAGTTGATTTCTGTTTTTATATAGCCATTTCATTTTTTTCCACTTTATATTTTCCAACATTTTTTCTTGCATTTTTATAATACATATATACATATGTATGTGTACATGTTGTTGCAGACTGCCTTCCAGAGTGAGATCTCAGGGACTGTAACATCCTAACCCAGGCACTCTGCAAACGGAGAGGTGGGCATTTCCTCGTTGTGTGATGCAGTGACAGTGATAGCCCTAATTCAGTCTGGAAAATGTGCCTATCCAGCTGTTTATTTGTGGGGTTTTTTTATACTGGTGAAAGATTTTGTGTGTGCCAGGACTCATGCAGAGATTTGGCATTGGCTGTTGCTGCTCCATGAGAAAATCCCTATTGAGCACAGAGAAAGGTAGGGGCAAAGCTCTGTTCCATTGACATACTTGTCCAGGCCAAACAGGGGTGCAGTTTGCTTCTGAAAATTCTTTCATCATGAATTATCTGAAGATAGAACTGGATCATCTGTGTACACATAAGCAAAGGCTAGCCTTTTTGGCTCCAGAAGAAAAAAGAAAGGTGGCACCTCTTTGCAGGTTTGTGTAGTTTTCACTGTTTTGCGTCTTCAGTGTTCTATATGGAATATTTTCCCTCACAACACTATCTTTAAGGGTCAAGCTGGCTCAGCTGGATTCAGAAAATTGGGACTGTACTCCTGCTCTTTCATTCCACCATAAATAGGATGAGAACTACCCCTTTGGTAAAGGGCTTAGAGATTGATAGATAAAATGGGCTATATAACTAAGTTACAGTATTATGGCAAAGCGGAGAGTTCTGCTCTGATCTAAAGCCTAAGCTTATTTAATTTTATTTTTGTTTTAGTTGACTCACATGTCACAGCATGAGCTCAGAAATTAATGTAAAATTCAAAGTGTGATTGCACTATAATGCGTAAATCAAGCCTTTTCATGCTACTCCATTATAATATGTGGCTTTTGAAATCTCAAAAATGGATTGACCTACTTTTATGTTCGTTTCACGTTGTAAAGCTATTTTTCAAACATGCCATTAGGCTTTAAGAGTTCTTGGATGTGGTCTGACTCTGTATAAATGTCACACTCTTTACACGCGCTCCTCATATAGTTTTGCTCAGTACAGACATCGTGGCATTTAAAGTTACGGTTCATTCCTCTTCCCCAGATGTGTTGAACATTTGGGATCAAAAAGCTAGCTGATGTAGTTCACACGGGCATCGGCATTTAATTCATTAGTCTGGGAAAAATGCTTTGTGATTCTAGAGCAGTTCGACACACTATGTAAGCGCTGTCGTTATTATTTTTTCAGATATCAGGTGCACACTCAAAATTACTATTGTTTGGCATTTTCCCTCTGCGGAGTGAGGCCATGGCATCTGTAGGCAGTGTTAGCTGAGTACAGTGTTCATTTCAGCCTTAGTCTGCAAAAAAGAGAGGTTTCAATAAACCTATAACTGTGGGCCGTGTCTGTAAATAAGGCAGTTACGCCCACTCCTCTGGTGGTGGCAGTGAGCCTGCTGAAGCTTCATAATACTTTAAGCCTCAAATAAAATAAAGACTTCACAAAAGTAAATGCACAAATGGTTGTGCCACTTTATAGAACAGACATGTTGTAGCATATTGCAAAGATTTACAAGCTTGTTGATGTTTGCCACTCCTTCAAGATTAGTAGACCTACCTGTGCTGACCTTGAACAAATATTATAATATGTAAGAATTTTTTGATCCTGAATATATTTTCTTGGGGGACCTTTCAAAGGGGACTTTTTTTTTTCTGGTGTGTGTGTGTGTAGACCATCTTATACCATTAGTATTTAAACACAGTGTATCATTAGTTTCAAAGAGAATTGGGCTTAATGGCTGTTGACAAGATATGGTACTGCATCAAGGGAATTTTAGAAAACATGTCAAAATTTATACTTATTATTTATCTGATGAACTGTGGTCAAAAAGACTCATGCTGTCTGTTCACAGCCCTGGCAACAAGTCTCCCTCTCAACTAGAAGTCCAATTGGTTGCTCTGCCAGGTCTTGGCTTTAATTTTAGAGCTCTGTGCTTTTCAGCCATCAGAGCTGGGTGTGTGCTCTGTCTTCAATTCCTTTGTAGAAATTTCGGCTTTGATTAAAGTTCATCTCTTCAGGCGGTAGCTAAGAAATACACAGACCATGTAAGGGTTTCATAATCGCTTGTTATTTTAGACAGTATCAGACATTTGCAGATCAAGGCAAATTAATAAAAAATACTTCAACATTCTTTCTTGCTTTGAATTCCCTAGGCTTCTTGACATGCTTTGGCCTTCATATCAGAAACCCTAATGGAATCCAGGGGTCTGCCTGCTTTCCACTGAATTCTTCTAAAAATCTTGGGGTGGGTGCCTGTTTATTCCACCCTCCTTTCTAAGCTTCTAGCTTACCTATTAAGAAACTTCTCATATTATTTTCAGCCACTTAATTCAAAGATTACCTGTTTAGCTCTGTGATGTGGGACAGCTCAGTTACTCCCTTTACACACTTGACAAACTGGATAGCCAATTATTTAGCTCAGGAATCTCCAGTTGATTGAAAGATCATAAAAATTTAGTGATTTTTCCACTGTTAATTATGCCCAGGGTGTAAGAATTGCAGCTAAGGGATTTAATTTTCAGTATAAACACCAAATTGGGAAGGGAGGGCAGCTACAAGCTATGTTTAAAATAAAGTGTAGAATCTAAGTAAAAGTTGTTTTTTCCAAACACAGTTTGGTGTGACTTTAACCATTTTTTTTTTGTGGTAGAACAGTTTAACATCTAGCAATATTTTCTCTGGGAAAACCAAACGTGTTTTTTTTTCATTCAAAATAGGTGGTCCTTAGAGAACAAAGGCCTTGCCTACACTAGATCCATGATGTTTCAAGTGCCCAACTCAAATGCCTGTATGTCTTAGCTAATTCTTCAAAGAGAATTGAAAGCTCCATTTTTGCAGGTCACTCTCCTTATTGGTTGTGAATATAATTTTTTAAAACAAATTTCCTAATAGATACCTAATTATTTGCTTTAGTCATTAATATTAAGTGGCACTTTGTCAAGTACATACAACCTGTGAAAGTTGGGGAGTATTAACTAGCTTACTAGATGAACAATAAAAGGCTGTATCCCAAGTGAAGACACTGCACTTGTCATGAAATATAAAGTCTGATAAATGTTGAAACTGACTTTTACAGAAAAAAAAAATCTTGTCACAGGAAAAGCAGAGATCAATTTGTATTGGAAAGTTATTAGCCACGTGATCTGACTATATTTACTTTTGCCTTTCTGTGCCTCCAACTTTGTCTCATTTTAGAGCAGCACCTGTTTAAGACTTTCTTTAACTAGGAATTTTTCATATGGGAGTTGTGACTAAGATAACGGCCCTGATCTTGGCTAAAATCTCTGATTCAAATATATGGTTAATAATAGCAAAAATAGACATCTCCATAATCTGTATCTCTAAAGCATTGTTTATATACAATATAAAATTTGCCTATTACAGGTATTATAAAATTAAAAAACATTAAGTAATGTAATATAATATATTATGAAATTGGTTTCTATGGGGACAGTTGTATGCCTAGGGTCTAAATCACTATGTAATTTTATGATTGTTAGAATAGATTAAAATTATTTCATAGAATCAAAGCATCTCTACTGCTTTATCTTTTTTTTTTGATAAAACTATACACAGCATTCAGGATATTGGTACACATTTATACAGTGGTATTGTAATATTTTCTGCTTTGTTTTCAATGCTTTTTCTAAAAATTGTTAGCTGCTTATTGGCGTTTTATCCACTGCCTAGCCCCTACCTGTGCCTTGCAGAGAAAATCTTTTCTCTTTGATTCTTTACTAGTACCTCCAACTCTCTAACCAGTTTTATGCCTCTGTTGTTTTTAAAATGTTTTTATTATCAGCAGTTGTGTTTTTAATAAGCAGTCCTTGGAATATTTCTGACCATGAGGCCTTTAAAATATCTCTACTGAAAGTCAATGTTTAATTTAGGCAGTGTTATTGTGATTGAATCATCAGATTTATATTTGTATGCATTATTTTCAATTTATTGATACTCTGAGTGAGCACTTTTATATCATCAGCAAACCTTGACTTATACATATGTTAAGCACCACAGACCCTGTCTGTCCCTTTGGGCATCCCTTTCTCTGGTCTAAATTCCAGCCACTTTTTTTCTTTACTTCCTCACAACTTCGAACTCAATAGGAATTTCTACTTATCTCAGTGGCTTAATTTCCTTAAGAGCTCTTAGTGAAATAACTTCTTGAAGGTTTTTTAAAAAACCCAAGTATATTTC
This sequence comes from Calidris pugnax, assembly GCF_001431845.1. NCBI lineage: Eukaryota > Metazoa > Chordata > Aves > Charadriiformes > Scolopacidae > Calidris > Calidris pugnax. Next base: position 4,831,133 of record NW_015094509.1, read on the forward strand.
ATTGATCACAACTTCTTTGTATTCTTTGAGTAAAAAAAAAATGAGGCAAGACGCTTTTCTTAGGGAAACAGTCCCCAGTATACTTTGTTTATACACATATGTCCTCATTCTATTCTTTATGATATTGATCTGCCTGGTATGAAGGTCAGCCTTCCTGGGCTATCATTCTTTGATCTCTCCTAGGAGATTTGTATCAGATGGTGTCATATTTGCTACCTTTTGGTATGGAGGTTGACTGAAATGATAAACTGTACGCTGCAGCAATTTCACATCTGAGTTCCTTTAGAGCTCTTGAGTGAATACCATCTGCTTCTGGCAGTTTGTCACTAATCAACTTGTTCTAAATCCTCTTCTATTGAGAAACCGGTCGGAGACAATTCCTCAGTCTCCCTTTCTGTAAAGAATGACTCTGTCAGGGAAATCTCAGCTGCAGGCCTCACGGGGCCCTGCCTTCCTTGAATCCTTCTTTTATATTCTGCTAAGGTGATCCGTTTATATTGTGATTAGCAATTAGCTTCACTGGGTATGTCTACACTGGCAAGGAGTTCAGACCAATTTGTCGAGGTCCATAGCTGGAGGAGTAGCTGTGGTGGAGCAGCTGAGGACCTGCTGCTCCACTACCCATATTTCACAATGCATTTTATATTAGTTTTTAATAAATATGTATACATATCTTGATCTACTTCTAATCTAGTCCCATGGACTGAACGCCCACCTGGCACGTATTAGCTGCACTCCCTTGCGTTTTAGTTCCATTTGAAAAGAATTTAGTTCATGCACTCCAAGTTTGCTAGTCAACTGGAACGAAGGGTGGTGAAACAAGTTCACGTTCAACAGAGATTTCTCCAAAGGGTACGTCGCTGGTGTCATGTGTTGTCTCAAACAGTGAAAATTACTTCTGGGGATAAATTAAATGAAAGATGAGAGAGAGGCACAGAAAAAGAGGGAAAAGGGACAGAGATAACTCTATTAAGTGGATGTTGGGAAAGGAAGCACTGGAAGAGCAAACATATTCCCTGGGAGTCCTTTCCAGAGCACCAGTGTCCCCCAGTAATACTTTGGCTATGGAAACTATATAGTTTTTGTCAGGACTCACTCAAACTCCCTATTGGTTTCTTTTTTTCTTTTTTTCTTTTCTACCCCCCCCCTGCTTATAATGGTATCAGTGCTGGTTAGATGCAAAAAAAAAACCTAATGCAAAAGCTACAACCCAAGGGTGGGTTTTCCTATTTTCCAAGGGTGGAAAATAGGAGAAAGAAAAGGTGATTCATGTGAGTGCCATTTGCTTCCCCTTAGAACTAACCAGAGGAGTAATATTGGGATTTACGAGCTAAATCCCATAAAAATAAACAGTATGAGAGCCATGGGGAAAAAATACTGCCCAGAACCACTGGAAAACAGTCCCACAACAGCTTGGCTGGGAGAGTAGAGAGAGATGCAGGAGAAAGCAAGCTACCAAGCTGCAACCAGAAGGCCATGAGCAGCACAAAGGCACCGAAGGCACCGTACGCACTGGGAGTGGGGACGGTATGGAGAAACTGTGCTCCAGATCCCAACCACAACCTACCAATGCACATCCAGCAATTCCACCTCTAGGGAACATCCTGATCCTGGTGTTTCTGAAAAAAGTATTGCAAGAAAAATATTATTTGAAACAAGATACTGTCATTTCTTTTATTTAACTTGATATAATTAACAGTATTTTTATTTTTCCCAGTTAGAAATGTCTTGGTTTTTAAGGATATTTTTCTAGTCCTCTTAGCTTTTTACTTTTCTGATGAACATTTTTGCTTTGTATTATTTTGAAAACATTTTTTTTTTATTTGTGATATAAATTTACTTCTATTTTTAGCAGTCATCATTTTGTATGTCAATATTTTTTCTTTTTACCAAATACTTTAGATTCCCTTTTAACGCAGCTGCTGTTTGTCTTCATTTTCCCTTTTAGAAATTCAAGATGCATTGCTGTCCCAAGTTTCTCTTCCTTATCAGAAAGCTGAATTGGGAGTGTATATAATAGAATGAGGCAGCATATGGAACAGTAGTGAATTGTATTCAGAAAGAGATACACAGAGGTACAATTAGTTTCCAGCTCCCATTTGAAAGTCAGTGATGGCTGGTTGCTTCTATCCCTCCCTCCGTCCCCTTCCCTCCCTGCTCCCAGCTTTGAGCATCACCTGCCTCGTGTTTAAGCAGCGTGAAGCACAAGCTGTGAAGCATATTACAGTCCTTCCTACCTAGACGTGGGGCTAAATTAGATCACTTGATTTCTGCTGACTCTTTTATGGTTTAATTTACCATAAATCACACAAACTATTTTCAGATCCACGAGATACAGTTTCCAAACAGAAAATTGCTTTATTTGTAATCACTGGGAATAACACACTGTGCACCCAGAAAAACTGTTCAGAGGGAAGAATTCTTTTAATTTTAGATTATTTTTCTATAATTTTTGAAACAGCAACTAACACAGGAGGACTCAAATATAAAAGACCATTTCATGCTTGAAAGGCTCCAAAATAAGGTACTGTCTGTTTCTGTGCCCATAAAACATATCTGAGATATACATCTTTCTTGGTACCTCCCTTGGGTTTTATGACATTAGAGGACACGGTGCTTGGTACACTGCTCACCAGCTGGAATTACTTCCTGCTAATAAGGAGACACCAAATAGGTACAATGGTGTTCTTTAAATAAATTTATTGAAAAGATACGTGGCAGGTTCACCCAAGCTGGACACCAGTTGCCCACCAAAGCCCCTCTATTACTCCCCTCCTCAGCTGGATAAGGGAAAGAAAATAGAAGAAAAGGCTCATGGGTTGAGATAAAGGTGGGGAGATCACTCAGCAATTACTGTCATGGGCAAAACAGACTCAACTTGGGGAAATGAATTTAATTTATTACAGATCAAACTAGAGGACATTAATGAGAAATAAAATCAAGATCTGAAAACACCTTTCCCCATGATTTTTTCTCCATTTGATGCATTCACTACATTATATATTCATTCTGCCTTGTATTCTGCTTTTATCAGTCTGGTAAGTAAGATAAGTAAGAAAATGAGCAAGACCCTTAAGTTCCACTAAATAGTCTACAGACTTACTAACAAAGCAGAAGAAATGTAATAAACCTCCAAGGAAAGTAGTCCTCCTTTCTTTGTTCCTTTTATTTTTCAGTTAAACAGTGCTGTTCTTTTATCTCTTGTCAATTTTTGCATGTATAGAGTAGCTCAGGAGCAAACCATGAAGGCAGCACATGTGCTGACCCACCCGAAAAAGTGATGTGTGTCCTTGAAAGCTTTTCTTTGGTTTGGTAACTGAATAAAGTGGTGCAGTTGTCCACAGAGGGGATGGATGTGGTATTGTTGGTGTATTCTAACACAGCAGAGACAGCAAAAATCTTTTCTGCTTCTGAGATACTTAAAATTCCTTCACCTTTTAAATGCATTTTTTCCACTAGCACTTTCTAGAAAGATGAGGATGATTAGATGTTAGATTGACATTTCATGTAGCTGGGGACTGACAAAAATTATTTGAATGCAGAACACTATAAAAACATTGCTATAACTTTGCTTAAAGTTACTGTTATCATCTCTGATGAAGCGGAATTCTTATTTTCTAAATTGCTAATTTCTCCCACTTTACCTGCTGACCCTACTCAGTGTTGTTACATTTGGCCTGGAGAGCTGTGTATCGTATTTTACACATAAGTTGCTTGACTGTTTTTTAGTGATGGTTCTAATTATCAAGAAGTTAGTAAATGAGTAGGACACCAGAACTAAAACAGGAAAGTTAATGCATCCATTGATGTATTTAAATGCTTTCTGATTAAAAAAAAAACAAAAACAAACAACAAAACTTAAAGAATTCCAATGGCAAAATCACTAATCACTATTCCTTTTTTTTCTTTTGCTCACTGGATGATGCAGTATGTGCCATATCTCAGTAGTATTTTGCATTTTTCACTCCTGTGTGTTGTCTATTGTTTCCAGTAGCAAACAAACAAACATCAAGTTGACTAAAACTGATGGAACCGAGGTATGTCTTTGACCATTAAGGGTGGTTTGCATATCTCTTTACAAATGCAGTGATGTGCAGATAGCACAGTATAATCTGCAACAGAAATGTAGCGTTAATAAAAGTAATGAATATTCTACATGGTATATTCTAAGAGTGAGCTTCAGAGAGTAATGAGGTCTATATTGCCTTGTTCACAGTCTTTTTACACTGTGAGTCTGGTGGGAAGTCTCACAAGAGGAAGCTGTTAGGATTTTCAGCATTTCTAGCCTTAGACTGAAATTCTGTGATAATAGATGTTCTTTCCTTTTGAAAGGAAAAAAAGAAAAAAAATCTGGAAAGGGCAGGGAAGTATGGTGTGTTGGGGGGGAGGATTTTGTGAGTCAGCCTCTTTACAGTTTTCAGAAAGGCTTTGACTCAAGTTGAATTTGAATTGAAAGTCTGAGATACTTTGTTTTTTAGGATCAAATTGCCTGTTTGTGAAATTACTTAAAAAAAAAAAATCTACATTAAAAAAAGTGTACTTGAAATAAAATCTCAAGAGAGGTGAGCTGCAAAAACTTCAGACAACACTGCTAGCTCTTATACCTTTGGGAGGAGCTGTAAAGATGCTCAGTAGAAGCAACGTGAGAGATATCATGGGCTCCAAAAAGGACTTGTGCGCTACCATTTGATTTCTTCTAAGCTTTTTGATCCACGTTTTTGAAAACTAATGGCATCTGAAAGTGGACAGGCAAAACTTATACGCATTTATGTTATCAGGTGTGATTTCCAAGCTACATATGATAATGCTATATCCAAAGGAAAGATAGATAATTTTCATATCTGACCTACAGATTGTGAGATATTTTCAATGCACAGCTTTAACAGGTATCTAGGGAAGTTATAAGATCATAATTTTTTCCTGTACCCGAGCTCTGTACCTTTTAAATCAGTGTATACATCTCTAATTGGGTAAATGGATACTTTAAGGTGTTACCACAATGGAATTTCACCCTCAGAGAGCGAACCTGAGCTGCATCCAAAAAGGAGAGCTGTGGTACTCACGGAAAGTTAGTGAGTTTTTCACCCTGCTTGTGTTCTGAGATTCCTGAAAATAAGTCTCTCATTGCAGTTCCTCACTCGAAATCTTTTTTGGTGAAGTTTTCTTCATAGGACGTAGCATATTTTCTTTTGCTCCTTCAGACTCAGTAATTCATTCTTACTAAAAAAAAAATAAATATAGAATGTGTCATTCTTCTTCTAGCTGTTAAGACGTAATAAGGTTGCTAGACACGCTAGACATACGGTTTCTTAAAATTGATTGTGAATTGTCCATCTAAGAATCTAAAGCGTTTGAACATATATTCTCCCCGCTACGACTCAGATTGATTTTGCCATTTTTACCTTTCCATTCGGAGAACTTGGTCATAAATAAACTGCTGTAACTCTTAAGATGACAAGCATTTTTATTCTTCTTTAAATGCCACTGAAAAAGATTCCAAGTTTGAAGATTGCTTTAAAAAGAGAAAAAGTACATTCTCAGAGGTATGCCAACCCTCTTGCACTAAAACCTGGTAAACACAGACACTCATTTTCTGGTTGAGCTCATGCATGAGTCATAAAAGAGTCCAAATCCTTTGCCTTTATACTGTTTAAACAGTTTATAAATCCACTGAAAAATGAAATATATTTTACTCAATACTTTTGCTCTCATTTACTGAGAAACCTCTGCTTTGGATTCTTATTGTCTAATGATTACTTACATTATTTGATTGACACTGTTTCTAACTATCAGAATTTTAGGAAGATGGTGCTGTTTTCTTGCAAGCACATAAATTATGATAGCATTTTTTAAAAAAATTGACTATACACAAATATGTCATTAAACCATGTAAAAACAGTAAAAGGATATTCAAAGATCAGTTTTTTCCCTGGCATTTACAATTAAAATTTACCAGTTCTGTATGATGTCACACCTTTTCTTACTCAGTTTGTCATATGTAAATTTTGAAGTTATGGTACAGTTTTATTTTCACTAAGGGGAAACAGCACTACCAGAAGACTGCATTTCCAAAATGTACTCCTACTGAAAAAAAAAAAAAAAAACAATAAAAATTGGTGTACTCTTTGAGTATAGAGTAAGATGAATGGCCAAAGGCTTACTCTATGGGGGCACATCTAGGATAAGTTTCCCCATATTATACAGCTTTAGTGTTAGACATATGCATCTTGATGTATATCATTCCCCTGTTACAAGAAATTATAATTTTTAATCAGTTGAGACTTTGAAGATTTGCATTAGAGAATAGACTTTATTCCCATAAAATCACATTATTTGCAGGGCTTTGTACTGAACTAAAGTTTCTGCACTATTGCCTCCAAAAAGGACCCTTTGCCATAGCAACATCCTCCCAGAAAACACTTGTGCCAAAAACACTTCCCGTAAATAAAATAGAGAATTACAGAAATGATGTTTTGCAATATTAATGTCTGATTTATTCTCAAAAATTCAGTAGTGTGGCATTCTGCTTTCACTTTTCCACATTTTATACATGACTGGTTAGCTAGTTCATAGTTTTTATTGCTGATGGCCTTGCTAATTTAAGGGAGAAGGTGCAGTTGCTAGCCCAAAGATAAAATGCTGAAAGGTCAAGGCAATAAAGCAGATTGCTATATTTCATGGTAAAGAAAATTACTTACCTGTAATTGTTGTTCAGTGAAGAAGTGAAACATTCAAGCATCTGTTTCTTAATGGTTTTCCCTGACAGTGACCTGGTGTCTCGGTGCCAGATAAAACAAAATGCTGGGCAGATTTTCTAATAGCTTTTGTCTCCCTGCTTAACCCAAGTGACCTTTTAAAGTCTAGCCTGTGAGAGGAGTCTTGAGGGCTTGTGGAAATAGTTAGGAATAATTCAGTGATTAAGGAGAGAGGAACGTATGATTAGCGTGCAGCTTTGTCATTTACTCATTCATCTTTATAACATTTAGGGTTTAGTTTTACCTGGCAGTATGCTGATAAACACCTGGGCCTGAGAACCCAGAAGTACTCTTTTTTTTTTCTTTTTTCTTTTTTTTTTTTCCTTTTTTTTTTTCGTTTTCTTTTTCCCCTATCATATGCAATTCCTTGTCTGGCCATCTCATGGTCTGGAGCATAGAGACCAAAAGTCAATTCTCCGTTCTCTGCAACGGTTTAGGTTGCTTCAGGTTCCTTCAACGAGGTTTGGGTGATCTCCAGGTGGTCCTAAAGTTAGACTTCTGTTTAATGTCTCCTCACAGTCCCTTGGATCATTCTTGCATCCCTTCCATCATCCAAGAATGAGAAGTTAAGAAATCAGGTGAGGTATGCAGTCCTTGGGAACCTGTAAGTCTTGCACCTTGTGAATCCTGCAGCTGAGAGGAGAGCAGCTTTGTGCAGGGCGGACAAAATCATAAGTAATCTAAGAGGCAGATTTCATTCTTTGATGCACATTGGGCATTATATTTAATGCAAAATTGTCTGTGTAGCGTGAGCATAGGGAAAGAAATGAGGGAAAGTTCTGAGCAGTTTGTGTATTCAAGTAAATTACACAGCCTGACACATCTGTTGCCGTGACCAAGCTATTAATGGGATTTTCACCACAGTCTAGAAAAGGATACACCGCATTTATTTTATCCTGTAGTTTGTTATGACTCTTTTCCTCTAACAGTCTGTGAAGTATTGAAGCCCCACTCTGAGAGTAAAATTACTGTATATCTTCTTTCCCGACTCACTGGTCTTGTTTACTGGAATGGGATTAGGAACAGCTAGTGTTTCTGTCAGAGCAGGTTATATTCAAATGCTCCTAGTGCTGGCTGGAAACTTTGCTTGTGGGCTGTCCTTTGATCTCTGTCCTGTATGAACCAATTCAGCCTATGGCCTGTAGTGACTTAGCACAGAAACGGACAAAACAAGATTTGGGTACACGTTCTATAGCTGTACAAATCTCTGGCATTTCTAGGATTTATTATTTGACATGATGCAAGAGTTTGCCTCGCAGGTTGGGAAGCCTATAAGACTGGATAGGTTTTAAATCTCACACAATAAACACTGTAAAACACTATATTCACTTTAATTTAGTCAAGAATTCTTCAGAATTTGCCTGCAGGACTGCCTCCTTGAGGGTGACAGGCACTGGCTCTTAAAGGTAGGCAGGTAGTTGGACTGTGGAAGATGGACAGCTTCTGTGAGGACCAGATTTGTTAGTGACACAGATCAGTCACTATTGTAAATCACATTGGAAAAATCTAAAATCTGAAATTTCAGATTGCCTAAACATCATTGAAAAAAAAGTGTTCTAGGTTCATTTCATGCCAGGCACATGGAATATGTAGAAAGTCACAGGTAATTCTCCTTTGCAGTTAAAACCAAAACAGTTGTTTATGCTGTTTATTTACTTATCTTAAAATTATCTAGCAGACACAGCCTGGCATGATGCTTGATGCCCATATGGGAAGCTCCAAGCAAATACCCTGTGTACACGGTTTTTACAATCTACTTTAGATATTAATTTTCTAATCATTTCTTAATCACAGTGGTTAACACAGAAGAATGTAATTATTATTGGTGGCACAGATCACTTTTAACAAAATTACATCCCTACTTATTATCATATTACCATAGTTACATTATTATTACAGAATAACCTTTACTTAATTACTAACCAGAAGTAATTATGGTAAATAATTTGAACATTCTAATTTAGTGACAATATCTTACTTCCCTTTACGAACAACAAAATGTCACCATAGCCAGGTAATAGTATAACTTACATATATCAATGTACACTTAATGTAGCTCATACAAATTCCTTAGGCCAAAATGTTCCTTTCTGTGTTCCTGCAAAACTAAATGACCACAGCAAGGCTGACCTGAAGAGAAAATTTTATTTTCTTATTGGTTGTTAAATCTGCACTCTATTTCATGATGTAAAGATGGTTACAGCAATGCAAAATACTTAGTATGTGCTTAGTATGAGCTTAGTATGTAGCTTTGGCTGAGCATTTGTTGAAGACAGGTTACAGACTGAAAATATTCCCTGTAGTTCTGGAGATGCACAAAGTTTGGAGGTGTTTAACATCTGGAGTTTTGATATGGGATTTATCTCTAATTGTTGCACATGACTATTTAACATGTGAAAAAAATCCCAACTTCAGCTCTGTTTTGGTAAGTGTAATTTCAACAGTTCCTATAAATTTTGCCTGTAGAAAAGGAAAACAACTTATTTTATGCTGCATACCATGATGTATTATATGAAATAATACATCATATTATTTCAATGTATCCACTTGTGGAGATATCTCCTAGGAATAGAACAAGATATAGCTGGGCAGCTATAGTACCAGGATTAGCTCAATATACAATGGCTATGAATATACAAAAAGAGATTGTTCCTGAAAGTCTAAATGTTGAACGGGAAGTAGATAAGAAAAATCTGTCTTGAACAAGGGAAAACTTCAGAGAAAGCTAGGAAAGCAGTTACCAAAATAACCATGTGTAAAGAAAGGCTGAAAAAGCAATGGTGGGTTCCGTATGCAGGTTCACAAAATTCACACTTGCAGGTGTTTGTGCTTGCTTTACAATACTCAGTCCCAGGGAGCAAGAGGGAATGGGTGCAGGAGAACAATAGTAACAGTCCTGGTAAAGCCACAGAGATTTGGGAGAGAAAGTGTCTTCTGTTGTGCAACAGAAAGTAAAAAAACCCACAAACGTTTAAGCAGAGCCTAACTCAGAAGTGGGGAAGTTTCTAAAGTATAAGCACAACTGTTTTGTAGTTTGTTGTAGAACTAAAGAAACGTTACGGGTCATTTTATTCGAGCTACAAGCTCTGCACCAGTAGTAAACAGCATAAAGATTGCTGTCAAATATATTTTAAGTCTACGATCCGATGGTTCTGAATCCCTTCTGAGTACTCAGCAAGTCAGGGAAATGAAAATAACATGACTGGGTTGTGCATTCACAGCTTGGCAGAGAGATCCCCACAATAACAGTTCTACTGCCTATCAGCAAATCATCTTTCCATCACTTGCATGGTTTTTCTTGGTGGTGTCAGGATATACGAGATGCGTTGCGTGTGCTTGCATAGATTTTGAGTGCACAATTCAGCTATTTTAACCTGGTCTGCCAGCAATTTGTAAATCCGGAGTAGGTAGTGCTTGGTAGATCTCCCACCAAAGTCGGTGAGACTGGCAGGTTTTCATGAAGAAAGGAGGATCATTTACTTTTTAGTTTCTATGAGGGGAGGTATGTCAGAAAAAGCAACGCTTCTAATCTGCAGTAATTGCTGTGCAGTATTTAAACAGTCGTTGCAGCTGTCTAATTGACAAGCAGTCTGAATATAGAATGATTGACATTCTTTAAGGTAAACATGCAGACTTATTATGCAAAAGGAGGTACTGCCTTGAGATAGTGATATAATATCCAGCACTGATGCTGTGCTGTATGTTATCATCTACAGCCTTCTGAGTAATTTGACTGAAAACAAGGACTCCTCTAAAAATTAGAACATATAAGACATCCTTTTAGGCAGTGATGACTTTCTTCTCTGAAAGATGTCTTCTTAGACTTCCATTTTCTTGCCATAATTAATATTGGCAAAAATATGGAATAAATGAATAAAGTGCACAGGGCAACCTGGTCAGTGAGAAACAAGGAAGGGGGCACCAGTTTAAAGAGATATTTCATCCAACTTTTAATCATGGAAAATAATATTTAAAGTGATTACATGATTTGCCACAGAGAACCTGAGGTTTTGCTGCTTTATCTTTGCCTTTAGCTCTCATTGCATTATTAGTAACCTATTTCAATACAAGATATAGAATCATAGAATGGTTAGAGTTGGAAGGGACCTTAAAGATCATCCAGTTCCAACCCCCCTGCCCTGGGCAGGGACACCTCCCACCAGACCAGGTTGCTCCAAGCCCCCTCCAGCCTGGCCTTGAACCCCTCCAGGGATGGGGCAGCCACAGCTTCTCTGGGCAACCTGTTCCAGTGTCTCACCACCCTCACAGCAAAGAATTTCTTTCTGGTATCTCATCTAAATCTCCCCTTTTCCAATCTAAAACTGTTACCCCTTGTCCTGTCAGTTACCCCTGCCCTGTCCCTTATCCTCCCACTCTCCCCCTCCTTAATTCAGCATACCACAAGTCTAGGTATGTATGACTATAATTTGATTGATTGTCACTATTTTGAGGATATTTGTGTTGTTAAAAAGAAAGCTTTAGGAAAATATGGCTGGGAATGTTGTTCAAGTTTACTTTTGAAGGAGACCATCGCTCAGAGGCAGATTGCAAAGTTCATTTTGATCCTTACCCATGTTTTGTTTTGTGCTGGCAAAGGCCAAGAGACAAAAAAAAAAAAAATTCTGCCTCTGCTGCCAGGTAACCTAGTGAAGAGATGTGACATATAATTCCTCCAAAGGTGCATAAAGGCCACACTGCTTTTTCCAAGAGGATCAGAAACTTCTTGAAGTGCTCGGTTCTACTGATCGTGGTACTGAGGGCCCTTCAGAACGAGTGGGTTGTGAGACTCCATACTAAGCTGCAGATCTGCTCTTGAAGGCCTGGACCAAGTAGCTCTTAAATGCCTCAATTTCGTTTTTTTTCCCACATACTTTGCTTGAATATCACATACACAGGGTGCATCCTGAGATTAAATTAGTTCTGTGGACATTATAGGAAGAGAAAATATTTGATTGTTCAGTATGAGAAGAAGTCTTAGCCTTAATACGGTCATCTCATAGCTGCAGTTAAGGCAATTATCTGTTATGTCTATTAGTCCATTTCTAATTATATCTGCTATAGCATCCTATTTATGCTTAAGATTGCTGTAGATGCTTAGTTTTCTTTCCAGTGTTATCAGCCACTAAGAAGCTTTCAGTGTACATAAGTAGACAAAATTGATAATTTCCATATAATTTCCTTGCCATTGTTGATACATAATTTCCCCATTGTACTGGCCCATTTTATTCATTCTTTGCAATCTTAGAGCCTGCAGCATTCAACAAAAAAAATAACTCCTCGTGAACAGCCTCTTTTCCAACTTTCTTTATTCACTATTTCTTTCAAGTCACTGTTTAAATATGTTTAACAGCCCTGATCCCCCAAATTACTCTACTAATAAATTATTTTCATTGTGAGGGTTATTTATTAGAAACCTTGAGAAGTAGGATACTCTTCACTCTGAGAGAAAGCAGCATATTTTTTCTCACTTATTCCCATTTTTTTAATTCCTAGTCTTTAACTTTATTCATTATAATGGTTTGCAATATTAATCAGCCAGTGATTTTTCAGACTCTTATATTTTGGTAAGGAACTTACATTAAAAGCTGTAAAAAAGTCTGAATAAATTGTAGCTACCTAGTTTACCTTAGACCTTTTATTTTTAAATCTTTAATTACTTACACAGGTGAAATACTAAAGCCAGAACTGAGGTTTGTAATTTGTTTCATGTGGGCTAGACAACCACACAATAGTCTTATCTTGCCTAGTGGCAATAAAACTATGTTTTTTAAACATGAATAATTGCCTGATTACTAGCCAAGAAAGTCCTTTTTATGTCTAAACACACATTGCACATAGGGGAATTGGAACAATACCTGAATACTGATCATGGCTATTTCTGAATTTTCCCACAATTTTGATTCCCAGAAATAAAAGCATAATTCTTGTAGACTCACTGAAGCTATAAAAACATTAGTGTAACTTTTAAAACAGTCAGTTTCCTTCCTTCACATAATTAAAAAACATTGTTCTAGGTGAGTAAATATTACCTGATTAAAATAATATTTATACTTTACAATGTATGTATTTTATATTTCCTTTATAGTTCACATAAAATGCCACTTCCTCAATGCTTTCAGTGATATTACATTGGTATGGCATTAAAGCATACGAGAGTTTAAGGAAACACATTATTTGTAGTTAATACGTTACATAGAGCTACTCTGGTAGTGGAAATTTATTTCAATTCTTACCCTGACTTTCCAAGCTGTATACAGTTAAAAACAAGCTGTAGCCATGGATTTTCCTGTATCTTATTCTTGACTTTTTCTCAATTTATGAATATATACTTTAGGTCAGTAATGAACAACCCTTTCATGATGCATGATTTGTTCTTGCAATGTAATACTTAATGTAAATTGCAAGCACACATGTTAGTGACAGCCAAGGCCTAAAATTGCAAAGATTAATTTAATCTGAATGAGAGAGCACAGGTAAACAGCACATTTTGAGCACTATCATTTGTTTATGTCATTGAATTTTTTGCCTTAACTAAGTCTTTAAATTGGTAGGGTAATCTGTTGGGAGAGCTAGGTACTGGATATGCAAAGGCTATTGCATTGCATACTCACTGTAACATACAGCCATCAAATTCAGGGTATTTAGGGTTCTCAAAATCTTTTCCATAAGCCTTAATTTCTTTAAAGGAAGAAAGATTTGGTGTCTGCAAAGTGTTTCATCCTGATGTCTTCCTATGTTGCTCTGTATCAATTTTGTTAAAGAATTTGTTAAAGACATCACTATGATTGTATTTTTTAATTCTGCTTAAGTTCTCTGACCAGAACTCATTCTTCCCCTTCCCCAAACTCTCTAATCCACCTTTTACCTGGGGATAACCTCATTTGTTTAGAGAGTAAGTATTTAAGTAACCAGCCTTATTTACTTAGGTCCTTACTGTTTCCTGACACACAAAAAATCCCATATTAGGGAACTGAGGATTCTTAATTCCAGGCCTCATAATTACTATAGAAGATGCACAGTTGGATGGGGGAGACAACTGGAAGGCTAAAAGTGAGAAAACTCGTGGCTTGCGATAAAGACAGTTTAATAATAATAATAATAATAATAATAAAAGCAAAAAAGAAACCCCAAAATGATAAAGAGGAAAAGATACACAGCCAAGAAAATGAAGCGATGCAAAAAACCCCCAGTTGCTCACTGATCAATGCCCAGCCAGTCCCTGAGCAAGGGCAGCCCTGATCAACCTCCCTTCTCCCCACAGTTTTATTGCTGAACACAACATCACATGGTATGGAAGGTCTCTTTGGTCAGTTGAGGTCAGCTGTCCCAGCTGTGTCCCCCCCCCAGCTTCTTGTCCACCCCCAGCCTCCTTGCTGGCATGGCGCTGTGAGGAGCAGAAAGGCCTTGACACTATGGAATCATAGAATAGAATCATAGAATCATTGAGGTTGGAAGAGACCCTTGGGATCATCGAGTCCAACCATCTCCCCTACTCTACAAAGTCCTCCCCTACACCATGTCCCTCAGCACTGCATCTAAACGTCCCTTAAACACAGCCAGGGATGGTGACTCCACCACCTCCCTGGGCAGCCTATTCCAATGCCCAACCACTCTTTCTGTGAAAAATTCCTTCCTAATGTTCAATCTAAACCTACCCTGTTGGAGCTTGAAGCCGTTCCCTCTCGTTCTATTGTTAATTACCTGTGAGAAGAGACCAGCACCAACCTCTCTACAGTGTCCTTTCAAGTAGTTGTAGAGAGTGATGAGGTCTCCCCTCAGCCTCCTCTTCCTCATACTTAACAGTCCCAGCTCCTTCAGCCGCTCTTCATATGACCCCAGCTTCTTGTCCACCCCCAGCCTCCTTGCTGGCATGGCGCTGTGAGGAGCAGAAAGGCCTTGACACTATGGAATCATAGAATAGAATCATAGAATCATTGAGGTTGGAAGAGACCCTTGGGATCATCGAGTCCAACCATCTCCCCTACTCTACAAAGTCCTCCCCTACACCATGTCCCTCAGCACTGCATCTAAACGTCCCTTAAACACAGCCAGGGATGGTGACTCCACCCTGGGAGTCAACACTCCTGCTTAACTTGGTATCATCTGCAAATTTGCTGATGCACCGGACCATAGCTCAAACACCCCTGTGCTATCAAGAGGGCTCTGGTCACAAGTGGAAAGCATGGCCCCATACAAAATACTCCAAAGAAATTCAGCTGTATTCCAGCCAACACCAGTACAAATGGAGAAAAATAGAAGCAATAGATGAACTGCCAAGTTCTACCTAATTTCTATTGATTTCTGAATGGGAATAACTCCGTAGTAACAATATAGAAAATTGTCTTTCTTGTTCTTTGGTTCATTTATTCAGTTATTTTACTTCATCTATTTCCTTTGATTTTCATAAATAAACACTGAAAAGTACTGCGATGAAGGAGTGATTATCCAACTACTATGAAGGAATATGGGCAGATGGGTTAGAAAAATGGAATATGAAGAAGAGCTATGTTTAATATTTTCAGTTTTGATTTATGTGGGAAAATGTATTTTTAACTGACTGCTTTTTTTCTCAAGCCCTTGAAGACTTTTTTAATGCTTCTTTGACTATATCTGAAATTGAGACAGAAATCCAATATCTATGCCACGGACCAAGGAATTAAGAGGTTTTCAGATTTGTCTTTGTAACTTCACAGTATGAATAATATTTTCAGACAGAAATGGAGAGATAGTTTAACTTGCAAAAAACTGATACAGATGCTAGTTTCACAATAACTTTTTATGGGAAAATTGCAATAAATAAAAATTACTTTCATATTCAAAATTTAGAGGGGTTATTGGTTAATAAGTACTAGCACGTGAAAAACTACATATTTTATGTTTAAATTTCATAACAAATGTGTAGTAACTAAATGTTATTGCAATAATCCACTGCTTTGTTGCTACCACTGAGAGTTAAATAATAATGACAACAAATGGGTTTCTTTTTCTGTAAAGAGCCTTGATGATCACTCTCATGGTAGACACTTAAATATTCACTTTGAATTCTATAACTCAAATTCTTCTCTCAAGCAAATGGCTGACTTTCTGCTCAATAGCATTCAAAAATCCTGTAAGAGATTTTCAGTTTAAATATCTAAAATTCTTTTACTTCATAGAAATTAGAATGGTTTACATTGGAAGGGACCTTAAAGATCATCTAGTTCCAACCCCCCTGCCCTGGGCAGGGACACCTCTCATCAGACCAGGTTGCTCCAAGCCCCATCCAGCCCGGCCTTGAACCCCTCCAGGGATGGGGCAGCCACAGCTTCTCTGGGCAACCTGTTCCAGTGCCTCACCATCCTCACTGTAAAGAATTTCTTTCTAGTATCTCATCTAAATCTCCCCTCTTCCAGTTTAAAGCCACTGCCCCTCATCCTATCACTCCACTCCCTGATAAAGAGTCCCTCCTCATCTTTCCTGTAGGACCCCTTTAAGGCTGCTCTAAGGTCTCCCCGGAGCCTTCTCTTCTTCAGGCTGAACATCCCCTACTCTCTCAGCTTGTGTTCATAGGAGAGGTGCTTCAGCCCTCTGAACATCTCCATGGCCTTCCTTTGGACCTGCTCCAACAGGTCCCTGTCCTTCTTGTACTGAGGACTCCAAAGCTGGACACAATACTCAATGTGGGGTTTCACGAGAGTGGAGTAGAGAGGCGGGATCATCTCCCTCCGCCATGGTTCTTTTGATGCAGCCCAGGAGGTGTTTGGCTTTCTGGGCTGCCAGCTCACATTGCTGGCCCGTGGTGAGCTTCTCATCCACCAACACCCCCAAGTCCTTCTCCTCAGGGCTGCTCTCAATCCATTCTCCACCCAGCCTGTATATGAGCTTGGGATTGCCCTGACCCAGGTGCAGGACCTTACTCTTGGCCTGGGTGAACTTCATGAGATTTACATAGGCCCACTTCTCAAGCCCTCGGGATGGCATCCCTTCTCTCTAGCTTATTGACCCCGCCACACAGTTTGGTGTCACCAGCAAACTTGCTGAGGGTGCACTCTATCCCACTGTCCATGTCACTGACAAAGATGTTAAACAGCACCAGTCCCAGTACCTGTGGAACACCACCCCTGACTGGAACTCTTTGAGGGTGGCCATGCAGCCAGTTCCTTATCCACTGAGTGGTCCATCCATCAAATCTATGTTTCTCCAATTTAGAGACCACGCTGTCATGCAGGACAGAGTCAGATGTTTTGCACAAGTCCGGGTGGATGTTGTCAGTTACTCTCCCCTTATCCACCAATGCTGTAACCCTGCCATAGGCGACCACCAAATTCGTCAGGCATGACTTGCCCTTTGTGAAACCACGTTGGCTGTTACCAATTATCACGTTATTTTTCACATGCCTTAGCAGAGTTTCTAGAAGGATCTGCTCCATGATCTTTCCAGGCACACAGGTGAGACTGGCCAACCTGTAGTTCCCTTGGTCTTCCTTTTCCCCTCTTTGAAAATGGGGGTTATGTTTCCCCTTTTCCAGTCAGTGGGAACTTCACCAAACTGACACAACTTTTCAAATACAATAGATAGTGGCTTGGCAACTTCATCCACCAGTTCCCTCAGGACCCGTGGGTGGATTTCATCAGGTCCCACAGACTTGTGTACCTTCAGCTTCCTTAGATGGTCTCATACTTGATCTTCACCTACAGTGGGAAGTTCTTCATTCTCACAGTCCCTGCCTTTACCTTAAATACATTGAATGTTTCTGGCTTGAAAGCACTGAAGTTTATGTGGATCATTTGTTAAAGAGAAGCACTGTTCTTCAAAGAATCTAGAAACTGCCCAAAGCAAGACTGTATGATCAACTTTGCTGTGTTATCACCGTGGAATTGCTTTAGCTGAGAGTTTCATGAAGACTAAAGCTGGCAAAGCCAGTAGTGAATGAGGTGACTATGAAGTTAATGCTGTAAGAATGATCTGTGATTTAAACAGTAGATACGATAGAATAGCTTTGAGGTGCTTTATTTATTATGCTAAACAAGTAAGCTGTGTGTCTTGTGTAGTGCACAGAGTTTTAATGGCAAGTTTTGCAAAAGGCGTAAACACACATACATTTGCGAAAAGATATCTTAAGATTGCATGATGGTATAAATAATATAGTGTGTGGCCACAAACTTGCAAGGTAAAGCTGACATGAATAGTAGCTGTATTGCAAGTGTTAGACGTACTACAAAGCTCAGTGTCATTAACTGTGGAAAAAGCTAGTTAAAACAGCATAAATCACTAAGGTTGAAGCAATGGTTCTTTGAAGTTAAAATTGACTCCAGCAGAATAAATGAACTTATTAGACATCACTATAATTAATAGTGACAAATTAAAATAAATCTGAACTCCACAATTGGTTTATATATTCATTTATGTCAATAACTTATTTTGCAAACCTATTCAAAGAGCAGCCAAAGAGCATAAGGTAGTGTACAAAATGATCAAATTTATTCCCGACATGAATGTTCACCTTTGTGATCCAAGCTGAAAGATCTCAGTATGCATACCATCAAGGAATACCAGGAAACAGGAATCACAGGTACCAGTAAAGTTATCACTGTGACTTAACCAACAGATTATAAAATAATAATATGTTGATTTTGCAGGTGCTGAAACAGTTATATTCTGTCTTTTCTGTGTATGATGCCATCTGTTAGAGTTACACTTCTGGGAAACAAAAAAAAAAAAGAAAAAGTGTTATTCTCTTTCCAAAAACAGAACTGAAGGTGCTAGCAAAGGCAGATCTCATATTCTGTAAGAGGAAAAAATGGATCTTCATAAATAAGAATTCTAGAAAGGAATATCTTTGCAGTGTAGTTTAGACATAAAATTTAAGTCCTAATTCTGTTAGATTGAATAAAAGCAGTTTTCAAGTGTCCTTATTATTCTTGTTCAAGAAATATCCTCTCAGAGAACTTGCTGCTTCAAATGACCAGACAAAGACTAGCAATAGGAAATTCTGCTCAGATTTCTGAATTCTGACAAATGAAGTTGGATGACTCACTGTTGGAGCTTCAGCTTGACAGTTTTCTTTTTCTGTTCTGTTTTGTGACGCTGTTTCCACTCAAAATTATGCTATAAAAAGAAGTTTCCAAAGAAATGTGGAAGAGCTATCTTGGTTTATTTCATGAGATAATAATGTCCTATTAAATCCCTGTAGATTAGATACTATTTGGTGGTGTGGTTATTTTTTAACAAATAATTTATTTTCTTTAAAAAATCATCAAAAACTTTCCTATAAATTCTTCACCACGCCTACAATATTGAGAAAGCCTTTTTTGCATTGTGCGTGGAGGACCATAATTTTGATGATGTATGACTTGAAGTGTCGCTGCTTTTATGATGAATAACACTAGGCAACACTGCTCAAGTGATGGATAACACACCGAGCCATTGCTCTGATGATATATTCTGGTAAGGGGACAATTCTGATGTAAAATACGTAATAAGAGCGAGTTGCTTGGAGTTATCTATCATCACAGCAATAATCGTCTATGCTATATACCCTATTGGTAGCACTGCTCTGACAGTATGTAGTAGGAAATGGAATCTCTTTACAGCTGTGGCATGGATCACATTTATTGCATAAAATAAGGAGGAAATGGAAAAAGCTAATCCCTATTTCTTGTTTTTGTTCTGCTTTGAAAGCAAGTCTCTCTTGAGACAATAGAGCTGCAAAAATTAGATATCATTGGTTAATAACTTCTGCATGTACAAAATTAAGGGCTGTCTGGGATATGCAAATAAATCATGCTTTCTGTAGACAAAATGATGCTACTGACGCTGCTTGTATAATTGGAGAATATATTTCACTGTGACAATATGCAGAATATGGCAGGTTTTCTGTTGTCATCTGCCTGCACTAGCCAGTGAACTGAATTATAGACTGGGGGGCTACAGTCATAGAGCTATGCAGTACTGGGCATGGTTAGTTTGGAGAAGAGGAGGCTGAGGGGGGACCTCATTGCCCTCTACAACTACCTGGAAGGAGGGTGCAGAGAGGTGGGGGTTGGCCTCTTCTCCCAAGGGAATAATGACAGGAGCAGAGGAAATGGTCTGTAGTTGCAGCAGGGGAGGATTAGATTAGATTAGATATCAGGAAGAATGACTTTACTGAGGGGGTGGTCAGGCACTGGACCGGCCTGCCCAGGGAGGTGGTGGAGTCACCATCCCTGGAGGGATTTAAGAACCGTGTAGACGTGGCTCTTCAGGGCATGCTCTAGTGCCTGAGATTATTGGGTTGTGTCTGGTTTTGGGTGGGTGTAATGTGTGTTGTGTTCATTTTTGTTTTGTTTTGTTCTGTTTTTTTCTTGTGGTTGGACTCGATGATCTCAGAGGTCCCTTCCAACCATGAATATTCTGTAATTCTGTGATTCTGTGATGGCATGATGGACTTACAGATTCAGCTGTGGGACCTCAGATTATAAAGATGCGTTTAGCCTTTATATGGAATATTTCAATTAATGTTTGCAATAATGTGTTTAAA
Source organism: Calidris pugnax (assembly GCF_001431845.1). Lineage (NCBI taxonomy): Eukaryota > Metazoa > Chordata > Aves > Charadriiformes > Scolopacidae > Calidris > Calidris pugnax. Next base: position 4,851,386 of record NW_015094509.1, read on the forward strand.
GTTATTATACAAATCAAAATGTGAAACTCAGAATGGAGGTGCTTACATTACAGCATTGCTATGTAATTAACAGGCAGACTGAACTAAGATGTGAGCAGGAAGGAGCTATTCATTTATGCGTCCATTTGCATAATGATATGGTGATAATGAAAAGGACAGATGTAAAGTCATAGCTCATGACTCAAGTGATAGCCATGAAAATCAGCTTCTTGATGCAGTATTCACATTTGAGAAAGAATGAAGAACTTAGTAGAGAATTACCCCATAAATCTTGGTCACTGAGACATCCATGTTATATTAGAAGGGGTGCTTTATTGATTTTTGTAATAGTTAATTCAGAACTGTTATATGGTGTAACATGGTGGCAAAAACTGCTGATCATGAAGAAGTGTGACAGAGAAAAGCTGATTTTAATGCCCCATTGTCACATTAGACCTTGCAGATTAAGCTTTTTTACACACAGACACAATAATTTTCAGTTTTTAAATGAGACTAAACAACATTTTCAGTATAATCTGATTCTATGACTTCAAAATAAACAATAAATTGATTTTATACTAAGTAAAATAAGCTTATTCAAATAATACATGTCAAGTGTGGGTTTTAATCTCTAAATATTATCTTTCAGAGGACAGGTCAAGAAATCAACACATTTTTTTCCCTTATACACCCCAGTATACTCTCTAAAAAGGATTTCCATACTCATTTGCTTCCAGGTACCTTTGAGACGAACACATCCAACATTTCCAGTTCAGAGGATTATTTCTGTGAGCACTAAATCAAAGATAGATCTTCCATCGATTTCACTAGATAAAATGATAAGGTCCCAAAAGACTTATGCAAATGCGAGGCTGTAAAAATACCAATAAAGGTCTATGATGAAGCAGTCAGTAATTTATGGCTGATGGGCTGATTGTGGACCATACTTGGACCATAGATTAATAGCTTCATATGTCTAATTATGTAGTTCTTGATATAAAATCTAAAAACCTCCTCAGGGGGTAATTTCAGGAATTTTCAGTCTGGTGATTTCAGTGTCAGAAATTCTGAGAAAATAATAGAAATGTTGGAGAAAAAATGAACAAATCCAGAAACTGATAGGATTGGCTTGTGTAGAAAAGTATTTTTTTTTTCTTTCTGAGAAAAGACTAATGAATGAGAAGAGCTACAAACTTTTTGAAGAGCTAGAATGAAAACAAAGATGAAGAAGTGTGACACATGGGATTTAAACTACAGCGAGTGGAATTGAGGTAAAGCTTCTTGTGCCACTCACAGCCAGATGCTAAAATGCTACTGGCACTTCCCCATGCCCTAGCTATACCTATGATTTACACAACCAGAGAAGCACAGTTAATTTAAGAAAAACAAACAATGCAGGCTGCTTATGTTCGCAAATCATTTCTATCCTCAGAGCCACTGATAAATGCTTTTTGGTAAGCTTGGTTGGTTAAAAAAAATGAAGTGTATGGCATAAGGTATCATTTTCCTTAGTGAGAGCTCCTTGTTGCATCTTTTGTGTTCTAGGACTTGGTGCAGTGAAATAGCAGAAATTTTCTGAGGCAGAAATGGCTTCTAGAGCACATTAAGGCAATAAAGAAGATAGGGATGGGGATGAGTGCTTTTTATATATATATATATATATATATATATATATATATATATATTGACAGACATAATGGTCAGCATATCAGGCAATGGGATTACCAAGTATTTCCTGTTGCTGGGACAAGTTGTAGCTTTTGATACTGCCAAGGGGCAACATGATTGATCTAAAGTATCCTTTAAAGATCATGTAAAGGATGAACTAAAATGCTTCCTTTCACACCATCTTGTCAAGACACGGATTACAAAGGTCTTGGAAGGTTGTTCTGCCTTGAATCATTCAAAATGAATTGAAGCAGAGAGTTTCAAATCTCTCTGACATGGAATGATGTCACCAAAAAGGTTCTGAAATTCTAGAGTACTTACTACTTCATTTTTGTGTCATAACATCATAAATATTTGCATCATAAATATTTGCAATTACTTCTGCTCAGCATGTATACTTCAAATAACCCAAGACAATACTTTAGCTCTGTGACGTGACCCAGTATATAATCTTAGTGGAAACTGCTTTAAATTCTTTAAAAGTACTTTGAAAAGAGCTCTTAAATTTTTACTGCATCCAAATTATTTATATGTGCATTTCATACAATTTACAAGCTAAAATAAATTCCCCCAGAGAAGCTTTTCTTAAAAAAGACCAAACACCAAATCTATTTATCTCATTAAGGGTAGCTTGTAACATCTCTTTTTTGCTATGTCACTTTTGCCTATAATAGGAATTTAAACATTAATAAATCACACTCATCTAGGCATAAAATATTCCAGTGATTACACTGCAGCACTGTAAATTTATGTTAAATGTTTTAAAAATGTGATTTCTTTAAGTGGAATTTTAAAAAATGGCATTTTTACATGATAGAAAATTTACTATGACTCAGCTACTGTGCCTTATCAGGAAAATATGGACTAACAGATTTAAAGCAGTGATATGATTTTGAGTGCTTTCTTAGGGCAGTATTTATGAGCCTCAATTAAAAATAAGAAAAGCAAAATTTGTTAAATCTTCTGCAAGATATTTATGCTGTAGGTTATTTTTGTAAGTTTATTTTATTCTTTGTACATCTTTTGTTACAAACATCTTACATTTGCTATTGGAAATATTTTTTTTTTAAAAGTGAATACATCTATGTATTCACCTGGTAAGTCTGTCCATAACAGCTTGAGAAATTAAATTCTTTTTTATTCCAGTGCCTGGAAAACAAGGTGTTTATGCAATATTTGATGTTTCTGAGAGACATTAAAATAGACTTTATGAAAGATTGCTGGTAAAAACTCTGATTCCGATGGAGACATCTCCTTAGTCTGCTCAGGACTCAGTAAACAACTTATCCAGTCAAATATGAATTATAGCAAAAAATGATACATTGAAGGTGAATCACTACTCATGTTAATATCTTTTGTCCAATTGAAGAGTATAAAAATACATTAAGCTCAAATATTTAAAAATCAACTGCGCTAATTCAAGTTGGTGTTTAACTGGTTTGTATAACTTCAGGCGATCTACTTAGCTATTGAAAACCTTTCCTTGATCTGAGGTACACAGTGACATGCAGTTATATAAACACAAATACATAACAACTATTGTTTTAATGAGCATTAAAAAATAATGTAATTTTATATACACTTGTTCCAATTATCTGCGACATCAGGATCTTACTCCTTACCAGCCTCATATAGGTTGCTTTATAAAAGTTAGCTAGAGATCGGTGAATGCTTCTTATAAGCCCTTCTAAAGCGGAAAAATTCAGCAAAACTTTATATAATAAAGGTACTTTAAACTTATATTTTGTTCAGTCATATTTAAAGAAGTCTTCCATCTGTAAAATTGGACATTGTACTTCTGACTTTGAAATCTCTGGGTACAAAATTTCAATATGAAAGCTTTTCATTACCCTTGAAAATTAGTCCTCAAATATCTGGCTGCTATATCTTGGCAATAGCTCCTTAAGAACTCTTTGTGTTAACCTGTTTTAGAAAGAGAAAAATCAGAAATCTTATTTTAATTAAAATTTATTTTATTAATTATTTGTAGGTTTTATTCTTCCTCTGTTTAATTAAAACTTCTAGTATCTTAGAAGACACTGAAACTAACAATTTTAAGATTTCTGGCTTTGAATTTTCTATTTAATTCTCAATAAATAAATAAAAAAAAGATGTTAATGCTATTTACTTGTGTAGTAACTTAGCATAATGGGTTACATAAAGCATATGCCTACATGTTTAAGCTTAACCTCTGCTTCTCATTTTACAAAGACTACTCTTATATTATAGCCTGTTCATTCTGAGAAATAATATGCTTCCTACTTAACCACTGGTTAAAGGCTTGTATGCACAAACATGTATGATTAACAGCACTCAGCAATTACTGGATGGATAATACGAAGATGATTTGTGAAAATTGGAATTGCCTGTCCTTGTTATTGTGTAGTCTGCATAGCTCTTACTGACATTTGGAGGTTTGGAAAGTTGTTTGATTTTGTGTGGATGGCCTTGTCACTTAGAGTGAGTTTACATCAACCTGCTGGAATTGATGTTGTTAAGCTTTCCTTCAAAACATGTTAAGCATTATTGTCACTCACGTATCTTGCCTCATCAAAACAAACAATAAATGAATTCTAAATGCCTTCAGGACTGAGACTTAACATCTCACAAAAGGGGACATTGAAATGTCTTGATGCCATCTCACTAAAATAAAACAGTTGACCTTGAGAAAAATGGCAAGGAGACAAGATTAATTTTCTTTTACTTTTTACCCAGTCCATTCAAAATTAGATCTTTTTTGCGGATTGCAGGCACTATTCCAATTATCTGTTGGGGTTTTTTTTGGTAAAGCCTTTGTGTGTTTGATGATAGACCTGATCTGACCTTTTCTGGTTTTTTTGTTGTCACACTGGGTGAACGGCTGTGCCATTCACCCAATCCAGCAAATATAAGTTGTATGTTACTTATTTAGCTGCTGTTGATTGCTGATTTTGCAAACCCATTTATTTTAGGACTGACCCTTAGGTTTACCACCATTTACTCAGAAGAAACTTTCCTTGACTGCTGTTAAGTAAAATCAGAAACTCCTCAACTGAAAACCTAAAAAAAAAAAATAAAATAAATGAGATGATAACTGATGGAGTGTATGAATTTCCTACTGCAGTAACAGACTTTGAGTTATAGGATGGAAAATGAACTTTTCACTGATCTATTTCAGTTCTTTGTTGACTAAGACGTTGGAGCGTTACGTTCCTGAAGAATCATACCCTATGGAAAGGACCCATGCTGCAGCAGTTTGTGAATAACTACAGCTGATGGTGAAGACCCATGTTTTAGTAGGTCATGAAGGACTGCCTCCTGTGGGAGGGACCCCACGCTAGAGCAGGGCAAGAACATGAGGAAGAAGGAGCAGCAGAGACTAAGGGTAACAGACTGACCACAACACTCACAAAGAGTTAAGATTGAAGATGAGTCTAGGAAGAGGTGTGTGAGTGGGGGAAGATGCTTTTAGTTTTGTTATTTGTCACTATCCTACTCTGTTATTGACTGAAAATAAATTAAATTAATTTTCCCAAGTTGGGTCTGTTTTGCCCATGACAGTAACTGGTGAGTGATCATAGAATCATAGAATAGTTGGGTTGGAAGGGACCTTAAAAGATCATCTAGTCCACTCCCCCTACAATAAGCAGGGACATCAACTAAATTGGGCTGCTCAGAGCCCCATCCAACATGACCTTCAATGTTTCCAGGGATAAAGCATCTACCAGCTTTCTGGGAAAGCCGTGCCAGTGTTTCACGACCCTCACTGTGATAAGTTTCTTCCTTATATCTAGTCTAAATCTACCCTCTTTTAATTTAAAACCATTACACCTTGTCCTGTTGCTACAGGTCCTACTGAAAAGTTTGTCCCCATCTTTCTTTTAGGCCCCATTTAGGTACTGAAAGGCCACAATAAGGTGTACCCGGAGACTTCTCTTCTCCAGGCTGAACAACCCCAACTCTCTCAACCTGTCCTCATAGGGGAGATGCTCCAGCCCTCTGATCATTTTTGTGGCCCTCCTCTGGATCTGCTCCAACAGGTCTATATCTTTCCTGTGTGAGGGCTCCTGAGCTGGATGCAGTACTCAAGGTGGGGTCTCATGGGAGCAGAGTAGAGGGGCAGAATCACCTCCTTCAACCTGCTGGTCATGCTTCTTTTGATTCAGCCCAGGATGTGGTTGGCTTTCCGGGCTATGAGTGTATGTTGCCTGCTCATGTTCAGCTTTACATCCACCAACACCCCTAAGTCTTTCTCAGCAGGGCTGAGAAATCAATCCCCTTCATGTCCCAGCCTGTATTGATACCCCCAACTCAGTTGCAGGACCTTGAACTTGACCTTGTTGAATTTCATGTATGCACCCACTTCTGGAGCTTGTCCAGGTCCTTCTGGATGACATCCTGTCCCTCAGTCCTGTCAGCCGCATCACTCAGTTTGGTGTCACCCACAAACTTGCTGAGGCTGCACTCGATCCCACTGTCTATGTCACTGGTGAAGATATTGAACAGTACTGGTCCCAGTATGGACCCCTGAGGGACAACACTTGTCACCAGTTTCCATCCAGACTTTGAGACGTCCTCTATCCTCTGGATGTGATCATCCAGCCAATTCCTTATCTACCAAATGGCCCACCCATCAAATCCATCTCTCTCCAATTTAGAGAGAAAGATGTTGTGGGAGGCCATGTCAAAGGCCTTAGAGAAGTCCAGTTCTGTTCCATGATCTTCCCAGACACAGAGGTGAGGCTGACAGGTCAGTATGTCCCAGGGTCCTCCTTTCTACCCCTTTTAAAAATCGGTGCAATGTTTCCCTTTTTCCAGTCATCGAGGACTTCACTCAACTGCCATGACTTTTCAAATATCATGGAGAGTGGCTTGGCAACTACAACAGCCAGTTCCCACAAGACTCTGGGATGCATCTTGTGAGGTCCGATAGACTTCTGTGTGTTCAGGTCCTCAGGTCCTCAGGTGATCTTCTCTTACAGTGGGAGGGACTTTATTCGTCTGGTCCCTGTCTCGCAGTCCATGCACTTGAGAAGTGTGGAAAGAGAGGTTGCCAGTAAAGACTGAGGCAAAAATTTGTTGAGTACCTCAGCCTTTTCCTGATCTGTTGTTACCAGTTTGCCAGCCTTGCTCCTCAGGGCAGGTACACTTTCTTTGAACTTCTTTTTCTAGCCCACATACCTGCAGAAGTCCTTCTTATTATTCTTTGTGTCCCTTGGCAAGTTCATCATGATTCCTCCTCCTGCACTGTTGAGAAGGGGGAGGCTTAGTCAGCACCTGAAGGCTAGTCAAGGTCAACCCACCACACTAAGATAGCACTTGTTTGTCTTTTGGTTTTACCCTAATGTCTTTATAATCAGTCAACATACCCCTCTCAGCACTTTTTTCCTTAAACTAGACTAAACAAATAAGGCTATTCTAGCATTCTCTCTTAAAATAGACTGTTTATAATCCTGCCTTTCCCCTTCAGATTGCTCCAACTGGAATTGCTATGTGACTATAACTGTGCCATGAGGTTATACTCTAATCACACTAGTATTTCCATGTCCTCACCACAAACCTCTCTCCTGATGCAATCCTAAGGCTGACAGTATCTTGTCTACTCTCATTTCTCTCAAGCAAATTCTTCTATCCATGTTGCGACCTCTTCAAAATGGATGTTTGTAGTAATGATACAAATCCTTAAAGGACAACTTTCTATAGAAATACACTTGAGAAAAGACAGCATTGATGCAGAAAACAATTTTTTTTGCCTTGCCATTTTCTGTACTCCCTGTGCTGTTACTCAAACTTCATACTTGAATGAGGCCTCTCTCTTTCCCACTCTCTACATCCTGCAGAGAAAGAGGAATTCTGTGTTATAATCTGTTAAAAATGAAGAATAAAAAAAGTGTGTGGATTCATAAACCTAGCATTATTATTTTTGGTAGGTTTAGGAACTGATCTAGTCAGTTCCTGAATTCCTTAGCTCCGGCTGACTTCAGGAACTCAGTTGGAGCTGTATTTATACTTTTCTGTAGTTTATGGCACTCAGTTCTGCTGTCTACTTGGCTCTTCCATCAAGAGAAGCCATGAGCTAGAGAAGGGCAATTTATGTTTAAACAGAAGCATCATTGATAGTAAGCATGTGGCTGAGAAGAAGAAAAAAAAAAAAAGCAATTGCAATATAAATAGATGAACTAGAATAGAAATCAGTATCGAAGGGACTCTGATTAGATAAAAGCTGATAGGCTGTGAAGACAAATCGTTTAATTTGCTTCTATTTTTAGAAGTATATTCCAAACAAACAGGGTAATTAGACAAAAGACCCTCTATACAGAGAAATGACAAATAAACAAGAGATCCACATTTTACTTTTGAACCTACAGAAAAAACCCTGCTGCAGAAATACTGATTGTTCTAAGGATTATTTAAATTTATATGCCAATTCTTGGATATAATTTATATGGGAAATATAAAAATAATATAAGTCTTCTCCTAGCACTCATATGCATCACACATCTAACAATCAGGAAGAGTCGTTCCTCTGATATTTAAATTTATTCACTCTTTCAGGGACTTTGCATCTTATTTTGGGATTAAAAGATTTAACTTCATACAACTAATATTTGGATTTGCTGTCTGGAAATGGATGTTGCTATTGAACCTATTTTCAGCTGTGAGTATTTTAAAATCAGGATATGCAATGAAGTAAATTTCATACTTATGAAAACACATGGATGAAATTTAAGCCATTTAACTGCTAATATTTTTTTTCTATTTCTTGTAGTATGAAGTACAGATAGACACTTAGTCTGTTCTTTTTCATAAATTTAAACAATGATTAAACACAAATTAAGCAGTATGTGTGTTTATTAAACTTTGTATCTCTTTGAAGTTTTTCAGTTTGGGCAGGTTGCATGCTTCAAGCAAAATTATTGAGAAATCCAACCATGAATTTCTTCATTCTGATATCTGCAAATTTAGCACTGGCAACACACATATTCATCGTGGATAAATTTGTAATTTCACCACCACATTATAAGCTCATCTACTTGAATGAAACTAAAGTGAATGAAGGGTGATTGAGGACATAATTTTAATGCATCAGCCAAGATAAACAGTAAACTGAAACCGCATCTGTGTTAGGCATTGGGCTGAATGCCATCATACAATTTATGCACCTGCTGAGCAGTTGGAAAACTATTTCCATATTAGAGGGAGAAATGCATCCTAGCTTCAAGGGTTCAGAGAAGTCTGGACCATCAAAACCTTAGAGGTTCACCTGCCTTGTGCCATATGGTACGCAGGTGTGGCACCACCAACCTTCTCTGATGTGATGGGTCTGGGCAGGGTGAGCTGTAGAAGGTCAGAGGACTTGGACGGCCGGGAAGTTGGCTTTGACATCTGCTCTAGCCTGAAGGAAAGAAAGTCTCTGTGGAGAAACAAAATTAGCTCTACATATATGGCTTGGAGGAGGTACCTGAGTTCTACCCCCTGTAATAATACCCCTCCATAAAGCCCAATTTACTTCAGGCTTGGAAAAGGAGGGCATAGTGCCTTCTGGATGATTTTTATGAAGTGTGTGTGCAAGTGGGGTTTATACATAGCAATGAAGGCACCAGTAGATGGACAGAGTCAATTTTATTTCTCAGCATTGGAGGATATAGGATACAAAATCTTTATTACATTATTACAGACTCCCGTAGTTCTCCACTTGTGGCATTTTGTAATTTATTATGCACATTAATTAAACAGCAGGACAAGCTCGCCAGCTACATGGTAGCTAAATGTGTGTTCTATAAGATAAAGCCACATTAGGAAGAAAGGAACAGAAAATAATTTTTGTGAAGTACTATAAATCTGTTAGACACAGGCAATTCCACAATAAAACTTGAGAATAAATTCACTCTAGGAGAGCAGATCTTAAAGCATTATATATAACTGGTTCTGCCATTGGGTAAGCTCTGATAACTTGAAGTTTATGTTTGTCTCTGTATTCTGAAGCTATGTAAAACATACACACTTACCAATGCCTGAATTAGAAGGTACCATTTATTTTGTAATCTCCTTATTCAAAAATAACGTCACGGTAACATTGTTGTATTTCGGTATTTAGGTTTTTTCCCCTCCACCTTTTAAATCTGTCAAAAGGCAGAAAAGTGATCCATTTGCTCTTGTTCAACAGGAACAATTTTTACTTCTCTTCCTGCTGGATTGCAGGATGCTAAAAAATATTTTCTTTTAATTTACAGAATCACAGAATCTTCTAGGTTGGAAGGGACCTTAAAGATCATCTTGTCCAACCGTCAACCTCACTGACAAAAATAGACACCCACACAACAAACAAGGAGCATCACCATCACTAAACCATACCTCCCAGCACTACATCAACCCGGCTTTTGAACACCTCCAGGGATGGTGCCTCAACCACCTCCCTGGGCAGCCCATTCCAATGGCTGAGAACCCTTTCAGTGAAAAAATTTTTCCTAATATCCAGCCTGAACCTCCCCTGGCGCAACTTGAGGCCATTTCCTCTTGTCCTGTCGCCTGTGACTTGAGAAAAGAGACCGACCCCCACCTCTCTACACTCTTTTTTTCAGGGAGTTGCTGAGAGGGATAAGGTCTCCCCTCAGCCTCCTCTTCTTCAGACTGAACACCCCCAGCTCCCTCAGCCTCTTCTCATAAGACTTATTCTCCACACCCCTCACCATCTTTGTTGCCCTTCTCTGGACCCGCTCCAGCACCTCGATGTCTTTTTTATGGTAGGGGGCCCAAAACTGGACACAGTAAACGTGTGCAAACAGGTACGTGCATACCTGTAAAGAGCTGCACAATGCAAAGATCTTGCTCTGCTGTTCTCCCTGCAGGGGAGAGAGGAGCCCTAATCTTCCCTCAAAACAGCTGAATAGGAACACATGAAACAGAAATTAATTGCCTAAGAGAGAGATGTCTGGGGTGTATGGATATATGATTAAATAGATATGTTTTTCCTATCCTCCATGCACAAGGGAAAAGTAGCAGTACAAGAGTGACTATTCCAGTGTACAACAGCCTGCGAGGGTGACTTCTCCAGGCAGATTTGCCATGTCCAGTTTCTATATTCCCACATCGAGGATGAGGCACAATAGCCGTCTGGATCCATTTGTTTCAGGACTCCACTACAACCTATGAAGAGTGAGCACGTGTTGCCAAATGTTCTGAAAATCCTTACAATTTTTCTCCATTGTAGGGTAAATATAGAACTGAACATATATGTATATTAAGGGAGACTAAAAGTAATAGTGTATATTGAATATGTTCATTGCCTCTCATTATAAAATACATGACAATGTTAAACTTTATTGGTATATATTAAATATGTTTACTGATATCATATCATATCATCATAGAATGGTTTGGGTTGGAAGGGACCTTAAAGATCATCTGTCTTTTACTGAAACAAATAAGGGTGAATTTCCTTTGTGCATATTTAATCAATTTAAAGTTATTACTGCTATGACAGTGAAAAATCAATGCAGGACCCAAAATTTATGATCGCCAAGTAATTCCGGTTTGAAGATTTTTCCAAACATCCTGTTTCCATCCCATCCTGTTAAAAGAGAAACTTCTATTTTGCTGTTCTGTAGAGATTCCCTTTTGTTGGGGGAATTTCTCTCATTTCTTCTTTTACAGCATATTTTTATGATATTTTCTAAAGCAAAGGACCACTTATTTTCCTATCTGCAGATAATAAAACTACATGGGATTTAAAACAGCAGCTGGTGTCTGTTAAAGAGAAACACCATCAATTTCTATTAAGTTTTCAGCGATACGTAATGTGTACTTCATTTTCTTCCAACATATTCTGTTATATCTTTGAGGATTTCGAATCAAATTACTTTGCAGCAGATGTTAGATTATTATATTTGAGTTTTTTATTAGATCACAGTTTAATGGTGTTTTCTTAAACAATAAATGAATGTACCTGATAACAAGTATGACAATTGTTCGTTCTCATAATTGGTCCTTGTTAGTAAAGTGATGCTATCATGGAGTAACGTATACCTTCTGCCTGTGGATTAGACTTTTGAGAAAGGTTCTGCCTTTTAAAAGAAATCACAGCTCAATCTCATTTAGTGAGAAACTGTTGAGAGAAAGGAGACAAAGAAAACAAAGCAGAGGGATGCAGATGAGAGATTAACTATGGAAAACTGTGCTTGAACAGCATTCATCCTGAGGCCAGTGTGAGCTGTGTAACCTTTATTATTTCTATCAAATCACTTAAATGCCTGATGAAGTCAAATTATGCTTGTAATGATGTGCTCAGCAGTCTTAATAGATTGCTGTATGAGTTGTGTGGTCCTTCCCCAAAGAGTCGTGTAGTTTGCTTTTGGGATAATATGTGTGCTAGCTACAATTCATGAACAATACCTAGTGTCTTGTGCTTTGGACTATACCAATTTCCATAGTTTTACAAGAAAAACTTGCTCATTAATTAATTTATATTCCTAGCTTCTTAGATGAAGAAAACAACAGGAAAACCTTGCTGCTGAGTCATGATAAAAGCAGTTTCTTGTGAAATACTCCTGAGCATGTGCTCTTTATGGTTTTCCTTGCCAGTGGGTTCAGATGTATTCTGGAGAGGCAGGACAGCGTTGCAAGCTATATGTCTTCGTGTGCCCAGAGTTTTCATCTCATTAGGTTGAGTATTCGCAGCAAAGAACCATCGCTGGCATAGACTAACCTGGGAAACAAAAACTAACAAAATGAAGCTTGTAATGTCTGGGCTGCTGATCTTAATCCTGGGGGTTTTGCTTTTGGTATTTTACCAAGGAAGGAAAAAAAATAGTTAGCTTGATCGTATCAGCCCATGTTGCAGCCATTATGTAGGGTAGACTTTTCCAAAATTGCTGATATATTTTGGAAGTTGCCTCCTCACATTGTTTCTTCAAATTCCCGTGTCTGTGAGCAGGAAAATTAAGGGACGTTTTCCTTGGGTAGTAATAGGCTAAAGAATTAACACATATGACAACTCAACTTCTGGGCACTGGAACTACAACATTTCTGTTTTCACCTGTTTCTTTTTCTTCAGCTACAAGACATACCTCTGAGGAGGAAAGAATTCCATTTTAGATTTAGTAAGTTCAGTGATAAAAAGATACCTAAAAATATTTTAAAAGCTGCTATAGTATATAAAATTCTGAACCATTTATTTCTGATCTGAAACAGCAATGTAGATTATAATGGCATTTTCTTGTCATTTATACTTATGGTCTTTAAGCCTTCAATTATACTGAATATTGTCCAGTTCCTTCAGTAGCCCCAGTGAAATTAATGACACTGCTTCCACAATAAGGCATCATAAATATGACTGGGAATTGTTGTGGATTAACCTCAGTTGTCAACTGATGATCACACAGCTGGGCAATGCAGACTGAGCAAGCAGCTGTGGTGCTCAGCTGCTGACTGAAAATAACCTAGAACAGTAAGATTGTGAGTCCTCTGGGTCAAATCACCTGAAAGAAGAACTTTTTTGCCCCCAGCAGTGACAAACCTTTGAGTAGATCAAACAGGAGAGAGTTCATGAGGTAGCTCTTGAGCCAATCTGGACCCAATCAGATGTGAGAAATATGCTCTGGAGCACAGTTAGGGAGCATGACTCTACCTGGAGGTTCTGGCTGAAAGAACCAGGAGAGGCTTGAAGTTGACATCCAGGTTTTTGGTGCTGGGGATATAGAGGATCTAAGGTCTTCTACACCCCAAATGAAAAAGAGTTATTAGCAGCATATGAGGGGGGTTGAGCCACTTCAGAAGTAGTTGGTATGGAAGTGCAGTTCTTCTTGGAACCGCAATTGCCTGTGCTGACCAATAGATATCATGGAACCAACACAATGTGGAGTATGGGTAGCGCTGATCACACCTTTGGTCCAAATTGGGAACCCAAACTGCCCTGGAGTCCTGGAAAAAAACATGGACTGGTCAGAAAGCAGAGATTTCAAAGCATTGTCTGAGAAGGTGACCTGTGGGAGGTCCCCACAGTTGGGGACAGTGAGGAGGTCCCACTGTATAATAAATCACCAGAGAATGGAAAGCAATATCCTCTGTTTACTCATTGGTTTATTGGAGGTAGAAAGACACTTTGTGGAGTCCCACATGAGAAGCTGCTGAAAATTTCAAAGGAAAAAATGAATTGAGCCAGTTTGCAAAAGTGAAAGCTATGCAGCTGGCCCTAGAGATTGCCAAACAGGAAAAGTCGCCAGTACTCTGTCTCTATACTGACTCGTAGATGGTGGCAAACGCCCAGTAGGGGTGGCTACATCAATGGAAATGGACCAACTGGCAGCACAGAGGTAAGCCCATCTGGTCTGCTGTATTATGGTGGGACATTGCTGCCATGTAGAGAGCCTTGTTGTAAAGGTACATTGTGTAGATGTTTGTGCCCAAGAGCTCTGCTGCTGAAGAACACTGAAACAATAAACAAGTAGAGTGGCATGCCAGCAACAAAGTGACACAGGTGGATCTGGAACATAAGGGTCTGCTATTCATAGCTCAGTGGGCCCGTAAAACATTGGAAACCTAGAAAGAAATGCAACATACTTATGGGCTTATGGTCAAGGTGTGGACCTGACCACCAAAGTCATTGCACAAGTTATTAATGAATGCAAAACATACCATTATCAAGCAAGCCAAGCGACTAAAGCCTGTCTGGTATAGAGGATAGTGGCTGAACATCAGTAAGGGGAGGCTTGGCAGATTGATGATACCACCCTGCCACAAACCGACCAAGACAAGCATTACATGTCCTTCATGGTGGAGGTGACCACCAAATGGCTGGAAACGTATTTTAGCCCATACCACCATCCAAAACAGCACCCTGGGTCTTGAAAAACAAGTTCTCTGGTGGTATGGTGCCCCAGAAAAGGTCAAGACAATCAATGGAACTTATTTCTGAAACAACCTCACAAGCACCTGGGCCAAGAAACACGGCATTGGTTTGATGCCTCACACTTCATTATTGTACGTAAGCCTTCAAAAAGATTGAATGATACAGGGCACATTTCACTATGCTGAAAGCGATGGGTGCTTGGAGGACAAGCCTTGCAAGAGGCTGTGAAAGTGCAGCACTGACCATGACGATATGCCATGTCTCTTGTCCTGAGTGACCACCATAACAGATAGAACCCAAGTCATGGATCAAATTAACTCAGTGGAGATGTTCTGGATATGGCCCACAATATACAGGAATAATATCTGAGTATAAAACAAAGGAAAGGGGTGGATTGATGTGGATGTTGGAATATTTGACTTGATCATGATGTAAATGGTATGGAATAAGGGGCTGAGATTGTGCTGGGTATGGCTGAGATGTAGTTAATTTTCTTCACAGCAGCCCATATGGTGCTGTGTTTTGGATTTGTGACTGAAACAGTGTTGATAACACAACAATGTTTTGGCTATTGCTGAATAGCACTTGTGCAGCATCAAGGTGTTCTCTTTTTCTCCAACTCTGCTCCCCCATCAAGCAGGCTGGGGGTATGCAAGAAGTTAGGAAGGGGTTCAATCAGGACAGCTGACCCAAACTGACCAAGGGGGTATTCCATGCCATATAACGCCATGTTCAGCAATAAAACCTGAGGGAAGGGTGATTTTCAGTAAGATAAACATTTCTTTGAGAAAATGGGCATCGGTCCACTTGGGTGTGGATGGTGAGAGGTGGTGAGTGATTTTCTTTGCTCAATTTCATTTTTTCCTTTTTTCTTCCTTATTCCTTTGCTTATTAATCCCTCTTTATTAACAGAGGACTTTTCTTGCTTTTGCTCTTCCTGTTCTCTGCTCCCGTTTTCTCTGGGGGCAGGAGCAGTGAGCAAGTGATTGTGTGCTGCTTAGCTGCCAGCTGAGGTTAACCTGCAATGGTCATATTTGCAGCCTGATTTTGCAAGGCACATACTAAATTCTCATAAAGGAAAGGAGAAACAAAGTACCTGCAGTTTTTTTCATTTTGTGTCCTATAGGAGGAAATATCCTAAAAGTCCTGAAACGTAGTGATTACTTGATAATAACATGAATATTCTGCAGATGTACTTCACAATAGTCACAGATAGATGTTGTCAAACTATACGAGCTCCTGGGGAAAGGGTTAGTATTGTCAATAGTCTTGAAGATGAAGGATACTATCCTGCTTAGGGAACAACTATGAAACTAAACACAGTGGTGTCTTCAAGGGACTACTGGGATGTTTGTGGTGATGTCAGCTCTTGATGTCTGGTTTATTGAAAACAGTGTTTTCAGAAGAATAACATTTTATTTTGTTTTCAGAATAACATAAACCTTTTCTGCCTTCTGGTTTCTGGTTCTTCTCTCTGTGAGCATTCCTTCAGGAGCTCTGGATGCTGAGTCTTATACCACTTTTTAACTGGTTATAGCTGCTCCTCAGCCAGTGTGACTGGATAACAGAGCAATTACCTTTTACCCCACTAAGGCTGACTCATTCAAAGATATTTCCAGTAGACCCTGTTTAAAATGGGGGGAGAGGGCAGGAAACAGAAACAAAAGTAAAATTGGAGAGGCAATACTGTACTGCTCAATGATTTTACTGTAGAAAAGAAAAGCCAGGGTACGACCTTCTGTGAATTGTTTAGAAGGCAGTTGTTTCGGCTGAGTTTATCACAGGTTGCTGGCAGAGGGGAAGAGGTGACCTTAGAAGGAGGAGTCTCTAGAAAACAAGGGAGCTTTTGGTTTGATTCTTGCCAGTCAAGAACCTTGAGCAAATCTCACAAGGCCTACTCAGATTCATTTAGCACAGCAGGTGGCTGTGACTGAGGGAGAGGCGTGGGAAGTGTGCTCACTTATTTGCTGCCAGTAGTTGGGTTATTAGGGTCATCTAGCTGATCTGAAACGTGGGAGGCTGGTTTCAGTCCCTTTTCATCCTCTCTTGAAGCAGGCATTGAGGTCAAGTATTTTTGCAGTCCAACTGAAGACAGCAGACACTAGGATACTGGCAGTTTTAAGATGCATTTTTAATTTTTCTATTTATGTGGATGGAAAATAGTTAACTGTAAGAAAGAATGTGGAATCTTGAACGGAGGAGATCTTGCTTTGACCAGGTGTTGGTATCATGTGTCTCAGTATGGGTGCCCTATGTCAAGGTCAACAAAACAAATGCTTTTACCCCTTGATTTTTCATTTACCTTCTACATAAGTATTCACCTGATTCTTGCCACTGTTGTCATTATTCATAGAAATTATAAGAGAAGGCAAAAGAGTTTGGCTCCTCTGCCATGCAAAAAAAAAAAAAAGGAAGTTTTAAAAAAATATAACTCCTTTTCAGAAATATGGTGGGAAGTGAAAGAGGAATCCATGCAGGGGGTAAAGTTGTGTAAGCTAAAGGAAAATCATGTTGTGAGATAAATACTGGCCTATGTAAATTTAGACTAACATAGAAGGAAGTGTCTAATCATCAGGATTTGTTCTGGGACAGTCTTTTAATAGCAATAACTGGGGAGAAAATAAAAGTAGTTATATTGTATGTATATATGTTGTATATATAACCATACTTATTCCATTTGCGGAACATCATACTGCATCCTGATTCCCTGTGCTTGCAGGGGTTAAACTTTTTACACCAAGTGGCCTTTCCTTTTGCTGTACTGGAACACTGAGTAGCTAACATGATTGCCTAGTGCTTCAGGACAGGCATTGATGTTAGGAGTTAGGTATTTTGTCTGAGTCTCTCTGAGGTAAACAGAACATTGCAAGTATCCACCGGGTGGTTTATGCATGAGTTAAATATCCTTGGGATGCATTAACCGTCAAGTACATATGAAATGAAACAAAATATATTCTAGCATATTTAATAGTGAAAATGAAGCCATAAATGTTTGCAGTATCTTTGAATTAGCTATTTAGCCTATGATATGGGTCAGTCACTGAATGTTTACAATCCTTACTCAGGTCACGGTTTAGCTATTATTACAAAAGCAACAGTATACTTTTGCTTACCATTTCAGTGGTGTAATTAACCTTTAATTAACCTCTCTGTTGATGCTTTCTAATTTTGGTACTAAAAGGTTAGTTTTACTTATCCCAGCTGTTTCTTCTAATTCTTTTTTGAAAAAAAATAAATATATGTATATATGTATATATGTATGGTTTTTTTGTTTCAGAGAATAGTAGGTAATTTTTAAGAGACCTTTTTGGTGCTGATGCAGCTTTCTGTGTTAGAGAAGGGCCCCTCAGGGATTTTTGATATTCAGAAAGGCCTTTGGATCCTTGGAAGCTCCAAAGTGAAACAAAATCATGAACAAATAAAGGATCATTTTATGGAAAACAAAGAAACAACTAAATTGTAAACACCTTTGCTGGGAGATGCCAAAACTGGTTTGGTTAACTCACTTCAGCAAAACCCTAAACATATATCTATCTCTGCACAATAAGTTATGGGCCAAAGTTCTGAAACAGAATATAAAGACCTTTAAAGAAAACAGTGTAGTGTAGCTACAAAAGTGAGTTATATCCCTTCCTGTAATAATGTCCTGTAGGATCTACCCCAACCTTTCTGGCCAGCTCGGTCACATCTTTTATAGTCCATCTGCAAAGGGACTAGTGCTGCAGGGAAGTGACAGAATTACTGCACGTGCCCCAGTTGATGGCACTGCGTGTGGGGTAAGAGTGTAGGACACCAGGACTTCCCCGAGTTGCCACAGAAACTAGAGCACATTCTCACAGCCTGAAAAACTCACACAGCCTATTCCCAGCTGCCTGCCTCCCCGAGGATGGATCGGAGAGCACGGGGAACAAACTGTAAGCTGTAATAATGGTCTTGGCAGTGTGACTAGAGAGGAAGCCTTTTTCTTGTGGGAGTGATTTTTTTTCATTAATGTTTTTAAAAAATGTTTTAGATTTTGGCTTTATTGCATATTGTTTACTGGAAATTCAAGCATTCTACGTGAAAGTTGTGCTGATCTAATCACTTTATCATATAATGCATAGCTATTATTTTCTCGTTTTGATTTAATAAACATAACCCTTATAGTCAGAAAGAACTGAAGCTTTCAATTTTTGAGGAGAACAGACTTTGGTAATAAAGGAGCAAAGCTAATAAAGAGAAACTGGTTGTTTATGTTTGTGCAAAGCAACAAAAATAGAAAAATTAGTCTTGCAAGAAATTCATAGACCAAATATATAATTCAAATTGCATTTTCCTCCGATAACCCCATATAGTTAACACATGCTCATTTACATTCCTGGCTGCAGGTTGTGTGGACAGATTCTTGCCCAGTGCATTCCCAGCCTGATTCACAGCATGGTAGTTAACAGGAGGTTTGCTATTGGCACGAACAGGAGAAGCATTTCAGCCTTTATTGCTTTTATATGAGGGATCTGAAGAAGCATTTATGAACAGTGGCTATCTGCTAAATGTTTAAGCAGTGTCCTGTAAGATCTGAAATTTACTTATTCTTAGACCAATATCAAGATAGATGAGTTTTGAATTTGTTTTCTTCAAATTTTACTGCACTATTATTTGGTAAATTGATGTGAAATAACCAAACCAAAACAAGCGACCTTGTGTTTATAACTACAGATTAATAATGTTGACATATAGTGCTAAATTCATAGGATGAAAAAGTTGTTTCTGTGTCTTCATAATTTACTTCCTCTTCAGAAGCATTATCTATTTCTGGAAAAGAATTCTTAAAGTTCTGAGGAAAAAAATAGCTAATTTTAGATACATTAAAAATATAATTTAAATTTAAGATAATTTTCAGCCATTTAATTTTGAAACTATTTTAAAAGTTGTTATATAAATAAGTAAACATAAAATATTTTTCATATTTTCAAATTAAATTAAACTGAAAATTGGGAAATATATAAAAATAGACATTGTAAAAAGAAAATCTTTCAAATAAAAATGAGGTTTTTGTTTTCAAGTTTACTTACATTTAAAAAGGAAAAGAAGAGAAAGCAGAAAGTAGAAAAAGTTGTTATTAATTTAGTTCTGTTTTTTAATGTTCCCAGTTCTCCATCAATTTCAACACCTTCATACTTAAAGGAATATGCAATTGTTGCAGCTTATTGTGAAAGTAGCATAGAAAACAGAACTTTCAATTTCAGAGAAAATATTGACTATTACTTGCTGAAATTATTTGTTACTTGAACATTATTGTTGATTATAGAGAAAATGGAATGAGGGGATAATGAGATCAGTAATTCAAAACCAGCTTATTCTATTTATGTCACAGCAGTATAAGAACATTGACAGCACTGACATTTGCAATTTCTGGAATCATGAATATATGATGAGCTACTGTCTCATTTAATTAGCACTACAAAGAATGCTACTTAGAAACAATTGTACAAACATTTTAAGAGGAGTTGTCTATGTTACACTGTAGTATTACAACTGCTTATAAAGGTTAAGCTTAAAAAGGAATATGTACAAGAGCATCTCCTTGGCATCAAAAGAATCTCACACATCTAACAAAGACAAATGGAGATTCCTATCCTTGCCAGTGCTGAGCTTTTCTAAAAAGTTCTGATACCGTCCTAAAAATTTCAGAATTGGTAGCTATAGAATTGGATAAGATTTGTAGAGTGTAGTTAATTAGTACATTTGCCCCTTAGAAATTTCAGGACACGTGTTACTGTACCTTCTTATGGCCAACTCTGTAAGAGCACATAGTGCAACCCAATCGGTGCAGTGAAAGAACTGAAAACCAAACCTCTACACTACGTGGATTTTAGGGCATTATTGCAGACTAGTTCTGTTAGGTCTGATGAGTATGCATCTATTAGCAGTTTAATTTCAGTTTACTCCCCCAAAGACTGCTCTACGCTATGAACTGAACTGCAGTAGGTGGGAAAAGTCCAGGAGAATATCTTCAACAGCTTGTTTCTCATCTGAGTGAAAACAATAAGGGAGACACAGCTTATAAGTGTTTAAGGAAGAATCAGAAGAGTTCAATAAAAGTTAGAATGTTTTGCAGCACTACTTTTGACATTTGTTGACTGATTCTCAGCTGTAGTTGTGCTTGTTTTTTATTTGTTATTTAAACAGAAATAGCAGTTATTACTTTTCTTTGGCTACTTCAGTGCAGATACATTCATATGATTGTGGTCACCAAGCCATTCTCAATAATTTATCTGCAGTCCTGGCTATCCAAGGAGGTTGACTGGAGGTTAGCCAATGTGATGCCCATCTACAGGGAGGTACGGAAATAGGATCTGGGCGACTACAGGCCTGTCAGTCTGACCTTGGTGCTGGGGAATGTTATGGAGCAGATCATCTTGATTGCCATCACCCAGAAGGTACAGGACAACTAGGTGATCTGGCCCAGTCAGCATGGCTTTATGAAAGGCAGGTCCTGCTTGACTAACCTGATATCCTTCTATGACAAGATGACTAACAGTGGAGGAGGGTAAGGTTCTGGATATTGTTTACCTGGAGTTTAGTAAGCCTTTGACACTGTTTCCCACAGTATTCTCCAGGGGAAACTGGCTACTTGTGGCTTGGATGAGCATTCACTTCACTGGGTAAAAACTGGCTGGATGGCCAGCCCAAAGAGATGTGGTGAATGGAGTTAAATCCAGTTGGTGGCTGGTCACAAGCAGTGTTCCTCAGGGCTCAGTGTTGGGGCTGCTTCTGTTTAATGTCTTTGTCAATGACTGGAGAGCTGCCTGGCAGAAAAGGACCTGGAGGTGTTGGTCAACAGCTGGCTGAACATGATCCAGCAGTGTGCCCAGGTGGCCAAGAACATCCTGGTCTGTAACGGGAATAGAGTATTGAGCAGAACAGGGGGAAGTGATCATCCCCCTGTACTCAGCGCTGGTGAGGCTGCACCTCAAGTACTGTGTCCAGTTTTGGGCCCCTCACTGCAAGGAAGACATTGAGGTGCTGGAGTGTGTCCAAAGAAGGGTAATGAAGCTGTTGAAGGGTCTGGAGAACAAGTCTTATGAAGGGCGGCTGAGGGAACTGGGGATGTTTAATCTGGAGAAAAGGAGGCTGAGGGGAGACCTTTCGATTCTCTACAATTGCCTGAAAGGAGGTTGCAATGATGTGGGAGTCAGTCTCTTCTCTCAAGTAACAAGTGATAGGACAAGAGGAAATGGCCTCAAGTTGTGCCAGGAGAGGTTTATATTGAATAGTAGGAAAAATTGCTTCACTAAAAGGGTAGTGCAGTGTTGGAACAGGCTGCACAGGGAAATGGTGAAACCACCATCCCTGAAGGTACTTAAAAAAAGTGTAGACACCTAGGGACATGGTTTAGTGGTGGCCTTGGCAGTGTTAAGTTACTGGTTGGACTCAATGATCTAAAGGGTCTTTTCCTGACAAAATCCTCTGATTTGCATCATCATTCTTGGCGGCTGAGGGAACTGGGGATGTTTAATCTGGAGAAAAGGAGGCTGAGGGGAGACCTTTCGATTCTCTACAATTGCCTGAAAGGAGGTTGCAATGATGTGGGAGTCAGTCTCTTCTCTCAAGTAACAAGTGATAGGACAAGAGGAAATGGCCTCAAGTTGTGCCAGGAGAGGTTTATATTGAATAGTAGGAAAAATTGCTTCACTAAAAGGGTAGTGCAGTGTTGGAACAGGCTGCACAGGGAAATGGTGAAACCACCATCCCTGAAGGTACTTAAAAAAAGTGTAGACACCTAGGGACATGGTTTAGTGGTGGCCTTGGCAGTGTTAAGTTACTGGTTGGACTCAATGATCTAAAGGGTCTTTTCCTGACAAAATCCTCTGATTTGCATCATCATTCTTTTTTTTTGACACATTACTTCTGGTGTCTTTGATAAGTCTGTCTTTCATGAACACCTTCCAATGTTCTTCCAGTATCAAACTTCTATTAAACAGAAGAGACAATCACAACACTTGCAAAGGAGGCTGAGGGGAGACCTTTCGATTCTCTACAATTGCCTGAAAGGAGGTTGCAATGATGTGGGAGTCAGTCTCTTCTCTCAAGTAACAAGTGATAGGACAAGAGGAAATGGCCTCAAGTTGTGCCAGGAGAGGTTTATATTGAATAGTAGGAAAAATTGCTTCACTAAAAGGGTAGTGCAGTGTTGGAACAGGCTGCACAGGGAAATGGTGAAACCACCATCCCTGAAGGTACTTAAAAAAAGTGTAGACACCTAGGGACATGGTTTAGTGGTGGCCTTGGCAGTGTTAAGTTACTGGTTGGACTCAATGATCTAAAGGGTCTTTTCCTGACAAAATCCTCTGATTTGCATCATCATTCTTTTTTTTTGACACATTACTTCTGGTGTCTTTGATAAGTCTGTCTTTCATGAACACCTTCCAATGTTCTTCCAGTATCAAACTTCTATTAAACAGAAGAGACAATCACAACACTTGCTAGGAGATCCCGCACAGAGGTTGTTTACCAAATGCTGTTTTAAAGTGAACTTCATAATCATACTATTCTGCTATAATATCACCATCCCTAATTGCCACATGATTACATGTTTAATGCATAAAATATCAGTCATTGCCAAGGAGCATAACATGACCGTGCTTTGCAAAAATAATATTCATCAAGACTTAGCACAGAAAACTGCATCAAAATATTTGCCTGCATACAAAATTGTCAGTGGAAGTGGTTGCACAAAAAATAATCTATTAACTTATTTTATAGAGAAGCAGAGAAATTACCAGTGATATTTGTAGTTGTATATGTTTGTTTCTGGTGGCTTGTCAAAGGAAGATGTTTTGGAAGTCTGAGAATGCTCCCATCAAAAATGAAGAGTATCCTTTTATAGATCATTACAGAAGAAAACTTTAAAATTTTCAAAATTTCTTGCTCAGATTATCTGTGAGTGAAAGAGGTAAACTGCAATAATACTAAGATTTAGGACCTTTTAGTCTTTTTTTTTCTTTTATGTGTTTTATCTGTAAGCTTAAATATATCTATCATGTAAATTGTTTTTCTTACTTTTTTCATGTTTCCACTTATAGTCTTAGATTTAATCCACTTACCTTAAGCATGTAAATAAAGTTTGTTTTAGTTACATTTAGACTGTACAGTAAACCCAGTTCAAAATCTGAAGTTGCAATCATAAACTTCCTTCTTCGTAATGTTAAAACCCCAAATCCAGTTTTAAACTGCTGTATCCAGACCTCTAAAACCCATCATCCGCTATGAGATGTATCCCCATCCATGGGTTATTACAGGCTCTTTGCTCTGCTTCCCTGCCAAGCACATTAACAAGACAACACCTAGTTCTCAACCTCATCAGTCCTCACCTGACACCTCACAAATTGTCAAATGCCAGCTCAGGCTCTGAAAACCAGAGGTCTCTGTAGAGTTTTAACCTAAACTGAAAATTAGCAGTAATGTGCCTACCTGTGGCTAAGCAAAAGACATGAAAAATTAATGTTTTATTGCGTGCTAAAAGAGGTTGGCTGAAAGGCTTGCTAGTAGTTCACTCCCCAACTAAGCTTGAACTTGTGAACTTTCTGATTTAGGATATACTTCCATGAACCTTTTCACTGGCAGCAAAGAAGTTAAACAGAGACCCTTCCCCTTCTTTCTTCTTATGTCTACCTCGTTCCCCTTCTCCCTTTTCCTTCTGTTTTCCCAGTAAATTAATCTGGTTATCCACATGGTAAGCTTTTGTGCTGGCACAAGGGTAAGGAGAAGGTGAACATGGCATGAAATTGTAGTCAAGCAGGAACAGCTAGGAGAAAACATGGATTTCTAATATAAGGTTCCAGATAAACAGCATCCAGGACAAGTTTTGTCCAGGAATTTCAAATATGTTTACAGTAACATTTTATTTGGGATTTAACCTGGTATGCCCCGATACAGAACCTAAATTCCAGGCTTTAAAATCAAGCTTCAAAAATCTTCAGACTCCTCAGAATCAAAGACCTTTGGGAAATAAAATTTAAAAGCCACTAAAACTACAAAAAACCCTATGTGTAATAGTAGCCCTTTAAATTATTCACATTGAACAAAAAAAAAATACTTAGCAATAAGTTACTAGTTACATTTTTTTCAAGCTGAATTATTGCACAGTCCAAATATGAGATAAGACCAATAATTGGAAAATATCAGTGGCTCACTTGGGAAACTCTGTTCAAGTGCACATTATATATCTTGGTTTTATGTGCACAAACATGTTATTATCCACTACTATATCCTGAGTGGGAAGGATCCTTGAAAATGTGGCAGCTCAGAAAAAGAGAGACATCTTGAGTCAGTCTCTCAGTCTCTGGTTAGTGATATCCCGCAAGAGATATGTGTATGATAAAGCAGCTATGAAAGTCATGTACCTAAAAGCTCCATAAAAGTTGGAAACACCTCTGCTGAAAGTCTTGTAGCTGCACTAGCTGCTGAGGCTGAGTTGAGATGTCCCATGTTCTGACCAGGTTTCTCCCAGAGTTTCTCTGGTGAGTGCCAGGGAAGTGTGCAGGTTGACTTCTCAAGATTGTACCTAAGATTGGAAACCTAAGAAAGGAGACCTTAAGTTTCTTAACGATGACTGTTATTCAATAAAACGCAGAGTGCAGTATTTTGAATTTAGCAGTGACTGGATAGGTTAAAAATTTAGTCAGTGGAACAAGCAGTGATATGTTCTTGTAAAAGAAAGTCTGGAATTTGTAATAAATTCGTTTCTAAAGAAGGAAAGCTTAAAACCAGCAGTTACTGGGCTTCCAAATTACATGGAAATGAATTTTATATTGATGATTTGAACTGATGTCCTGTAGGAAGAATTTCTTTCAGATGAATCTCATGCTTTTAAAAACTGTATTCTTCTCATTCTTTCTTAGTTCCTATATAGTCTAAGAAACATATTTGGACTGTGTTTTGGTTTTTTTTCTCTTTTGACTGAGGAAAATTGTTACGTGCTAAAAGGTAAGGTAATGACTGATGGAGATAAACCAAATAAGATTTTTTTTTCCGTACTGTTTCGTATCACCCTGTAACTAATACATGTAGTATAATATGTTTTTGGCTTACTTCATACTAGATCATAAAATTTCTCAAACTCGATGAAGCCATAGGTGACTCTGGGGTATCATAAATCCTGTTGTCATGTTTGAAAGATCTCAGTGGTAAGGAACTTTTAAGCTGCAGTGTGATATCATTCAAAGAACTCAGAAAGATATCCAGAATGTGATACCTTTTTAAAGTATAATTTTTTTGCTTCACAGGTCATCGTTTTGACTGACCAAACACAACCTTAATATTTCAAAGGATCAGCACCTCTCTGCTGATTTTCATATTTAATTTCTGTAGCAGAAACAGGATTTTAGATTACACTTTTATTCAGTCGGAAAAAAGGCCCCAAAACATTTCACAATTAGGAAAACTGATTTCAAATTGGCACTTCTCAGGTTGTAATTACTAAGAGTTAGTAGATTTCTCTATGCTCTTGTTAAACCTCTTAGTGATAAACTTCATGCTTCTGAAAGCTTTCTTTGTTCCCCAGAATTTTTGCTAAGTAAACATTGAATTTTCTGTATTGGTTTGTTGTTTGTTTGTTTGTTTGTTTGCTTTTTCTTTTTTAAATCCTAGCTTTTTTTTCTGTTTCTTTTACGTATTATCTACTGTTACTGTTTGAACGTCTTTCAGGAAGTTGCTAAGCACTAAGGAGTTGCTAAGGAAGAATTAATTCAGAACTGCTCATGTTATCAGTGCCAACCACAGCTGTATATACTCCAGTTAGCACCTCATTTGCAACGGAGACAGTTTCCTGCAAGCCATGGTTAGTTAGTCTCATTTTATTTTTTTGTTAAGCCGTAAATTCACAAAACAAAGTCAGTTTTGTGTGCACCTAGAGTAAAATAATAGATTATGCATAATTAAAGAAGGATTGCTATAAGTGTTTTTTCCCTTACACTATTTTTCAATTATTTCTCATTCTAACTCCATGTAAGAGTGCAATATAGGCGCAATTGAGTAAGATTGTCATTTATTCAGTTCTTACAAAAATTGAAAGAGAGAAGCTTTTAATCAACTAGCTAGTGCTGGAGGGAATTATACCTATAATCTGCACTGAAATGAAAAAAGCAGCAACTTTATCAAAAGATTTTGATAAATTGGCTATTAAAAATGCCTATTATCCTATGCATAGCATTACGTGCTGCCCGTTATGATTTATCTGATTCTCTGTGTGTGCATTCAGGCTCTGAATGATAAGGTGCGAATAGGTGTTTTTGATAAATGCCTTATAAATTGTGTATAGGTTATGGGATATAACCTCATTAGAAATCTTCATCCCCTTTTCCCCTAATTTGATCTGTCTAATTACTTTATTGGGTGAGCTCATTGTGGTGATGTTTTAGAAAGGCTCCCATTGGTTTTGGGACATGCAATTGCCTAAATAAGAGAGTGAAGCTCAGTTAGATGTAGATATCACTGATCAGCATCATTGATCAAAGAGAACCTGTTTATATTACAGCCATAGGATTTCATACACACATGCTGCAAAGGAAGTTTTTGGTTATTTGCCAGAATTGGGAGCGAATATAACTTTTAGGAATGAAAAGCATTCATAATAGCGTTCAAGTGTTAGTCCAACAGATACTGGTTTTATAGTGGGAAATAAAGTTATTCATTTTTTGTTTGTGATAATCATCAGTCATAAAGTATCAATAGTCATGGTGAAAAATTATTATAAAATTTTAATTTGCAAACAAGCTAGAGTGAACCACATTACTCCAATAATCCTTTGCTGGCACTCCACAAATCTCAAGGCTTTTCCGGGCTTC
The DNA here is from genome assembly GCF_001431845.1 of Calidris pugnax. Taxonomy (NCBI): domain Eukaryota; kingdom Metazoa; phylum Chordata; class Aves; order Charadriiformes; family Scolopacidae; genus Calidris; species Calidris pugnax. The sequence goes on from NW_015094509.1 coordinate 4,878,686, forward strand.
CTTCAAGATCATGTCCTCTTCTCTACCCAGGGATAGTGCATGATGCAAGATGATTCCAGGATGCATCCCACGTCAGTCACAGCCAGTCACACACATATTCTGCCCAGACCTATGGCCCCTTCGACACGTGGCTCCCAGGTTGCTTGTCCTACTCAGTGGCTAGTCTGGGTGGATATCCACTAGCAATCACACACTGACACACACACTGTCACACGCTCCAGTTCCTGTCAGCCTAGACATACAGGCCCCTGTAACCCATGACTGCAGCACTCAGACACCCACACACGCTAACAAAATAGAGATGCTCTCACCCAGGAGGATAGTCAGAAACGAATTAAACTTTCCATTAAACTGGAAAGATAGGACAGACTGTACTGACCAGGCACTGTGCATGGCCAAACATACTGACCAGCAACCTGTTTAGACACCACCAAGCCTTTTTATGCCCCTACCCCTCTGTTTTCCAATTCTTCCTTCTCCTCAAACCACCCTGATCCCTTCTTTTCCCCACCTCTGTTTTCTCACCTACACTTCCTAGAATAACTCTTGTACAATCCCCAAATATTATTCCTGACACCTCATAGTGGTGTATGACCCTAGTGGGACATACTAGACCCACTGCCTAGGGTCCCACTGCACCCTAGGCAGTAAATCCCCTCAGTCCCTAAGACTCTCCAGCTACCTGTTCCCCTTTTCTTAAGGTGCTGGGTAAGACAGAATCACAGAATCTTCTAGGTTGGAAGGGACCTTAAAGATCATCTTGTCCAACCGTCAACCTAATTTTGACAAAAATAAACACCCACACAGCAAACAAAAAGCAACACCATCACTAAACCATATCTCCCAGCACTACATCAACCTGTCTTTTGAATACCTCCAGGGATGGTGCCTCAACCACCTCCCTGGGCAGCCCATTCCAATGCCTGATAACCCTTTCTGTGAAAAAATTTTTCCTAATATCCAGCCTGAACCTCCCCTGGCGCAACTTGAGGCCATTTCCTCTTGTCCTGTCGCCTGTGACTTGAGAAAACATCACCCCCATGGGGCCTTTGACAGACATGGGAGCAGCTGAGACAGGGTGTTATTTTGCTGACTGAGTAACCGGGGTTTCTCCTCCATCCATGCTGTTTTGCCTCCTCTGGGACCCTCACTGTATGTGGAGCAAGACTTTTATCACATAAACTAACAAAATGTGGAGGGTCAAGCGAAAACATAATGCCACGTTACAGCGAGCAGCTTTGCAAGAGATTTTTTTCTCTCTGTGTTTTTTCAAGGATGAAATTGTAGGAAAAGATTGTCTAGACATGTCTACCCTAAATTGAAGTGAGCTTATACAGAAATTTAAAGAACTAAGGCAGACTTGAGCAGATAAAATAGCTCCTTTGTATGCGTATATTTTTAATTTTTTTTTTTTTTCCCCAGTTTTTACACATGCTTTTGGTGGTCCGTGTCAGCATTCTCAAAGGCCTTCCAGCTAAGCAAGGTGGGCACTGACTTCAACCAAACCTTTCTGATGCTGCAGAATCGTGGCCAAAGGTTGCCTTTTGGCTTCCAGTGCAAGCTGCTTCCTGCCACTAGGGCTCAGCAGTGCTGCAACAATAGTCTTAACCCCAGGCATCCCATCTTGTTATGATTGCAGAACTTCCTATTAACATAATAATTTTTTTTTCTTCCCTCTGAAAACATACACCGTAAAACGTATTGAGAAGGAGTTGTGATTGAAGCACTTGGCCTTTCCTATTAGATGATTAATTTTAACAGTATGTGAGCAATAGGATAGACTTCCTGCTAGAAGCTCAGCAAGCAGCCTATAAAATCATTAGTTCATCTAGGGCGCAAGTAAAAATACCCCCTTATGCATGTCAAACAGCATCTAGAATATGAGAACATACTCCCTATTCTCATAAGAAAAAGTATTTTTTTCTGCAAGAAAGTGAATAACTGATGAGAAATGCTTGCACATATTAGAGAATATGTACCGCAACATCGTGAGCTTCTTATAAAATATAAACCACTTGACATCATTTACAAAGAACAGAGCACTAGCAATCACAGTTTAAATGTGTATGGTTTTATTTAGGTTACAGAATTCTGCATTCACCTTGCCCTGTTCCTTTATTAACCTAATTTCCATCTCTACCTGCTGTCTTTGTGCATCTGCTTCTCAATTAAACCTCACACCTGCAGTGGCTTCAGTTTACTGACCACAGCCATTAACCCTTTCCAATATAGCTGATTTCATCAAGTTCCTGTGTGACTTCGAAATGAAGAAAAAGGAAAACAAAGGAAAATAATTCTTGTATTACATATATTCCTGGTAGACAATATGCTCTGTTTACAAAACAATTTCCCAAATATATTTACTGCTTAACAATTCCTTAGCAAAATATAAAACATTATTTTATGTGATGACACATCCTTAAATTTATTACTGTCATTGTTATCCTACTTTATAGAGACCTAGAGAGATAAAGTGAGCAGACATATCTACAGATTGTGATTGAGGGATTATTTTTCTTGAGAATTAGGTCACAACATTTACTCCTTTGGATTGAGTAAATAGGGAAGGCCCCAAAGTTTTATTACAGGAAAGGTGGGAGAGCATATATTTTTTTGCAAAGACACAGTCTTTTTGAGGGATTTTAATAAAACTGTACACAGAGTACAGCCAGAACAGCCTTGGATTCTGTTGGAGGAGGAGTGCAATTTGTTTTAACAACAGGTTTAAAATATTTAGAGTCTCTTTGAGTCAAATTTATACAGTTTGGCTTTCATCCTCACTGTGGGCACTCTAGACTGTACTCAGACAAAAGAAACGTCATTAAGGCTAAAATACTGAAGCTATTGAAGAGCACTGATGTCAATGTCATTCTGGAGTTTAATTGTTTGCCTCCAAAATTTGAAAAATTCCTATTACATGTTGCAAGACTAGGACTTTGCCCAGTGTTTATGTGAAAAGTTTCCCACTGTGAAATAGAACAACTTGACAGTTAGCTGTTGCCCTTTTTCAAAGGGACCTGCTGTGATTTAGCATTGCTCTCTCAGCCTAATTGGTCAAATGCCAAGTGTAAGGTGCTATATAAATGTAAAATATTATTGCAGTATACTCTACTTAATTGGGACAGCTTTTTTATTGAATACCTCCCTGGTAACTAATTTAACCTAGTGATAGTCGATTGTAATGACTTCTTTTTAATTGGTTGATATTAGCATATATTCTGCAGGACAGCTGTATGTACATATGTAGCTAATACCAAGTAGTTAATAGTACCTTGACATAAATGAACTTTAAAGAAGTAGAATGGAATCCTGTACCCTTTAAAAAATGATGAATCATGTTGTGTGGACCAAGACTCTACCCATAATTTCTGAGCACCTCCATATTCTCAAACTAGAACGGAAAGATCATTTTTAGGGCATATGGGAGGCTGCTTTCTGAAGAAGTCCTAAAGATCATGGAATTTACATACTTGCAATTCCAGGTCTACTCATCAGTATAAGATAAAGAAGTTAAGTGTTCTTTTCTGTTTGAAATTCATCAGGCACCCTAGATTCAGTCACTCCAATAACAGTTCTAACCTTTGCGTGCCTGTTACAATGCCTCCTCAGGTAGGTCTTCAGACATGTAGGGGGTTCTACAGCCAGAAGTGCTAAGCTGCTAAGCATTAAAATGCTGTTCAAAAAGAAGGTGAGTCACAGCTGAATCTTTCAGTGTGCTAGTTGGATGGCAAAGCTGATTTGAAAAGCTCTTGCCACTTGCTGCATTTCATTGTTCACTCAGTTGTGCCAGTATAATTGTGGATGGACTCCATTCTAAGCAAGGTTACTGAAATGATTGAAGTTAAAAGAAATATGCAAAAGGAAAAGATTGTTTTTAATAGAGATTAAGTCAGTCATCATCCCTGGAGTAGCTATATTGACACAGCTGGCCTGCTGATGAATCTCAGTTCAGGCATGAGCAGTTTTGGAGGGCTTTGTTGTCAAAGCCACCTTATCGTGAATCAGTAGCCTGAAGGACAACATAGTAATCTGCTCCTGAGTGCTCCTAGATGCTAGTTATCACTTTATAGATGAGATGAGAATGAATTACTTAACGGAAAGCGACAGACACCCATAAATGCTATGATGAATGCTGATGGTGCTGCCTTTTAGTAGAGGAAAAAACATGTTGCTGTAATTTGGGCTCTGGATTCAGCAGAGCGGCAGGAACTACTGATGTTTGCTTCATCTGCTAGCTCAGAGCAGGATTTAGCTGAAGCTTTCCTCCCTAGCTCCTTCTAAGGGAGATCCAACACCATATACTTTCAACTGAAAACAGAATCTTCCTGGCTCCCAGGAATGCTTGGTAAGAAGGACAAGACTCCAAAGCTGGAGTTAGTGTCAGCTCTGGTTGTGTCAACCACCACGTCCTACGTGAGACCTGCCTCTCCTGTTGCATGACTGGTAAATCAGTAGTCTCACCGGGTCAAGTTTTAGGCTTAAACCCAGTCCAAGTAAAGCATGAACTTGACCCTAGATTGTCAGTTGCAGTGTCCAAAATGATTGCAATTAGTTGGTATTAAGTATCCTCCACAGCCTGTCCTTTCCCCAGTTTCTGTCTACTCCTGACGTATGTCTCCTCGTGACACTTGAACTCCTCAGGACAAGGACCATCCCTTTGCGTGGAAGAAGGAGCACATCGTGACCATTGCTATGAGCAAAGGAGGGTGGTTTTTTTGCAAAAGTCACAGCTCCTTAACAGCTGCCGTGGGGAACTTCTAGCAGGGAGAGAGCAGAAGGAAGTGTTGGAGATACACTTATCTGAAAAGATGGTCACATATTTGGCAGCTAAATAGCAGTTACCAGACCTGAAGTGTTTGAATACTCTGATCCATAAACAGACAATATTTATTTGGTTTTCTTCCTAATATGTTAGCTTGGATGGTAAAACATGATGACATAGGGTTTCCAGTAACTAACAAGGTTAATCATACATTACAGATTAGAATTTCTTCTCAATTTCTATTTACAGATACATGTACTTCTTCAGGCATGTTCTGGTTTTCTTTTTTAAATGCTGATTGAGATTCATAATACAGATAAAGATAACTAATAAAAATCCTCAAGTCAACAATTTTGAAGTACTGAGTACTTTTGGTTTGAGATTATCTCCACTGTGAAATGATTCTGCAGCTAAGATGAAATTTAAATACTAAAAGGTCTGAGCATAAGAGGTTTCTAAATGAAAATAGTCTTATACAAAATGTAAAATAGAATTGTATTCATTACTCTGGGGACAGCTTTACTACCTCCTGAACTGTTTTCACTGAATACATATTTCTCTGGCATATTGAGCCAGCTCAGCACACATAGAGTACAAACTGCCTGTGTTATTTAAAAGACATATATAGCCATAGTTTATTCACGGTATTATTTAAATTTCCACTTTTCTGGTCAGGAAATGATTTGATTCCCAATTCTATAAAGAAATCATAATCCCACATTTTAATGTTTGGTACAGTAAGAGTTGAATCTTACCTATCAGGTGATTTTCCTTACTTTTTTCAAGAAATTATTGATGGGTCTCAAGGTCTTAAGGGAATCTAGGTTTTTGTGCTAATAAATTTAGAAGACAGATGTTTAGTGAAATATCTCTTACAAGCATTGCTGAATCTGGATTTCCGTGGACCTTGATCAATGAGAAACCTGTAGATTTCATTTGAATACAATCTCTGTTCAACATAGGTTGAAACTTATTTTTCCTGTAGTTGTCTGTTTTGCCAGCAATAGATTATATTTTTGGCATCAGCAATAATTTTGTTCAGTATAAAGGACATGATTGACCTTCTTGCCAGTGAGTATTTCAAATTATTCTCTCTCTGTACAAAAATCTTTGTGTTTTTCTGATTTTTTCATTCCATTCTTTGTTGCTTTTTGTGCTTTTTTTTCCTCTATGGGCAATTTTACCATTGTTTCTGTATGAGTGGAGGTGATCCCTAGGGAGCCATCAATAATGTGATGCTTTGTGTCTTCTTTCATGCTTTTGTACCAACATTTGGGAAATGAAATAAAACAGCATTTCTGATCATTACAAATGGAGAGCTAGCAGCTGAGGAAACAATTATTGTCACTCTGCTTATTGGCAGAATCGTTTTTTCTAACTTTCTTTGTCCTTGATTTTAGAAAGGATCAGAAGTATATGAACTTCTCTACCTTCATGTCTCCATACCAGAACCGAACAAAAAAGATGCATTAATCAAGTGAAGACAGCAAAAGAGCTGGAAGCAGAAGCCAGATGAATAGCAATGATGAATAAAATATATTTTTTTTTCCTTTTTAAATACAGGATGATTGTCAAGACACCATAGCAAGCAAAAAATGTTTCTTCTCACTGCTTATTCTTCCTATCCAAGTCTGAAGACTTTTCTTCTGGAGCTATATTGCAATTCAATGTACTTTATTGAGCTCAGGAGTAACTGGATGGAATTAGAAGGCCTTATTTACAAAGGCAATCAATTGGGCAATGACAGTGGTGAATGGTGAAAGAAAGCAACTGCAATGGTATTTTGTGTGGAATGGAGTCAAATTACTGTGTTTTGAGGTTGTCTACTGGATTTAAGATTATCAAGGTAGATGAAAGGGAATGACAATTTGGGAGATATTGAAAGGTTTTAGGGTTGAAACTTACATTTTATTGAACTGTGATGTGAAAGCTAAAAAAATGACTGTAGATGTCTGGGAGCATGAATTTAAAAACTAAAGTCTTAGTGGAGCGTTGGTAACCTTAAGTATGTAAGATTTTTTGAACTGAGGTTCTTTCATTTGCCTTGAATCCTCAGTAAGAGAGATGGGTCTCTTTTATGCTTAGTTTACAGCTGCACAGGAAAAGTGGAGTAGAATCTTTTTTCTATTATCTAGATCATTATTTATGTGATTTAGTATCTCTAACTTCTCTGTAAGGGTGCGTGTGGCCAGGGAACTACTAATGCCATTCTAATTGAGTTTAGCTTTCTTGAGTCTTCCTGTGGGCAGCCATTTGAAACGTCAAGTGCTTTTTTTTTTCCTGTTCCATCTCAATAATGGTTGGAAACTAGAATGTAATGTGCCTCTTCTTGCTTTGAGAAACAAAGTTTGAAGAATATTTTAGCTGTTCCAATACTTCACCTTTTTTCTGTTCTTTTCTGAACTGATTTTTCTTTCAACAGCTTTTCTAAAGTTGATACTCTGTAAGGTCACCTTGTTATATTAATGACTGTGGAAGAAGTCCTCAATCCTGCTTTTAAAAAAGGAACCACTGGTGTGTAGCAGCAGACATGGAATCTCTATCATCTAAATATCTAAAAAATTGGAATAATTTCCCCTAGCAAAATTTTTGTCATGTAAATGTTTACACGACAATAACAGTCCTTTTTTCTTGGTTTTATTTGACTATTAAGATACTATATAGGGAGTATATGTACAACACATTAGAACATACAAGAATTGGTATAAAAATTTAGGTGGTCTTGATGCGTCAGACAACTGCATGAAAGTGACTATTATCTTGAATTTGGGCTTGAGTTACAAATGGTTGCAAAGTTTTATTGTGGTTTTGGACTATTTTGTCTTCCTCAAAAATACATATGTAACCTTGTTACAGGTTATGTATGTGAAATCTGATGTTTCTGTAGTCAATATTGTAAAGACAATGGGCACACTGGACCATAGTAGGTAGGTTAGAGAATTTTAAACATCCTCATCAGTTTAATGCCTCATGTAGCTCTACTGATTTCAGTTAGAATTAATCTCATCTGCTCAGTCCACCTTAGTGTGATTAATTGGTAAAGAAGAACAGTGGAAATCTCATCAGAGACTTGATCCTGCATATTCATTATGTGAATTGTAACTTATAAGTTTACTTAGAGCATCACTGGTTTCCATCAGACCTTATAGCACAATTTCTTCCATTTGTGGACCCACTTATGAAAGCAAAAGTCAGAGCAGTTTGTTCTGTGAATAATGACAGAAATTCTAAGGTAGATGCTGTGATTTACCTTCCCGATAGAATATTTGTGGGCAAATATTAACCATGGAAACTGCAACCAGGAATATTTCCTGTTTTAGAGGTACTTAGGGCTTTTGAGTGTGTTTGGCTTGACCTCCTATGTAAAACAGTCTTAATATTTTCTTCTGGTAGTCCAGCATCAAGGCCAAGAACAAGTGGTTGCACCAAATGTATTTTTCTCATAAAAATATTTCTGTCTTCCTCTAAAGTGAATAGTCACTTGTCTTTACCCTTTGAGAAGTTTGTTTCAGTGGTGGATTGGTCTCCTTCTTCTAAATAAATTTCAAAATTCACATATTTAAATTAATCTTCCTGTAATTTTACCTAAACCATTGACTGATAAATCAGTATTAAAATAATTTCCATTGGTTTGAGACAGAATGTTAGTGTAATGCTACTGGAAGTAGTAGAGAGTAGAAATATACTTGTAATAATAGATCAGGTTGTGGTTGCCAGAGAAATCAAACAAATAGCAACACAGATTTCAGCTGGTTGTCACAAAACTGAAAAATGACCAATATTAGAATTTTGTATTCTCACTATTTAAGATTTAAAAAACTTCTGTTAGTAATGATGTAGTACATTGCTGCTTTTTGTTAAGAGCCTTATAAATCTGAAATGACAAGCAAGCATTAAAAACTCACTCTTCCCATTTTATTTTTTTGATACTGACATGAGGTGTTGATTCAAGCAAAAAGCATTTTTCATCTTCTAAATATGTAATGCAATAAATTTTAGAAAACAACAGCTATACACTGATTATTTCTTTACTTATACATAATATATGTACTGTAGATGCAGAATATCTGCTATATTTGCTTTCAGAGTGATTAATTCAGTGTTTATTGAAAATTAGATATTTTTCAAATAAAAGCACTTTCATTTCTTTCCTGTGAAAGGGCTGGTGATTACACTATTATTATTTTGTTCTTTTTGTTCTCTTGTTATGTCTTCTTGCTAGACTGCTGTAAATGACCTGGAAACATCAGAGACCTTGTCCTGCTGTCTCTGGAAACAAGTTAGTGCACATGGCAACCTATCACAGCCTTCAAATGGTACATATAAGAAAAGTACAAGCTTCCCCCTTACATTAACATGATGTAATCCAATCTTAAAACTTTTATTTCTTTAAGCTTCAATTCAATGGCTAAAAATTTATTAATTGTTGTTTGTTTGTTTTTCTTTCTAATGAACATTTGGGAGTTGTGGGGGTTAATGACAAGACCTACAAATATTCAGAAAAGTGCATGGACCAAACACATACACATTTACTGAAAATACATTTAGTTCATTACATATAAGTAAACAAAATATCTTACTGCCTGAGATTATATTTATAGAACAAATAAGATCAGAGGTCTAAACCACTGATAAAAGTCTGCTGAAGATGGTTTCTGCTTTCCTTGACGTGAAAAAATGGAGGTACTGAGATTAAATGAACCATTATTAGGGTCACCATCATCTTGCACAGACACTCCAAGTATGGTTATGCACTTCACCCAGGTGCAGCTATTTATTGATGCAATTCATCAACTATATATATAGTCCTCAATTAAAGCAAGAATGACTGAAAACTTTGTTCTTTTCTTACATTTATTGGAACCACTTTTTTGGTCATTGGCTAAGCAATGGATGTCTGATCTCTACCTTAGAACAAATATTTAAGTCTTAGAACACATTAACTTTCAGCAAAATTACACTGATTATGCAACACAGATTTAAAAATAAGATCCTTTATAAAGACACAGCCACCAGAGGAGGTGGCCTTATGTGTGCGTTCTTAATATGATAGTTTATTGGCAGAACACAACAAACATGGGGCAGTCCCAGACTCTCTGCCTTCTTCTGCCTCAGAACACAAAAATTAACTCCATGAGGCCATGGAAGTACTTTAACCTCAGAATTAGCTGGGTATTTTGTGGGTTGGAGGTACTCAGCACTTCTCTTTAAGCGAACCACTTTGGATGGCACACTTGACTGCTTATTGCAGCTCAGTAAGGTGGGGAGAGTGGAGATGGAACCATAAATAGGCCTTGGGTGTCCGTGCCCAGGTGCCAGCCATAGCAGGGGGGCTGTGGGACACCCTCTGAGGAGAAGCCAGGACTGCCCCACATTGGACACAGCTGGTTCCAGCGGGCTCCAACAGACCCACCACAGGGCAGAGCTGAGCCCCTCAGATGAGCAGGGGGTGTCTCTGGGAAAACGTATTTAGGAAAGGGCAAAACACTGCATGAGCAATGGGGAATAAGGGGGAAAAAAAAGTGAGAAACAGCCCTGTGAGCACCAAGGCCAGAGAAAGAGCAGGGGGAAGAGGTCCTCTGGGCACTGGAGCAGACTCCCCTGCAGCCTGTGGAGACACCATGGTGGAGCAGATATCTACACCCACTGGAACAGGTGGATGTTTCCTGAGGGACTGAGGCCCATGGAGAGCCCACACTGGAGCAGGTTCATCCTGAAGGACTACAGCCGATGCTAGAGAATGGGAAAAGTGTGAGGAGGGAGGAGCAGCGGGGAACTGTTATGGACTGAACCCATTCCCCGTCATCCCTCCAAGTAGAGTTGGGAGAGGTGGAAATGAAGGAATGAAGTTGAGCCTGAAAAGAAGGAGGGGTGCAGGGGCTGGAGGAAAAAATGGTTTAGCTTTTGTTTTTCACCATCAAAGTCTATTTTTAATTTGCACAAAATTAAATTAATTTTTCCTGGAGTCAAGTGTGTTTTGCCCATGACAGTGGTTGGCAGTAAATGACCTCCTTGTCTTTATCTGAACCCATGAGATATTCCGTCTTAGTTTCTCCCCCTGTCTTGTTGAGAAGAGGGAGAGAGAGAGAGAGAGGGGGTCGGTGAGCATCTGGAAGCCAGCCAAGGTCAACCCACCACAGATGGGGTTTATTTATGTCAAAGAGTTTCATTTGCTGCATTACAGAGCACTTACACCAAGTTGTTTCTTGGTTCCCAGAAACTTTGGTGGCAATACATTTTGGTTTTCCTTTTGGAATGTATTTATTTATTTGCTTTTTGGAATTTGCTTTAGCCTGAATAGCACAGATATGACTGTCTAAAAAAAAATAATAATCTGGGGAGCTAGATATGCTGGCGTTTTCTACCCTGTTAAAAACTTTTGTGAAATATGAATTTCTCTAGACTTTACTAGGCTGTGCTCTGCAGCAGATCTTGTTTACCTGGACTGTTGTGAAAGCTTCCTGAATGTAAATTATTTCAGACAGAATATTATAGGTTGAGTGAACCGGAATTTTCCAGTGAAACTTTGGCTTGATCTCCGGTGCTTATATAATTAGCTTAATCCCGAACTTGTCATAGACTTGATGTGTTTACCCATATTAAGTTCATTTATATGGGTAACACTTGCACACCACCTCTGAACCAGCAGACAGTAACTGGGTGCTGAGAGGCAGAGGGGATGAATGGCTTGAGCAGTTTTTTGAACTGCTTCTCAGCTGTTTCCTGGTCTACGGTCCATTTCATGGCAAAATTAAACATTAGTTAAAACAGTCACTGGAGGTAGTTTGAGACAATATGTTTGCCTCTCCTTTGAAAAAGTCGTTTACATCTAAAAGGGATCTTGCTACTTTTCAGCTGCTAGCTGGTGCTGGGTAACTGAGAGGGTTTCTAATTGTGCAAATACTTTTCCTTCACTCTGGACCAGTATAAATTACCCCTTTCTTATTCCAGCCCAAGCTGCTTCAGAGGACAAGCACCCCCATGACCAGGCACCTGTCCCACTGGGATTCAACAAGCACCACAAATCAACCATGGCAGTTTCCTTCGGGCTGAGGCTGATGGTGTAAACACTCCTCCCAGAGGCTCTGCAGTTGGTTTGTGGTGGAGCTGGTCAGAGTAGTACCATTAACAGCCTGTTACTGAGTCTCACTTAAGAATAAGTCACTAACAGCTGAGAAATAAACCGCTTCCCAAAATGCTTCTCAGCTGAAGTGCCTGGTGTACAGCCTTGGTCCACTTCTTTTGCACTCATGGGTTCATGTGAAGAACAAGGATGGCAAGAACTGTCACGATGCCTGAGTTCTGATGGGATTTTCCTTGCTATCTGCTTAAGTCCCAGTTGCCTTGAGCCAATGCATTTGCTGATTTGATATTTGGGACATTGAGCCTCAGGTGGGAGTAGGTGTGTGGGTCTTATTCTAGATAAGATTCCCACTGAGGTGTAGAGTCGTGTGTCTAAGTGCTGAATTATCACTGGACAGAGGATGATTTGGACCTTAGAAAAAGATATTTTATCAAGGATAATTATCAGAGGAAAACCCACAGCCCATGTCTTTCTCCTTTTCAGTAACACACTCTTCTATTTTGAGACGCCCCATGTATTATGAAAAGAGCCTAAAAAATCCTGAATGTGATATATCTCCTCTAGAGACCCATTTCCATTCTGTTATTCCATAAGAATGTTCTTCCATGTTCATACTACCAGTGAGGGACCCAGATGGACCATGAAATCTCACAGTTTTTCGGAGAATAAACTTGTATCTTTCCACGAGAGTCTGAACTGTGTGAGCCTTGCAGATTGTGGTCCTCTCTGATGACAAGTCTGGAGTTAAACTCTTACCGAAAGAAAAATTTTGTGGAGTCTAAGAGTTTCAAAATATAGTGTTCGTTCTAGAAAATAATTAAATCTATGAGCACAGACAGCAAAACAAAATTCTAGTTGTGAGTGTTTGAATAGTGGATGATAGGAATACTGACTAAATCTTTTTTTGTGTGAATCTGTATGTCTTGCAACATATTTTATTACTGTTGCTGCTTTATTCGACAAGATATGGCTGATGGTCTTCCTCTGATAGCAGGCCACAGGAATATTACCTACATTTTTCGGGGAGGATTTTATAACACATCCCCCAGCTAGCGCTTATATTGGTTTCCTTACAGCTCAGAATGTGCGCCCTTGCTCAGTCAGAAAGTTAATTCTCTGCTATCCCTTGGAGAGAATTTTGATTATCAGATTCGATGAAGTGCACGTTACATAGGCTGGGGCTGCAGTAGAAGAAATAAGACCAGTGAGTGCTGGACTGGTGCCAATATTTTGGAAGTAAAGGTGCTTAGTAGAAAGTAAGGATTGTGCTTGTGCTTTTATCAAGAAAATGTTGATGTTTTATTTCTCACTTTAAACAATGAGAAAAATTTTTAAAATTACCTCATTTAGCATTCACAGCTAGAGAAATTAAATCTTTGCAATGAATTCACCTCTTTTTTCTTCCTTGTTGTTTTCCATTCTTTTTATTCTCATTTTAATCTGTAACAGGAAAACCTTTCTGAAGCCTCAAAATTTCTTATGATGGAGACCTAATCTTCAGTGGGTTCTTCTTGGAATTTCATAAATTGAGGTTCTTGAATTTTCACATGTCCTAACTCAAATATTAGTTTTGATTTTACTCATAACACCTTTTCTAGCTCTCATTTAAGAATTAAGGGAGCACTAATAAGAAGAGAGGTTGAGTATATTGAAAACGGGACAGCTTTAAGGTACTAATCAAAAATAAGGAAATGAAAATTGCTAGAAAGCCTAAAGTTATTCTATGTATTGTGTATTGAAATAGGTTAAGTTAAATCACTAAATGATACAAATAAGTCTGGAATACACTTTTGGGAAATCAACCTAGTAATATTTTTTTTGGTACATAAAAAGACAAAACACAGTAGAAGCACAGCCTCGTGTAACAAAATAGACTCATTGCCTGATTCAGTTTCTCATGAATCAAACCAAAATACATTCCATGAGGCTGCCGTGCCCTTCTAAGAAAACAGCAGTCAAAAAGAAGTCACATTAAAAAAATATTTCGTTTCAACGTACTCACGTCTTTGGTGGCTGTTCGCGGTGCATATTTATTAGCGTTTCAATTTATTTCAATGGCCCATACAAAGAAATAATACACAGGTAATATTTTTTCCCTCCCAGGCTCCCTTCCACGTCCCCAGGGGCACGCAGTCAGCCTCCTGCAGCAAAGCTCCCATTCATGCTGCTCCCTGCCATCAACGTCCTTGGGAACACAGAGCCACAGAGGTTTGAGTGTTTATCTGGCAGCTACACAGAGGGTGCTGCTGAACGTTATTTTAGAAACCCGCTACCCTATGGTATATAGCAATTTACAGGAATTAAAGAAAAATTCCCAGCATAACACAGCTTATATAAATACTTTGATTGAAAACTTTCAGAACCAATTTCAGCCTGAGGAAATGACTGCTCTCTCTTGCCTCTGTATATATTCTTTAATAGTCCTCTTCTAAAACTTCTGACGGAGCGTAAGATTATTTTCTGAAGAAGCTGGAAAATATTTACAGACTATTTGAAACCATTGATTGAATCTGAAGGGCTTGGGGAGGCTTGAAACAATTACACACCGTGATAAGAAAGGGATAAGCTTTTAGTATTACCAGTGAATGTGTAAATAAACAGTGAAGAAATTTAAAGGAAATACTCTTTTAAAACATCCCACAAGAGCAACAGAACACATTTTGGGGGAAAGGAAGCACGCTTTTGACCTTTCTCAACTAAGAAGCTGATTTTAGACTAAGAGCTTGTTCTGCTATGAATACAGAGAAATCCTTCAAAATACTAGTACCAGAATCCAGGACCTTCTGCACTCCAGTATCAACCTCTACCATGGGACCTAAAGGATCCTGTTTGCGTAAGCGTGGACTGAGTCACATCCTAAGTCTGCTGCCTGGAGAAAACAGCCAGTAGCTATCCTGTGTTGACCAGCTGTTCTCAGAATTCATATGTATTCCATGCATTACAGTGTTTTTCCTTCTGATGGAGATGCGTTTGTGTTTCATCTAGCAGTATTTCAAACATTGCTGTTTGTCCAGATATTATCTCGTTTCTTGTATTTTAAGAAAAACAAATAGTAATAAGAATAATAAATAGAAATAGAAATAATAAATAACAATTTAAAAGCATGACTTATTCAAGTGAAGGCCTGCTCCCAGCACAATATGCAGAATTCAAAGATGTGACAAACAAGGCTGTGATAACTTTTTCACAACTGAAAAATTAGTATGTTGCGAAATTAATCACATATTTGATTGCCCAAAAGAGCAAATACATTCTGTCTCCTATTTGGGGGGGTGGAGGGAAGGTAATTAAGACAACATCTCATGCAATGCTTGCCCAGTAAAGTTCTGATTATTAATTTGAAAAAGACTGTTAAAGAAAATGTACCATGTACTACAATTTAGCTATAGACATCTTCATTAATTTTTCAATACCCTACTATATTGGATTTCATGATACCTTTAAACTAAATGGAAACACAGAGATCTAATCATTGTTAGGAGAAAAAAATGATGAATAAAGATTAAGCTTGAAAATTGTTTAGGTCTTAACATCGCAAAATAGTGTATTATCACTGATCTGGATGGGCAGCTGAGAAGATCAGTAGAAACATTATTCATATCAGCTCCAGAAGCAAACAAAGCTCGGACTTTTATTCATTCAAAGCCCTGCATAGTTTTGACTGGACTTTCATCTACTCCGATTTGGCTGGTTGCTCTCTAATCTCCAGTGCCATTCAGAATTTCTTTTCCACGTTTGCCCTTTTACCCTTTATCATTGCTCTAACTTTCCTTCGTTTCCTTTTTCCTCCTCTTTCAGTCTAGCTTCAACCAGCTCTAAGCACCCTTTGCCCTATTAAAAATGTGAATTAAAATGTTGTTGCCAGTCATTAGATAATTTATTCTGTCTGCTATTTAATTCTGCCTTCCTGTGCTTGAATAGTTTTAGCTCACGGCCCTTTCAGACAAAAGCTGTGTATTTCTCTAAGCAAAGGGCCTAACATATTGGGGATCTGTGTTATGTTGATCCTTAGTTACAACCCTAAGGAGCAATATTAGCATCTGTAATAATACTTGGTGTCATCTTGAATTAAATGCACTGCAGTCTGAGTTTGACATACACTCATTTTATAAGTCCATAGGAATGAAGTTGACCTTAAAGAGAAGACTATCACATAGGTACTCGAAAACTGATATGTTAATAATTGAAAATGACTCATTTCAGAACTAACATTTACAGTCTCAAGCATAGAGCACAGAGCAAGCCTTTTTTATTCCACGCTAAGAGCTGCCTGTGTATATCTGCATACATAAATGCCACCTACATATTTCACTACCAACTAGATCACCAATTACATTCTCAAGGCCTTTCAATAGCAGAAGTTGACTTAATATCTGCCAGATATTATTCTGAGCATGTATTTTTTGTTAAAGAACATGGATGTGTAACTAACTATGGTACGTACAAACTAAATAAGCTATAGTCCACCATCAAGCAATTCACTAACCGTGTGGACTCAGTCCCAGTGAAATGCACGGGAATTTCACCATGGACTTTCACTTGAAGTGATGTTGTGGATAATTAGATGTTTCTGGGTTATACATATTTCATTGGAAAATTTTTATCGTGCTGTCCTTTTATGAAGACTGTATTGTACACATCATGATGCAGACTGAAAAGGCATGTCATTATTTGAGACATAATAAAGACAACTAGTGGAATATGTCTGTTTTGCATTTTTTTATCATGAAGCATGGGGATTAAAAGAACGTCCCATCTAATGTAGGTGTTTCAATGGTCACCATCCCTGGAACAGCTGAGCACAGCATTCATTTACAGATGTAGGCTGTGTATTATTATATGGCATAACAAGAACTGTGTTTGAGCAAATATGAGCCATTAGCTGTGAATGCCTGTGAGAAGAGGAGAATACAGACAGAACAAGGCAGGAAATCTGGGTTTCTTTACAGCTTCTTTGGAGAGGTTTCCCATGGTTTCTAATACCAATGATATGCTGAGTGTGTTAATTCAATTTCGCACTATATCATTATTAGTGGAGTTGACATAATGATGCATTAAATTCAGGCTAAGCTATAATGGAAATCCTATATTCATTATACGTGTATTAAAACCAAGCAAGTTCATTATATCACTAAAATAAAACCCAGAGAAAATCAGGAAACAATTGTTAAACTGCTATTTTAAAGTGTCATCAGCTGAGTCAGTCTCTGTAACTGGAGATTGTCCTTGATCTCTTTCCAAAAGCAACCAATTCTTTAACCCTCCTGGAGGAAAAACACTTCAGCATAAAGAAGTAAGCCTCCTCCCATTTCAAAATAAAAGTGTATTTAATATATTAAATGTTTTTTCTGTGGGGGTGACTGAAGACTGGCACATGTTGCCTGGAGGGGTTGTAGAGTTTCCATCCCTGGAGGCATTCAAAAGCTGTCTGGACACTGTCCTGGGTACCCTGCTCTAAATGATGCTGCTTCAGCAGGTGGGGTGGCCAAGATGACCTCCAGAGGTCCCTTCCAATCTCAACCATTCTGTGATGAAATAAGTTACATTTTGTCGTTGGAATCAGCTTCCTATTTCCTCTCAAAATTCTCAGGTAATATATGTATTGGCCATTGTGCAACAGCAAGAAATCTGTGGCTGTAGATAGTGAGAAGAAAGGATCTGGGGACATAGCAGCTGCTGGTAACATCTAAACTGGAATCAGTACTTATATTTCAGAAGATGTATTCTGCTAATAAAGACTGGGAGAAGTATGATATTATTTGAAAGAAGATCTCTTGTAGATATTTTAGAAAAATGTTGATAACTGTAAATGAGGATGTTTTGCTGTGCCTTATTCATGTAAACATCCTTAGGATGAGAAATTTATTTTTTACTATAGCTTATTCTTCTAATCGGTTAAGATCTCAAAATATTAATCAATGTTATCTTCTGCCATTTCTATATGAGGATATAGAAAAAATGATGAAATAGAGTATGGGAGATTTAAGAAAGACACTTTCTGTATATGGTTTCATACAACAGTCAGTCTGACACTTCTTACGTATAAGCTTCTGCCGTATCTGACATTTATTGGGCCAAATCTCCACTTTGAAATCCGAGAGAAATAGTTATTATAAATAATTCTGTTTTAAAATCTATTTTGCATATACCAGTTTCTATTTTAAAAGTTCTTTCTGGCTAAATCAAAGGTTCTTCACTGGCACGCTGAAAAGCACCCCTCTAAGCAGCACATCTCTGCCAGATTTCAGCTTCCTAACCCCAGCTACTTCTGTGCTAAATCTGTTTGCAAAAAAGTGGCAGTGAAATATATGATGATGAAAGTGTTTTGTTCAATAACTGTAATTTCATGCACTCTGAACTGTTTCAACTCCCCCTTCTCATGTCCACAAAATTTTCCAGCTCTTGATATTTGAATAGGAGGCAGAGAAAGACTAAGAAAGATTAGTGGAGGAAATGTAATGTCAGGCAGGCTTTACTTTTCCAGAAATATTCTCACTGAAAATATCGGAGTATAAAATATATGCAATGTCCATGGTGCCTCCTTTTTCAAAATGAGGACTTGCTCCTATAGCCACCTTTTCTTCCAGATGGAAGGATAGCACAGACTCTTCAGAGGTATCTCAGCTCATTCACAAATACACGTAAAAAGTTCTTAGTGGACCACCAGTGATATACTTCCTTTCCCAATGAACACAACTTCTGAGAGGTCTCTGCATTCCCAAGTGAGGGATGTATTGCTCTGCTTGGAAAACTGACAGGAGATAGAAGGGTCTGTATGGCTATACCTAAACTAGTAACGTAAACTACATTTCTGGATCTAGGTGAAGGCTGCGGTCCGTACTGAAGCCAAATTGATCTAGGTGTGCACCAGCCTCTTCCCACTCCTTGAGAGAGAAGGAAGCAAAGGCGGTGGTACGAGAAGACAATGCACTGCACTCTAGGCATGAGTCTCATCTGGACAAACAGGGTTCTGGGATCCTGGAGAGCTGCTCCAAGAGCTGTTTGACTTAATCTGACAGTCTGAAACGTCTACTGCTGTAAGCATAAGAAGAAGTGTTATCATGACTCTTATTTTGTTCTCCAAACCACACCCAAATTCAGGTTAGATTTACTGGTTTGGTTTTGTTTCCTGTTGTTCTAAGAACTATCTGGCAGGTCTAAAAGACTCGAATAAAACTAGTCAGTGTGCTCTGTTATTTGAATTTCAACATCTGGCCTATTTCAGTCTAGAATAAGGTGTAATGTGAGAAATATCACAGATGTCCAGACAATAATGAAAAAAAAGTTCTGGCTACTTAAATCTCACTGATAATGAAGCTTGGGGACTGTAGTATGCTGTTTCTGCTAGGTGGACAACAGCTGCCAAATCAGAGTTCAATGAAATATATAAAGTAAAGAAACCTTTCATATGGTCAGATTGTTGTTTATTTTGTCAAGTTACTGGACTGGGTAAACTTTTGTCTTTTTTTTTGGAGTAGATTCTCTATCATTTTGCCATTTCATAGTGTGTTAGTTGTTATGGAAAGACTTGTCATTGGCATGAGTCAAGTTTAGTCATAACCACATGAGCAAAATAAAACTGGCTTATATATTAGTGGAACATTTATGTAAAGGTTTGGGAGCTAATAAAGATTTTTATGATATTTGTGGCTGTGCATATGTCTGTATGTACATAAACACACATACACATATATATACAGCTCATTAAGCTGTGATACCCACTTTCTTATCCTCATAGGCTTGAAAGGAAGTTAATGAAGTGCCTTAAGAGAGAACACAGTAAAAATATTTGTCATATGATCCTATTGTATACTCTGTATGTCATACATTTTGAAGTTAGTTCTTTTTGGAGGTGTGCTAGGGTTGTGATAAAATCTACAGGATAGATAAGAAGTACATAGTCATAATTATTTTTACTTATTTTCCCATTTTGACCAACTGTGGTATTTATGAATAGTGAGTACCTTGGTCATGTTTCTTAATGCTGCCCGTTCCTTCCACAAGTCTAGGGCCACATGCTAGGCTGAATGAAAGTCTATGGGAAGATCTGTGGTACAGGAAGGCAGAAGACCTTTTGCACCATTTGCATTGCATAAACAAAGAATTCTGTATGAGCTGAGGACAGCTACGTGTCAGGACAGCTACGGTTTGGGCTGGTCTGGTCATTAAAATGAATGACAGATGCTGTCTGTTACTTCTCTCCCCTTCAGAGAAGGGAGGCCATTTCCCTTCAGGAAGAGAAGGATGAGGAAGAAAGAGACTTAGGAGTTTTAAAGAAAACTAAACTGCTTT
The DNA here is from genome assembly GCF_001431845.1 of Calidris pugnax. Taxonomy (NCBI): domain Eukaryota; kingdom Metazoa; phylum Chordata; class Aves; order Charadriiformes; family Scolopacidae; genus Calidris; species Calidris pugnax. The sequence goes on from NW_015094509.1 coordinate 4,898,824, forward strand.
AGTGAAAAAGTTAATAATAAAATAATAGTAAAAAGATCATATCAAAACCGAAAATAATGAAATATACATAATATATACAAAACCAGTATCAAGCTCCCAGTATGATGGTCATGTCACCAGAAGGCACTAGGAAAGTTGCAGACTGGACTCAGCAACTAGATCCCAGATCTGGAGTCAGAAATGCTTGGCTCAGGATCAAACGCAGATGAACAGAGTCGTCCTTGGATGTTGGCCATTGAAGGAAGAGAGCTGACAGTTTGATCCCTCAGCTTTTCTACTGAGTGCTATGCAGATGGGATGGAATACTCATGTTGGTCAGTTTGGGTCACCTGTCCTGTCTGCTTCTACCCACAGGTGTTCTATGCTTTTCTGACTCTCCAACAAGGCATATAACAAAATTAGCTGACCCTGGCAGTTATAGCAGGAAGTATAAGCAGGAGCCTCTCTGCATACCATTCCTTGGTATTAATTATAAACATCAGGCCTTATCAATAATGAAAATTATTTGTAGATGAAATGGATTGGCTTGGAGATATCGGCACAATTCCTGCAAGCATGTAATAAAAATAAAATGTGGTTTTTTTCTCTTTTTCTTTTGCAAGTCTTTATGTTTGGGATAACTAGTTACTTTTTATTTCAGAAATCTTCACCTGAGATTCAACTCTGTTACACTGAACTGGATGAAATCCAGGAGAGGTGAAACTGGAAATTCCTGCATAAAGCATCTTCGTAAATTAAAAATAATAAAGCTAGAAGCATGATGACTTACCAGTAGATGCATCTGTTTAACATCCAGATTAAATTAAAAAATATTTTTGAATTGTATTTCTGGCAATGACATTCTATTCCCTCTTTCTGATTGCATAATTGCCTGATTTCTAAAATGTCATACATGGGAGGGTTGATCTGAATTTCTTGAAAGTAATAAATTTAGAACTGAGTTAGACTCGTCTCACCTGCCTTAGGCAAATAAAACTATGTTTTCAATACCAGCATGGTTGTCTAGACCATCATTATTGCTATGAGGGAGCAGAGTGGAGGGTTTCCAAGAATACGTAATGAAAACCCTCTTAGTTACCTATAGTTATGGATTGGATGAATTAACCGTTTCCTTGCAGTGCTGATCTCTATACATCGACTATTAGTGGGCCTTAAAAAATGAAAATAAACCAGCTACACTGTAAGAATCTTGCATTAGGTGAGATGAATCTTTACTTGTTTAGAAATTCCTGGGTTTTGTTTGAAACATTTTCTTAGCAAGAGATCAAAACATATTAATCGTCTTCCTCTGAACTAATGAATTCTATGACTACTGCATCAAACATTGTTTTCTACCTTATTTCCACGTGCTTGTTAGCTTTTTCAATCAAGACTTATGAAATGTAAGTTTAATGTACTTTCTTTAGGTCTCCACCATGTAAAATTTTTGCTTTAATTTGTGTATTGCATCATTTCACAAATGTGTTGTGCTTCATTCTTTTCCATGATTTTTTTTTTTTGGCTGAGAGTTTATATTCTTGACTGTCTCTTTTCACAAGTTTTATATCTTTCCCAAGGGCTTATAGTCTAGTGATGGTTCTCCTGATGCTTAGGAGGGTTTTCTCTACTGATTACATGATTCTCAAAATGATTCCTCTTTATTGGTATCATCACTATTATTTCAACATGACTTGTTTCTCCCTGTACCAGTTGCAAGAATGCCATTTAGATCCTTAGTTGAGGTTACAGGCAGGGTTTTCAAACTTGCTAAGGCTTGTCTTGTCTCTTCTCCTATTAATGATAATGATAAACTCTCCTTAGGTTCAGGGGAACAGAATTAGCAGGATGATAAAGTGATTTTTTGGTGATTTTTTTAGGTTGTTTTTACTCTTCCAAGATATTTTAGAAAAGATGCCATATAAAATATATCTGATCCTTCAAAATTTGTGGACTTAGATAACAGTTTCCTATTTATACTTATTTTCTTATTTTGTGAGAAGAAAAGAGGCAAAGCCATTTTGGCTCTAGAAAAAATATACTAAACCTGGGTTAGCTGGCTATTTGAACAAGGTTAACAACTGCTTTACTTCACTGAATAGCAAAACTATCCCAAGTGATTAATTTTGATCCATGTCTAGTTTTGTTAATTTCTTCCATCTATGGGGAAATATGATTGTTTCATAAAACTTAGGATACAGCTAGTCTTGGTTAGCATAGCTTCACCGGAACATTGCCTAGTTTCATGACTTTAGGGCCTGAATTAGAAAGACTGGAATGACACAATGTATTCCCAGCTATTTATGTGGCTCTTCAACCATTTTTATTAGTACTGGCCTAATAAACATTGTAGTAGTGGTATCTTTGTTTGAATAGTAAAATAACTAAGCAAACAAATGAGAAGTTGCAAGGATTTCCAACAGAATTATGAAATAATTCTTTTTCCAATGACATGAAGATGGAATGGAATAAACCAGAATGATATCAATAAACATAATTTATAAACAATGTGTATAAGAACGGAGTTTAAAATATGTAAGTCCAATATAAGTATTGGACTAGGTCTGTTTCCATCACAGGTTTAAATTAACTTCAAATGAATTAAGCAAATTCATAACAATTTAAAGATCTGACTTGTCTGTGGGATTAGAATAGCTTTAGTACCTTTCTTTGTCATTGTGGACATTAACAGTTGTGGTGGGAAGCAATGAAAGAATTTGGAAAATTTTAGAATTCAAAATTTGTATATTCTTCAGAAAATGGTCTTGCCAACTCAATACAGTTGGAAAACTACTGGTTTCTTATGAACATCAGTTTGCTTTGCTTAGAAGAGGCTTATACTTAAACACATTATAATTTCACAGAAGTTGATTAATATTTATGTGTGTCATTGTTACAGCTTTAGTACAGTAGCAACCCTAAGTATAATTATGGTGAAGTTATGATCCCAACCCCAAATTAATGATATCTGAATGGATCCCAATAGATATCCTGGAGCTTCCCAGCAGTTGTCAGTGTAGCTGAATGGGGCTTAATAGTGAATCAATGATTCAATGTAAGTGTATAAATGAAATTTATTTTCACAACTCATTATAACCCTTCTATAATTTTTTTTATTTAAGAGAACTTCTTACAGTATGCCTTTTTTTGGCGCATGTTGCTTTTATTGTTGCAGAGCAAGTAAAACAAGGTGAAGTAAGTGAATTTGTAGTATTTGTTTGTTCTGAATTCTGTAATATTTATGTCAAGTACTTGTGGAGCTACCACTGGGGAAAAGGGTAAGTTCAATAACTTTTTGAAAAATCAGCATTTTACTTGTTTTGATTTTTTTTCTACTTTTGTCAGAAATTTGTCAGGGATTTATTGTCTCTCCAAAAAGAAAAAAAATACATTCTTGCTAAAATTTTGAGACGACATATATTGAAGGAATAATCAACAATACAGGGGAAAAATCAATAGTGTAAACCAGTCTGGATTGTGCATCGAGGTAAGTTTATGTGTTTTATAAGCCCCAAATGGAAGACCATAATTCTGCTGTGAAGAGCATTCATTCACTGAGGACATGAAATGGGAGAGTATATTCTGGTAAGCAACAACTGAGGAAAGGATTTGAGAATCACAAACAATCAGTTAAATATCGGGTCCCAGCAAGATTAGCAGGTGTCCTTATTCAGTCTTTGAATGTATAAACAAAAGAATAGTCACAGAAATAGCTAAAATCCAGTACAGTTATAAAAATAATTGATGACTCATGATCATTTGGGGAATCAGTAGTTTCAAAAGGTTGTCAGTAGATTATAAGGATTATTTCTCATTCCCCCACCCCCCACCAAAACAAAACAGACCCAAACCCCAGTATAATCTGGAAATCACCTGTTTGCATAGTCAACATGTGCAAACATTCATACATTCTGACCTGTATGCCTTAAATAGGGACTAAGGAATTTTGAACTATTGAGGATATCTGCATATCAAGGCATCTGACCAATTAAGTCCCTGCACAGGGAACATATTTCTGACTGAAGATAATTCCTTAACCTGTCAGAAAAAAACATAATTCAGAGAAGACTAGATTCAAAGGTTGAAAGTTGAAACTAAAAAATGGGGACAAAAACCCCCACAAGTTTTTAATGACAAAGGTAATTAAACTAGAGCAATTTGTTGAGAGAGCTGGTGAATTTCATGCTATTTAGGAAGTCATATCAGGACTATCGTTTTATGAAAGGTGTGCTATAGACCAAACAGAAGTTGAGGGCTTGATATAGGAAGGTTCATTATCCTTTTGCTTGCAGGATTTGCTGGCTTATGTTTCCAGTATTTGGAATTCTAAGCCTGGTATTTATTAAGAGTGTGCTTTTTGCAAGAGAAATATGGCCCATACAAATAACCAGAGAGCTGTTTTGGCACCCATGGCACTTCTCATAAAACAAATAAGGCCTGAAAACACAGCACCGACAAGGGCAACAGAAGGAATTCCACCTACGTAACAGAAAAAAAAAAGAAAAAGAAAAAGAAAAAGAAGACATATCTCCAAAAAGAGGGACGTAGTTCTGTGGCTGGACACAGCATGGAGATGGGAGGATGAGCCAGGTGGAGAAGCTGAATGTTGTTTACTTCTCAGTGGCTGGGCAAGCTTAGAGGATCTCCCCGTGGATTTCAGAAATGCCACACAAACCCAAGCGAGTAATTTCAGGGCTCAGCTGAGCTGGAGGCAGTCTGTGCCTGTGGAATTCCTCCAACATGTCAGCTCAGCTGGAAACACCCAAGCATGAGTGATAAGGGTGGGCAGGAGGACCAGGTTCCTTCTGAAGAGTGATGATATGTTATTAGGGGCAATTATTGCAGCTTACCAAGTGTCCTTGTTTCTGTGAAAAAGTGCTTCTCTTTTGCATCAAAATAATAGGCATTAAAAAAAAATAAAGAAAATTCTATTAAAGGGAAATAAAATACATTTTAAAATATTTTGAAAAAATGAAAATAGTTAATTTAGGAATGCTTAAATGTCTTAATGTCTTTGTTGTCTTTCACTTCCTAGGAAGGTCCCCAGGGTTTCTTGTCTCTTTATTGTCAGCCATATGACCTTGTTACAAACAAATGGTACAGGGTATATGGCCCTTGAGACACCAGAGTCAGATAGAATTCTGGGGTCCCTACATATTCTGGAGATATATATCTAACTGAGGGAATTCCGAACTACAGACTATAAATTCCCCCTCCCCTTCTTCTTACTGGGTCAATTGGTATGGACTACCCAGAGCCAGCTTTTAGGATGCACTACTTGCTAAACAAAGTCTACAGTTGGTAAATTTGGTTTCAAGCTAAACCTAGAGGCTACTTCTCTCTATAATCTCTACATCTCTATAATTTAGATGTGGAATTTAAGTTTTATGTCACTCTGTGCAGTGCAAGCTCAGATTTGATTACACTAATTACGGAGTTGGAATGGTACTCTGCTTGGAGGTAACGCTACAGAGTCTTTCTCAGCTGCCATGCTGCCTTCCATGCAGCTGCAGGTACTCTTTTCCTTTTAAAATATTCTTGCTTTCTGCTCCATTCCTACAAATACAGTGTGAATCAGCACATGGAGGAAACTGTCAATGAATAGAGATGGGGACACAGGACTTCAATATGCTACTCTGTTTAAAAAAAGAGTAACATTTCTAAAAATTTCAATGCATTGCACTTGTATGAACTGAGGGAGGAGATATGTTTTCAATAAGTTGATTTCTGTCCTCTGTGTTCAGTGCCTCAGAGGTGCATCTGAATATTGCTAGCCACCATAAATGAAGTTAGATTTGGTTATCCCCCTCCAAAAGCACTGTAGCAACATCCCACAATTTTAGAAGGTCAAATTACACACTTTTTTTCTCCAAGTCATTAGTTCCGTTGCTTTAATAATTTTCTTATCATCAAGCGAATTAATGCCTAAAGTCAAATGGCTAAATATATAAAAATAGGAATTAAAAGCAAAACTATCAAAAATTAATGCATGGCTGGTGCCCTTTTTTGAACACATCAAATTACATTTCTAAGAAAAAACATACAAAAATGGGTTACTTCTATTTATACCCAAAATTTAGACATAAATTAACATTTGAATTTTCTCAGGCAGTAAAAGAGAAAATTGTGACCCGTCTTCTGGTAGAACAGCAACATTTGGAGAAAGGCAATCATCTCAAGTAAAATGTCTGAAGTTCCCAGAATATACATTTTGTGTGTGTGTATGTGTGTGTGTGTGCACATGAATACGTATATTGACCTTTTCTTTTAGAGTGGATTCATTTTGCAGAGCTATAGTGTTATGCTAAACATAAAAACCTTCATTTCTCAACCAGGTTTGTTGAATGTGGAAGGTCAGCTCCACAGGATTGTATCACAGAATCACAGAATCACAGAATCTTAGTGGTTGGAAGGGACCTCTGAGATCATCGAGTCCAACCACAAAAAAAAAAACAAAAACCAAAAAAACCCCCCAAAAAACCACAGCAAACAAATACAAAACACACCACACCAAACGCCCACCAAAAACACCGCACCCACCAACTAAACCCCACACTCAACACCTCACCATAAACCAATAACCTTGGGCACTAGAGCATGCCCTGAAGAGCCATGTCTATACGTTTCTTAAATCCCTCCAGGGATGGTGACTCCACCACCTCCCTGGGCAGGCTGTTCCAGTGCCTGACCACCCTCTCAGTAAAGTAGTTCTTTCTAATATCTAATCTAAATCTCCGTTGCCCCAACTTCAGACCATTTCCTCTGGTCTTGTCGTTCGTCCTTTGGGAGAAGAGGCCAACACCTGCCTCTCTACAACCTCCTTTCAGGGAGCTGTAGAGGGCAATGAGGTCTCCCCTCAGCCTCCTCTTCTCCAAACTAAACATGCCCAGTTCCCTCAGCCTCTCCTCATAGGACTTGTTCTCCAGGCCCCTCACCAGCTTGGTGGCTCTCCTCTGGACACTCTCCAGCACCTCAATGTCTTTCCTGTAGTGAGGGGCCCAAAACTGAACACAGTACTCGAGGTGAGGCCTCACCAGTGCCCAGTACAGAGGCACGATGACTTCCCTACTCCTGCTGGCCACACTATTCTTGATACAAGCCAGGATCCTTTGCTGAAGCTTGTTTTCTCCTTCAGATTCTTTCCACACACACAATTGTCACTGCAACAGCTGTCAAAATGAGGACTATCGATGCTGATGACGTGCTAAGTATTCAGTAAGGCTTTCGTTCTTGGCATGCCCATTCACTCACACAGATGGTAGAAGCTTAAGAGAGGTGACTTTTTTTCAGTCTGCATGGCTGACTTAAACCAAGTTCTTCTTCTTTCCAAGGTTATGGGAGACGGGAGGTGGGCAGGAGGGAGAAGAGGGGAAAAAAAAGACAAGTCTTCCTTTGCTTGCTTCCTGTCTTTAATATACTCAATCCTCGTTTTGTATTTTTCTGAGTTTTAGACTGCAACGGTGTTGTCTCTGCAATGCGGGAAATTTCAGATTTGTTTGAAGTCCTGGAACAAAATGTCAAACAGCAGTAAATGAGAAATAGGCCAGCATGTCCAAAGATGGTTATGACTTCACCTTGCAAGCTTTTCCTGTGTCAAATAGTCATATGAGGACTTCTCCACATTGCGTGACATTCACCCCTCACTGTGCTGCAGGTTAGCCCAAAGCCGGTGTGACACTGAGACTTCACTTTGAACATTTTCAGATACAGATTTACTGGAGAAAAGAGCTCAGTATGGAAGGAGAACTTTCTTCTCGTCTCCCCCTCAACACTAGCTGGCATCGTACACGCACCATGCCACGTGAAATGGATAGAACTGTAGAATCCCTTTATATTCCCCACTCCATTGAGACTTTTCCCCTGAATTTGAAAGAACATAGATTGTGTGTAATGGCCCTTGGCACGTGGTTAATTGAAGTCACAGAAAATATATAAGATTTCCTTTTTTTAATACTGTGTTTCTGTTCACTGTAAATAACAGCCTTAATTTATTTTATGATTCATGACATTATTCATACACTTGACATCATACTCTCATCATCAGACAACAATGATGAAGCTTCATTATGAAAAGACAATAAATAATCTAAAATTTTTTTCGTTGCTTTTGATTCACAGAAAAAGAATGTTTGACTGCCACTGCGATTTTTAGATTATCGTCTTTTATTCACCATTGCATTGATAACTCTTTCTATCATACAGTTGTTTCTCCATACTAATGAGGTTAACTGAAGCAAGACAAATACACACGGGACTGTTTTATATAAAATTAACATTTCACACATGAAGGTGTTTTTTCTAAAAGTGTATTAATGTCTTCTACACCTTCTGGCATATTCATCCAGCTAATAGGCTCAATAAGGATTCTAGACCTGTTCAGATTTCAAATTTCAAGTTCTATTAGGCCATTTTATATGAATATGCTGTCATAGATTGCATGCTTAATAAAAAAGATCCAGAAAAGGGAATAATTCTTGGACTCGATTTTGTGTTTTATCACAACATAATACAAGTACAGTTTCTTTCAACTTAACTATGCCTTTGAGCACCAGGGTCAGAGAAAAAGGAGGGGGAGGAGGTGCTCCAAATGCTGAAGCAGAGATTCCCCTACAGCCCCTGGAAGAAACCACGGGAGAGCAGCCATTCCCCTGCAGCCTATGGAGGGGACCATGCCTGAGCAAGTGAATATTACCTGAAGGAACAACAACCTGTGTGTGAGGGACATTGGAGACGGTTTATCCTGGAGGAATGCAGCCTTGGAGAGGACCCATGCTGGAGCAGGGAAAGAGTGTGAGGAGAAGGAAGGGGTGGCAGAGAGGGACTGTTATGGACTGACTGCAAACTTCATTCCCCACTCCCCTGTGCTGCTCAGGATGAGGGATGGTAGGTAGAGGAACTGGGAATGAAGGAATGAAGTTAAGCCTGTTAAGCCTACCTGATAGCTGGTACTCAGGGTACATGATCTCCCTGTCTTTATCTCTGTCCACAAGCTTTTCCATCTCATTTTCTCCCCAGTTCTGTTCAGGAGGAAGTGAGAGAGCGGCTGGGTGGGAGTCTGGCTGCTTGCCAAGGTTAATCCCACACACTAAAATGCTGATTAGATTCTCTTGTATAAGAACAATTTTTTTCCCTTAAATGTGTTGGGTAGGTGAGTAGGTAGTATATTATGACTGCTGATCTTACATTAAGTCTTGTCCTTTCACTCCTACGTGGTGCTTCCTGTTTATTACTTATATCTTTATGTAGAGCATGATAATTTACATGGTCTCTGGAGCTAGGTCTTTATAAGCTGCTTCATTTAGAATTTAGGTGTTAGGAGCAAATCTTGCTTTTGAACAGTCCCAGACTTCATGCCTTAGATTTTATTAGAAATTTTGCATATAGCATAGTCATAACATTTTACTATAAGAAATCTTATTTTTCACCTGACTTTTTCAACCACTGTTCCTTTCTCTGGTTTGAATTAAACATCGGAATTCATAGCAAAGTACAAGGGCAATCTTCTTTTGATGTGTCATTTGCAATGGGTTGTTGATTATTATTCTCCATTTTTTCCTTAGCAGGTGAGTTTGGGTTGCGATTCTTCAGATACAATATAATCAATAGCTAATGCTTTTCAGACCTTACATATGCTTTTTATTCTTTTTCTTTTTCTTAGCTGCAGCTTGAGAGGGGTGGAAATAGTATGATAGCACAAAGAAATATACTCAATTTTTATCATCTTTTTTCCTCTCAAAATGTTTAGCTTTCATTATAAGCAGAGGACAAAAATTTGCCCATGATTTTTTTGAAGCAGCTTAATAAACAGCCACTACACAGCTGAAATGTGGCAGCTGAATATGTGAACACTCTTACTTGTACATAATGAGAGCTAAACCAGGTTTGCTTAAGGTAGTGAAATTTACTAATCACAAAAAATCATCAGACAGATTATTTAAGGGACAAAATGTTCAGCAATAAATTTTGGTTACTATGATCCTCTTGCTTTCAACTTGTTTTTGTACATTCACTTTCATATTTAATATGTCTTATTGTAATAATAGTTTAAAAACCACCATTTAATGAAATACTATATTGATGATCTGCATATGAATAGTGCAAGTGCTTTGCCTCCATTGAATTAGTGATATAAAATCTATCATAATTTTTTGTTAAACCAGTGAATGTAAATGAGTAAATACCTGTTATTGGAAAGTCATACATTTCCTCAATATGAACAAGTATAATAATGTCTTTTTATGTATGCAAATCAAGACTATAATATGCTATGGTTATAGAGACTGTATTTGAATATTTCATTAGCTTTTAATTTCAGACTTTGGTACTATGCTCTTTAATATCATGAAAGCATAGTGCTGCACCTATGGCAATAAAGCCACATTAAAATGGTTAGAAAACTACCATCTGAAATAACAATGTGAAGAACCAAAGATACATCTAGACAAGACAGTGCCACTTACAGTCAAAAGAAGGGAATTTTCCTCACAGTTGGAGCAGAAAAGATTAATCTGGACACTCTTTTCATGATGATGTATGCATCCCATGGGGTTTGGAAACACACTATAAAGATGGTCTAGTTCCTGCCTCTGCATCCAACACAGCACTTCAAAGGACAAGGTGTGGTGTTCTGAGTACATACCCTTAAGCTGGGTACACTTCTTGGTAACCCCTTTGGACCATGCCTAAATGGCACGGTATCAGTTGCAGATTTATGCTGGTGTGGATGTTCCTCTATGACTGACAAAGCCACCTGGTGCAGTTCTCTGGAAAACTAGGCTTTCTCAGAAAATAACAAATTTAAATCTGATCAGTGTCTTATGTCAATGAAGACCTAATTCCAGTATAGCTAAATTCTACTGGTTTTCTTTGAGAGGAGCTGTAAAATGTCAAAGCATTTGGATCTGATTCTATAGGTATTTTGTTCCTGTCGTCCTTTGGGAGCACAGCCATTTCTGTAATGGGTTTTGCTGAAAAGACTATAAAGTTTTGCTCAGTGTCCGTATTTTTTGCCACCTGCAAGTTCTCGTAGGCTTATCAACTGATGTAATTTCTGTTTTACACTGAAAATTTGGCCAAATACTCTGCTTTCTTTGTGTAAGAATTATCCTTAGTTGCCAAATCTAAACTTCTGCAGCCCTTTCTATTATATTTTAAGTGGCACTCAGGTGAAGGAATCTTATCTCCCCTGAAATCAGTATCTGTTAAGCAAGCTAGAACAGGAAAACTTTTAGGCTTCCCCCTCCTCCCCCTGAAGGAGTCCCAGCCTTTAAAACAAGTCTTTTTCCTTCATTCTCATAACTGACTTATAGTTACAAAATGAATTTTCTTTTTCTGTGACTCAGAAATTTCCCAGAGATTAGAGTAAACATCACCACAATGGGGAATCTGAAAACGTAACCTTGAACTTCCTGAGGCACCAGGTTGTGTTTTAATTTTGAAAAGCAGATAATCATCTCAAACTGAGGTTTTCAATGCTTCTGAAGTCCCCAGTACCAAAGCCATTGTCATGGAGGAGTCATCTCAAGAGTCATAGATCCCCAAAATCTCTGCTCTCCTGGAATTCACCGGGCAATCTGGCAAGAATACCGTGCAAGGTTTTGTTGGCTACTTGTCTGTGTTTTGGCAAGTGTTAGTTGAAACAGATGTTTATATACAACATTTTTATTTCTGAAACATGCTTCATCTTAAAACTAGTTTGGTTTATTGCCCTTGCTACTCGTATTAGAAAGCTGTTACAGAATATTCTGGCTCTGAAGATTACAGCTTCTAAATTCCAACCCAAACGTATTTATGGCCCATCTAGAAATATTTTTATTAGGTCAAGATTGTTGTTTATTTTAAACAGTTTTTCTTTTTCTCTCGTGTTTACCCCTAACCACTTCATTTATTTATGTAGAGCAATCTTATCACATCTCAGTTAATTTTACTAAATTAAACAAGACAAGACCTTTTTGTCTTATTTCATGTGGAATGTGGTACTTCGGGAACCCCATCGCATCGATACTAGAATTGCATTTGCTATTTGATGCATGTGTCACGTTACTGTCAACAGTTACCCAGCTGCACACTATGTTTCTTCTCTTCCAACTGTTTAGAGCAGAACTTACTTTCAATCCTCTTTAAGTGTATCAGCTTGCTTTAGCATTGTCCACCACCAAATTTGTCCAATTATTTATGTGTCATGCTGTGGTCTGCTGCACATTGTGTTGGTAACAAATTTTATCAGCCAGCCTTTACTTTTTGTGCCTGCATGAAATGTAATGTAATAAAAATATTAAACAAGATCTGTCCCGTGGCAAATCCTTGACTAACTCTATTAGTAATTGATCCTGACTTGATAATTCCCTTCTTAGATCTGTCAGTTGCCAGCTGTTTTTTCAGTCACTTCACCATCCACCACACAATTCTTGCACCAGTTCTCGTGTTCTCCCACTTGTTAGTTCCCAAAGGCAACCTATCAGATTTTTTATCTATATTTTTATTTCCCCACTTATGTTATGTTATAGTCTATAGACATGAAGCTAACCTGATTCAATGATTCTTGGATAACCTATTTTGGATTTTCTCCCATTTCTACTTACGATAGCTCCTATATTACTTCCCTAAATAAATGTGTTCTTTACTTTAAAATAACTTGTTTTCAAGCTGTAATTTATGAAATCATTACCTTCAGATAAAGAATAGATTTACGTTGGGTAGGGAATTCTACGGAGCCTATGGGATACATATGCTGGAATTCTTTTTGTGCCGGGATAAAGACTTGAACTACGTTTTCCTAACTCTTTTGTCAGTTTCTTACACAGGACACGCTAATGAGCGACCCTCCTCCTGAATCTTCTGCCTTTCAGATAAAGTACTTAAATACTCACTGGAACACAGAATGAGAAAGTGAGAATGAGTCCAACCTGATGGTTTTTGGAAAGAGGAGGTACCTAGCCTCCATTCCTAACCATAATGAATATTGAATTATTTATAAGATAGAACAGACTAGATACGAGCGATTGAGGAGACTTCTTCTCATGGTTTCCCAATGTATTTTTAACTTGTTGGGCCTCTTGGGAAGTGAGAGCTGGATTTTGAGCACTCAGGGGGAGAGAAAAAACTTGAATTTCACTGCTTTTACTAGTAAGCAATTAATTTAAAAAGTGTAAAATAACTTTTCATCCTCTTCTGGCAGCTTTGTGACTATGGTCTTATATTTGTCTCTAAATTTCTCAGAAAACCTAAAAAGAAACATAATGATGTAGATATAAAAGAGTTGGCTGTTTCACTTCATTTATATTTGTTTAATGGTGAGGGAAAGTGACAGCGAAGTGAAGGTTTGTTTCTTTTGGCAAAAGATTTATAAATAAAGGCAGTTCATTTCCCACAACTGAGAGTAAAGGGGGATGTTTTTATTTTGGCTTGTTTGCCTACTGAAATGAAAAATCAGTTCTTTATACATAACTACAACAACAGATTTCTGTTCTTTTGTCCAGCTTCTTGGTTTTCATAGAAATACCTCAGATGTTGAACTGGATTAAATACTTCTTAAACTAAATATCTAGGAAAATACATAAACTTGGTTCAGGATTCTCATCGATGCAGTCACATCTGTTAGAATTTATATGCATCTATGGATTTATATGCATTACTTACACTATTTGCACTTGCAAGTGTTATGTTTTTAGTCATCATCATGTTCTTTTTAAAGACCAGGATCCCCAACAAGCTTTCAAAGACAAATTCTAGTTATAATAATGAATATAATTTAATGGACTAAGCTATATATATGACTTTATTTCCTGATATAAAAAAGAAAGAGAAGTTTTCATAAGTAGCTAAGGAACAGTCAGCTCTTATATGTATATTGCAGGTATATTACAAGTTCAATTTGTCTATTTATTAACAATACCTGTGATGTAAAAAATCCTTACCTCATGTTAATTTACATGCTGAGAATGCTCCCAAACTGTACAGTTTCATTTCAATATGTAGTTCCTAATAGTTGGGGAAAGATTGAAAATAAACAAATTAGGATAATAATAGGAGGGTATAAGGAAATAATTACATTGTAATAGCGATACATTATTTTAAAATTTGACTCACCTTTCCCCAATTGTGGAAAATTATATTAATAACTTGATGTTGCCTTATAATGAACACAGTTACCAACTTGTCAAAAAGAACCTGTATTTACCTTCAGACAGTAATAACTCATGGTATTTTTGTATTAGCTTTTCATGTTAGATGTTTTCATGTTAGAAACTTATTTCCTTTATGATAAACTGAATCAGCAACTATTAAATATAAGTTAATCTGTTCTTTCTCTAGAATGTAATAAATCAACATTTTCTCAGCATGGAACAAAAAAAAATATTTGTTTTGAGCCTCCCTTCTTAGAAAATTAACCAGAAACCTCTGATTGGATGCATGTGAGAAAATAAAATCTTTTATGTGTGTGTTATCACACAATATTGACCTTCAGGTACCAGTCACTAAACAATACTGCAATTAGGCCTGAGCACTTGCAGATCACAAAAAAATTATTTATGGCCTTGGACTCCTTACTAATAACTGGTCTTATTTTTATTATTTCATTGGAAGCCTTGAATTAACATTGTTTTTTACTGTTTCCTTGCATAACCTTGGAAGAGACAAATTAGACTTTCAGAAAGCCTTTAATTAGTGTGCTGCATTTTAAGATGGCAGTTTAATTGTTTGAAAAGATATGCAGCATAATTTCAGAATTTTTTTTCTTTCACTACTTTCCTGTTCATTTATTTCAAAGGTTATAGTGTAGAGTTAATAGCACTGGGTATATATTTATGCAACATTTAAAATTGCACAAGGGAGACAGTGTGCAACAGGCAAAGTTTTATGTAAGAGTGATATTTCTGCACCTGCAAAAAGGCTGGTGAGTTACATTTTCTTCCGGTGGTGAATTTGTTGAGGGAAATATGGTAGTTTGGTCAATGAGGAGCAAAGCACCGTAGCTTCCTATGGAAACAATTCCAATCTAGGAGCTGCAACAGCTGAAGCCTGACATCAGAGATGGTGCCACCACGTAAAACTACATAAAACCCAATGTGATGTGAGTTTTAGTCTTTCAAGCTGAAGTGATCTGTAGCATAAAGAAAAGAAAACAGTGTTCCTTGATAATGTAAGTCCCAAATAGTTATCCACAGAAATCAATGGGTGCCATAGTACTTCCATGGCATAGAGATATAAAGCTTTCACAGGTGCCAGCATTATTAAGCTGGATAATGATATTGACTGCATGATGCTGTTGTAACATTATGTGGTTCGATTGTTTTCTAGCTGTGCAGACACTCTCGGTGTAAATATATGAAACACAAAGATATGGGAATCAACCATTTTTTAAAAAAAATTCAGGCATTTGAATGCCATTTTCAAAAGAGATACTTAAAAGAAGAGATTATTATGTACATTTCCATGAAGAAGAGACTTTCTTTTATCAGATTCTTAGGTTCTCTTTGGGAAAACAGATTCTGATTTAATATAGCTGCCCTATTCAATGACAAACAGAGGAGCTTTAATTGTTATGATAGAAAATTATGTGCCTGTAAGCAGTGCCTAGATAATGAAGAAATGTTTGCGTCTTTCCTAAGGTTTCTGGATAACCTTTTGCCACAACAAATCCCACAGGTACCTCAGAATTTCCAAGAGCAGACAGCCACGAGACTGTAGTCTTGTGTAGTAGATTTTTTTCTCGTGTAGTAGATTTTTCTTAACATTCTGTCTGGCAAAAGGTTAGAATTTGTCCTGTGCTTGTACATGGAATTGAGCATGCAAATAATATAGTGAGCCTGAAAATGTATTCTAAAATTTTATTCAGTATAAAACTGATGAAATAGCACTTATATTGTATAAGAAAAAGGAAATCAAAATCATGCTCTTTTAAGTTGTGTTTCAGCTTCTAAGCATTTGCAGGCGTCCAGAGTTTTCACTTGTCATTTCATGAAGTAACATTTGCTGTACAATTACTAGAAATTTCTATTTTTAGCACACTTGTTACACTTTATTTGTCAGGCTCCTCCCCAGACTTTTACCGATGTTTTCCTGTAATTCCTGTGTTTTATCAATATCAGAGATTTAGGTCCCAATCCTCTACTGATTTGTACCTAATATATACATTTCTAATTCAGCAAAACCATTTAGAATGTTTGTACTCTGAGTCAGCAGGGTTTTGTTACACTTTGAACAAAGTAAACAAATATGTAAATTACCAAAAAGAATAGTAATAAATGACATTTCACTGCATCTTTCCAACTACCTATTCCAAAGATGGATTCAAATGTGAGTAATGAATTACTGGCAATTTCACAATTCCTTTTTCTTCAATGTAAGAAAAACTTTTTTTATTTTTTTATTTAAAAGAAATCTGCTTTGCTGCCTAGCATTTAGATTTCAAAGCTTCATGGCATTCACCATTTCTCCAAAATTCCTCTGAGGATCCCATATGATAGTTAAGGGCCTCTGAAAATCTGTTGTTAAATATCAGACAAGGTTTATATGCAATTGAAATGGCATCATTTCAGCAAGCAGACCTAAGAAATCAGTTTAGGTGAACTGGTCTGGAATTAACCCCAGACAAATGAATACCTGATGACCTTGTTTATTATTGACAGTTAAAGTGTGGTCAGCACTTGCTCTGCTAAATTGACTATAAAAATAGATCAAAGATAGATAAGACTATGAACACTGCATTCCTTCTTTTTCTCATTCTAATTCAGTTTCTCTGTAATTTGACAAAACTGTATGTATGTTTTGTGTCTGCTTCTCTTAAAACACTCATTGACTGGTTGTCTTTTCTTCTTTCCCTTTGCCCTTCTCCCTCTTTTTCCACTTCTCCTTCCCCTTCCCTTTTCCTCCTTTCTTTCTCCCTTGCTTTTTTCCATTCTTTTTCATTTCTTTTTTCTCTCTCCTTTGTTCTTGTTCTGAATAGTCCTACCTTCATCTATGACTTGCTAGCTGCACAAGCTATTACTTGGCTTGATGTGAATTATTCCATTCTATATGATGCTTGAAAGGAAAGAAAAAAGCCTGCATGAAAGATTTTGTCTTGTGAATGGCTGTGGTACAGATTTGTAGCAAGAAACTCCTAGCTCCAGCTCCCACACAG
This sequence comes from Calidris pugnax, assembly GCF_001431845.1. Classification (NCBI taxonomy): domain Eukaryota; kingdom Metazoa; phylum Chordata; class Aves; order Charadriiformes; family Scolopacidae; genus Calidris; species Calidris pugnax. The sequence continues at coordinate 4,915,925 of NW_015094509.1, forward strand.
AAGGTAACTGAGTCCCCACAAACTATTGAACAGATATGTCATGCTTCAACCAAAGGTACCAGACCTTTAAAGGAGCAATTATTTCCCTCCTTCCCAAACAGCAACGTACACTGTTTTTAAGCAATATATATAACGTTTAAGTGATTCAAGTGTGCAATAATACGCATTTTGACAACTGTTTTCAGATATAAGAAAAATCAGAAACATCCTGAGTTTCAACTTTCATCTTTTTCAAGAAGAATTGGGGGTCAGAGGGAGAGAAATATGGCTTTGCAAATCTGCAAAGGCAGATCCACAAGAATTATGCCTTATATACGAAAACATCTATAAAGGCAGCTTGACCCAAAAGCCATGAACATCAATAGAAAACATTCTCAGAACGAGCTTGAACCCCCATTTCATAATCTGTCCAGTTTATTGTAGTTTCACATCTCTCAGTCTCTATTTTTAACATATTTGGCTCATTTTCAAAACTCTTTTTTAAAACAGACAATTTTATGTAACTACAAAGAGTGAATTTTAATAAAATAAAATTTTCACTGGAAACCAAGAATCTAAACTGTCCCCTTAGCCAGCAATACCAAGAGGTAAACACATCTCTACTTCAAGAGATTTTAAAAGGGTATGAATTAACTAATGATGGAAAACATAATCAGTGTTTTGATTGGACAAGTTCTATTCTTTTATTTACCATCATGTTCAGTGCTTGAGAACTTTAATACCTCCAAAAATATCATCCAGGTAGGGGAAACTGGACTAAGTAGTCTAATCCAGAAAAAAGCTTCTATAGATAGATCTGGTGAAGCTGGAATAAGTGGCCTATTCTGGAATAAAGGTTTTAGAACTCATTTAACATCTGTAATTTAGTTATGTATCTGAAAACCCCAAATCTTCTTTTCTAGCCGATAGGTCTAAATACTGAACATAGGAGATAAGAATGAAAACAGGTCTTTTTCTTAGATGATGAACTTCTGCTGTATTATAATTAACCTTTGATACAGTTGGGAATTTTTTGTAGCAACAGTTAATTGAAAATTAATTTCTTTTACAGACCATGGGCATTTAGTACAAGTTTCCTCTGTCAGAGTTTTAATATTTTCTAGTAGAAAATTGTGTGGTTTTCTTTTTTTTTTTTTTTAATTTTTATGGGAAAAGATAAGAATTATACTAGATAAAAATATTAACAAACATAACCAAAACAAAGTTTTTGAAATATAAAATGAGCGGTTCAACATTGTAGAATACAGTGTTTGAAATGGCCTGACCCAAATGACTCTCCATGAATTGCAAGATTAAAAATTGACGCCAGAAAATTTTTGTGAATCTTGACCATTCTTATGAAATGTGACTCCATTCATTGCCTTCAAACTATGACTTAAGGTTCATAATTCCTATGCCTGAAAACGTATTTGGAATAATGTAAAGTGTGAATTTAAACTGTTTTAACTCATCTTGATTAAATCTGTCTAAAATTTCTCTGATTCCAAAAAATGCCTTATTCCAATTATCTCTCTTATTGCAGAAACTGAGGGTTTCATACACAGAGTTAAACACAAAAAGGTGCTTAAGAATGGATGTACAAGAGTAACCTCTCATGTACAGAGGCCTTAACACGATGCTTGAAGTTTGGGATTGAGCTGGAGGCAATGGATTCAAATTTATGAAACACTGAAATCCAGCTCATTCCTTCCAAGATACATGGTTCTCGTGTAGCTACAGAACAAAATTCTAGCTCCTATTGTTGGTAGGTGTTGTTCCATGTACATAATAACAGATTTACTCTTTTTACGTGAATGCTCCTTAGGGCTCCTGAGTCCCCAGGCCAACTTCCCCTCTTGCTCTGTGGTACCTCTCTTTGTACGTGCTCTGGACACGGGAAAACAAACAGTAACACAAGCTAGATTATCCCCCACTGATAACTAAAGTTACAAATTTAGTTAGCACACGTCTGATCTTTTTAGACCCATGACAAGCAGCTGCATTGCAGATCAGACGGTACTTCAAAATTTACCTGTATGTCTAAGACCTCAAAGTAAAATAAAGCTTTAAATGATCCTATTTGATGTTATTTAGGTAAGGCTTTGGATTCCATTCTCATTTTCCATGTCAGCCACTGTGTGCAACCACAGCACTTTAATAACATTGATCCAAGAAAAAAAGAGAGAAACTGTACTCAGCTAAAGTGTTTTCTAGATCAGTGATCCAAATCTCCACTTTCTCTCTCCATTTTACTTGAGATAATTTATAATGATTCCTGAAATGGGCAGAGTGATTTATGAAGCAAAGCTATACTTTTAGTTCCCACAAGTTTCCAAACCCTGAAATATTGCAGTTTGAACAGAAGTCAAAATTTTAGATCAAGTACACTGATATCAAGATTGCTGCTGTAGTGAAAATATTCATTAAACTCTCTATATGTTGGCATTGTAATTGATTCCTATGAAATAAAAAAAACAATCTACAAATACCCCATCATGAGTAAAAGCTTGAAACTTTTCAACAAAACTGTCTATAACTGCAGGGAAAAAAAAGGTAAAAATCTATATAATCTCCAGTTTGTTCATGTGTATTCCTATTTCCCATTAATTTACATATAGAGGCTTATCATGGTTAAAGTGTCTTTTTGGTACTGTTCTTGCCTGAGGCCTTCTTGGCAATTGGCTAATGATCAATCTGATCTATTCTGCCAACATCACATCTTATTAGTGGTTCCTGAAAATACAGAGTTTTTCCCTTAGTGTGATTTTTTTTTTGTTCACTGTTAGTTAGCAATGCTCATTTGTGCTCATTGAGAAAACTCCCAGAATTAGTCTATGAGTTTCTTTACACGGAAAAGAAGAATAATTAGCATCAGATCTAATGGGAAGAAATTTTTAGTTTCACTCAGGAAAAATGGGTGATTTAATACTGACCTTTTGGTCAGTATTAAAGGTCCTTTTGTGTTGAGGAGATACTGGTTCTTTTCAGATTTCAAGAAGAAAGGCATGGGCACCCACCCAAACCTAATTAGCTAGTTTATTGAGCAAAGCATAGAAACAGTAGAAAATGTGATAGCAATAAAGTGGTAAAAAAGGTAAATAATCTTATGTCCCTTCTGATGTTAATAAAAACAATAGAAAAGTTCATAGCAGTCTGATGTCCCTCTTGATGTTGGGAAAGCTGCAGGTGAACCCCTGCATGTTGATCACGGCACACTGCGCAGATGCCACCCATGGTGACGTGCATCAGCACGTTGTGGGGTTACATTACAAGAATTTCTTAGAGGTAAACAAATCTATCAATCATTTCTGCTGTCAGATAAAGGACTGTTATGTGCAGATATGCTGCTTAATTTCAGGACAAAGTAAGGTTTGTAGATGGTGTCATCCACACAAAATGGCTGGGAACCATGTACAGGCCTCCTGGTTGCAGTTAATCAGCCAAGTTCATCCAGGAGTCACAGGTTCGCTGAGAGCAGTATGCTCCTACACATCACCATGGGAAGAAGTCCAAGACAGTCACAGTACAGGTTATATAATGGTTCTTCCTGCTAACATACAGGTCTCTACAAGCAAGGTCTACGGTTATTCACTGTTCAGATTCTGCTCAAAGTCACTGTCTCCTTAAAATGTCTTCTGCAGTGGTCGACTATACCCACAGGCACTGGAAATTGCATTCTTCCAAGACATGGAGATTACCTTTCCTCCTTTCTTGCAGTCACGGGCATCATATCCTAAAACAATGGTAGATTCCTTGGCTGATAGCCTTTGGGAGGATGCTTGTGTTAGCCAGAACTTTCTGGTGATCCAGCAAATATTTTTCTTTGCTCATTTCTTTCCTTAGGTACTAGAGTTGATCAGAATAATAGACCAGGAGGGCAACGAAGCTGGTGAGGGGGCTGGAAAACAAATCGTATGAGGAGCGGCTGAGGAAGTTGGGGCTGTTTAGTATGAGGAAGAGGAGGCTGAGGGGAGACCTCATCACTCTCTACAACTACTTGAAAGAACACTGTAGAGAGGTTGGTGCTGGTCTCTTCTCACAGGTAATTAGTGACAGAACGAGAGGGAATGGCTTCAAGCTCCAACAGGGCAGGTTTAGATTGAACATTAGGAAGGAATTTTTCACTGAAAGAGTGGTCGGGCATTGGAACAGGCTGCCCAGGGAGGGGGTGGAGTCACCATCCCTGGCTGTGTTTAAGGGCCGTTTAGATGCAGTGCTGAGGGATATGGTGTAGGGGAGGACTTTGTAGAGTAGGGGAGATGGTTGGACTCGATGATCCCAAGGGTCTCTTCCAACCTCAATGATTCTATGATTCTATGATTCTATGATTCATCTGAGGGGTTACTGTGGTACGTGAAATACTGGGCCCATGTGGTACTGGGGCAAACTTAGTAGATCAATCATGAGCAGCTATTATAGTGTAAAGAAACCAGTCATGTATTTCAGGAGCTACTGGACTCTGACTAATTAATTTTATTAAAAGAATTTTCCGGTTCCATAGAATATGCTAGAAAATACTGAACAGATTGGGATTCAATCTTTAGTATGTCCTAGGTAGGAAACAGGGCTGAGCTTTCCTGATAAAAGTGAAAGAAATTTAGATCTTGATAAGCCAATGTTGAAACAGGGGGTTCTGACCATGTGAGATATCTTTTAAAAATAGACATAGCTAGGCAAGGCCAATTTTGAATGGACATATATGATTCCAAAGAAATTACTAAGGCAAAATAAAAGAAACCATTGAAAAATGGAAATATTTATTTTAGTTACCTGCATATCAAAACTAAATTTCATTGTCTTCTGTAAGAATGAAAAAGGCATTCTATATGACAATGTAGCAGATAGAAAGTATTCCTAGGTATATTTTCTCCTATAAATATAAGAATTCCTTTTCTTTGAACGATGACATAAACAACGGATTTGCAGTGCAGTGCATACCAACGTGCAGCAGTGCTTTATCAGGATGCTTAAAATACTGAACTAGATTCAGAAAGCTTATTTTGCAAGATTCTGATAAGCGCATGTGTTTTACACTGCCTGTCATTTCCCACCGGTCACACTCCCAGCTATTCAGGATCCTTCATGAATGGAAGACACTTTTTGCTTCTTGCTAACATAAAGAACCTTATTTCTGTTGGGATTTGTTAGAAACTAGGACAGGAAAAGCAAAGAGAGGTTATTTGTTTGCAGTCTCAGTTTAAATAACATTGTTTTGATCTGGTAATAACAGGCGAATACGAAGAGACCAGCTGATTTTGCAACTATTATCTATGTCACCTTTAAAGCTGAAAAGCACTAAATGGAGTGCTTAGCTTGAGAACTGCATTGCTTTTTCTATTGAGCTCTTTGAATCTAAGTTGATATTGCAAAATCAATAGTTTTTTCAAGAAAACAGAAAAAAAAAAAAAAAAAAAAAAAAAAAAAGAAAGGAGGAAAAGTCCAGACTCTGTAGGCTGCAGATAACGGGTATGTGTTTTGATAATTTATTTTAATTTCAAGCATCAAAATAAGCAAGAAATAAAGCAGTAAGTATTCTCCTACTGAAATCATTGGAAATGGGAAAAGGCTGTCATACTAAAGTATCCTGTATATTGACAATGCTTTCTTTGACTACTGCCTATTTTACATTGATACCAGACATGCTATTGCAATGGTAGCAACTAAACTAATTGAAAGGGGTCTTGTACATGTACAGATAAAAGGAATTTAATGCATTGCAAAGGATTAAAAACACAGCGGGGGAGATCAATAACAGGAATTAGCTGCAATGGACTATGTCTGATAAATGCTTACCAGGAGTTAATAGGAAGTGGCCTAAAAGCATTTAGAGACAAGGTTATCAGTATGTCGGCTGAAGATATTGGATAACGTGTAACTTTATATGAAAATTCAATCATTTTTCTCATTTCATTGTATATGTTGCCCTATGTTTCCACATATTGTCCAATTACTGGTCTTTCAATGTAAAAAGCAATGCAAAGATGAGTGCTGGGCTAGAAATCAAGAAATCTTACTGGTTTGTAGCTTCTATGCATTTCAAAAGCATTGTGTAAGTTTTTCTAAGCCTTGTGCAATATACTGCAATACATAACATTTATTAAATAAAAATCCAATAAAATGGCGTGAGGAATGCTTGTATGCAGTGATTCTTTTTCAAGTTTGCAGCCTATGACAACAGAATTTCAAGAGATCTTGAATGAGTTTGGATGTCTGCTACAAAGGATAAAAAGCTTTCTTCTTCTAGAAGTTCAAATATTAATGGTGCTTAAAAGAACTGGAATTATAAACACACCATTGGAAAAAAAAACACAAAACAGTAACCAATCACAAAATTTAATTTTAGTCTCCAAAACAGACCAGACTTTTTTTTTACAAGTGTATTAGCAGCGATATGTTCATCGGACAAAGATTAGTATACAATGGATGCAGTTTCTGAAAGGGAAGAAATTCAGAAGTAAAAGTCACAGCCACCATTCAGCCCCTGTGCTCACACAGGCCTATGAGGCTGACGAAGTCCCGGACCCTCTGAATTCATTAAGAGTACTGTCATTGATTGTGGAAGATGATACTTCACCTTGTGACTTTTTATACAAGGATGACTGGTTTATCAGTAAATATAATATATGTCATATCAATGTTTCTCAGTTTTTCTAACATTAAGATAAGCACTATTTATATTTTTTTTTCTTCTTTTGCATTTTTTCTGCTGAAAATATCTACAAAGTGAGTGCCAGACCCTAATCTTATGAAGTGTTTTGTAGGTAATCCTTCTGCAAAGAGATCCTTTCATTTCAGTTCAATTACTTGTAACAGCTTTCATTTGCTGGATGTCTGGATCTTAAGGTATAAGACTGTGGAGAAATGCAAGCAGCTGGCTTTTCTAGGAATATAACGCTCCCTCCATGGTTCTTCAGGGCTGGAATGCAACTGTTTCTGAAATGGGTAGAGTGGCTGTTCTTGACCCAGGATAACATCCTTCCATCAGTGGACAGCAGTAGATGCTTTCTGAAGAAGAAGAAACTACATCAGTGGAGAAAAAGAAAATGTCCTGGCTGCCAGTTTGGGGGTTTTTTTTGCGTTTGCTTGGTTGTTGTTTTTTTTTGTTGGTTTTTTTTTTTTTTAAGAGTGATTAGAAGTAACCAGAGTATGGATTATTTTAATAAATCCCTCATGAAATGGACTCAAGTTGCGCCAGGGGAGGTTCAGATTGGATATTAGGAAAAATTTTTACACTGAAAGGGTTATTAAGCATTGGGATGGGCTGCCCAGGGAAATAGTTGAGGCACCGTCTCTGGAGGTTTTCAAAAGACAGGTTGACATAGTGCTAACAGACATATTTTAGTAATGTGGGGGGTTTTTTTGTATGGTTTTCTTTTGTTTTTTTTTATCAGAGTTAGGTTGATGGTTGGACTAGATGATCTTAAAGGTCCCTTCCAACCTATATGTTTCTATGATGATTCTATGATTCTATGACACATTAGTGAGCAAGAAGGATTTAAAAGGGCAGGATGAATTCCTTTTGCTCATAGTATTTTATCGCTGCATGTCCATCCTGCACACGCAGCAGTGATACACGGACAGAAGGTACCACTGAATAACACTCTGAAGGGCAGTATTAAAGCTACTGAGTAAGGCTGTCAGGGAACTTGCAGATAACATAAAAGCAAGCATGTAAGGGCATACTTTCAAAATCTCACTGCAACAATATGTGTACCTTTGAAATCAAACAACATTTTACATGCAAAAATATGTTTAACTTAAGAACTAGTCAAAACAATATGGGACATTATAGAACCATGATGAATTTTTTTATAAGGTGCTGTAACATAAGGATATTTATTTTGCAAATTTTTGGTGGACTCCTTTTCCCCTTGTAACTAAGTTGATTATATGCTGAGTGCTAAAACTACTGATGCCATATTTTTGTATTGAGATGTTTTCTGCCATAATTTCAGGTTAAATAAAAGCAGCTGGCATTACCTTTGCAGAATAATCTTTAATTCTCAAGTCATAATCTTTCCTTTCTTTGGCTACCATACTTGTGTGGTTCACTATACTTGATTATCTGAATCTCTTTGTCTTGCACAATTTAAACAGTTGGACTTTGTTGACTTCAAAGCAGTAGAAGCAGTTTCATTAAAATTAGCACTGATGAGTAGGAACTGGTAGAATGATTTTGTCTTTCAACAGCTAAATATTTACTTTGTGAAATGTTTTTTTTAATGTTTGGTTTGTTGGGGTTTTTTTCACTTTCACATCTGGGTGGATTCCTAAAAAACTTTTAGTACTTTTCAGTGGACTGATGGTGGGCATTTCACAAACATGCCAGTTACCATTCTTCCTTATTTAGGTTCTTTTCCAGTCTTGACTATTAATCTATGAACTTAATAATTTTGTGTTGCATGCTTTGGAACCATTCTCTTTCCTGCCATTTTGTAGAAAGGAGACTATACTTATGTGTTCTGAATTAAGTTTTCTTCTTTGTGTTGTGCTATTTAATTTCTGAGGGCTAGTTAAATGGAGTTTATTTTGCTGACTGAAGAAAAGTTGTTGAAGTCAGGTAGTTTCTAGATTTCGCTGAGGGTTTTTCTCCATGCCAAGTATTTGTCATTTGTACAATATAGCTTTACTTCTGAAATTAGCAAAGATTACTACAGCTGTTATTGTTACTTGAAATAAGCTTTATTTGTCACAGTTTAGTAAAGGTTTTAAATTTTTTTAGTGGCATGTTATTTTAGCCACTGAAATAGAATTTTGATTCATTAAATGCCATTCACTGTATAAGTGATGGTAAGTGGAAAGTGGAGTTCTTATTTGCCAGCCATCATTTCTTGAGGAAAACAATCCATCTTGTCAAAAGTTATAGTTAAAGAGTGCACTCAGGCATCATTACAAACAGATAAGAAAATGATACAGTAGGTGCAAAAAGGAAGACTGTGAGGTTAACCAGAGCTCAGCATTCAGTCTGCTTCTCCAGGTGTAGAGTTTTTCATAAAATTGCCAGTGCTGTGCACTCTCAAGCACTTCTTAATGACGGGGTTAGAGCAGCATTACAGCTTCAGAAGAGAGAGTCAGCCCTTTTGATCTTAGGCTGGCACATATAGGATGAGGCAGCGAGTTACAGAGAAAAGCTGGTACTTGCAAAAGAAAGGATGAAAGCCCTTTGGCCTGATCTGCCTCGAGATAAACATGTTCTTGAAGTCTTTCCCTCTGAGAAATGAAATGGTTCATGGTGTACATCCTGGACGGCAGTCCACCCACACTGAGGTCTCTGGGTCAACATTATAAAGAATGGTATTGAGAAGATGCTGGCTTTATCTCACCATTCATATTGCATACCCTGCTTGACCTCTGCTTCATCCATCGCATGCCTACCTGTCAGCAGTTCAAACTGGACAGTGCATTCCTGTCACTAAAGTAATGATTATCCAATAACCCACATAGCTTTGCCAAAAAGCATGACTACTGGTAACCTACAGTTATGCAAGAGTCATAGAACATTCTGTACATAAACATTTGTAAATCCCCTTGCCAGGAGCAACTAATCTCTCTGTCACCAAGGAGATGACCTCTGCCAGAAGGACTGAAAGCCAGAAACAGAATGCTCTGCTCAACAGACCTTTATCCTATATTTCACTTCCTCTGTGGCGTTCGCTATTCTTAGCTGCTGTCTCCTGCATTATAAGGCAAACCAGTCTATTTCAGTGGCTTTGATTTTATTGCTTCATGACTTTATAAAATGAAAGATCCAGTCTTGCAGACATGCACAGGAGTAAATTCATTTTCCACACGTCATTTCATTTACCTCCATAGGAAACCTAGCTGTCATATAAAGCTCTGTGTGCCTCTTCATGTTTGCCAGATCAGGCCCAGAGCAACTTGGCAATTTTCTACAGTTTCTTTATTGTTAGCTGTCTCCTTAATGCACCTAGATCTGTAAGTTTGATTTTGCATGAAGTGTTGTAAGGAACAGATCTTGGGCAAGATTCCATTTTCAGTCACATCCTTTAAAATGGTAGAAACTCTACTCTAACAGTAGAGTTTTAATTAATTCTCAACTTTTTCACTTTATCTACTGTTTTACCCCATAGTTTCCTGCCTATGTGCTTATGTCAGAAGTTATATTAAGAGTTCCATGGGAAGCATTTCAAAGAATTGAAAAATAAGTGGGGTTTGTGCCATTTCCAAACATATTTAGGGGTAGATATATCCAAACGCCCCTTCAGCTTTGGAGAAGCAGATGAAGTTGAATCTGCTCACATTCCAGTACTGCTTTTCCCTGGCCCCTGAGGGGAACAGGTTGGGGTGGGTCAGCAGGTCAACAGTGTTGGAGTGTTGTTGCTGTAACAGGCTAACAATTAACAACTGCTAGTTCTCAAACTAAGGAAGAGTCTTTTAGGTTGCACCTTAAGATATAAGATTATGCCATTATTACAATAAGCTGTGTCTCATGGGCACACTTTAGCCCTTATTATACTTAAAATTATTTTAAAAGTAGATGTTATCTTTGTGCAAAAATAAAACGAACCAAAACCATTGTTTACAGGAAAGCATTTCAGTAAATTTCAGCATTTGGACTACAGAATGGTTAAAATAGGAATTAAGAAGCACCAGTCTTGGAAACTATTAGACTGTGTTTATTTTTAAATTTTTTTTTTTTTAATTTTCTTTTTCGGTTTGGATCAGATGACTCAAATGCTTCTTCTTCAAACAGATAAGGCAATACTCAGTAAAATCACAGAGGTAAGTGAATTTGGAGATTCAATATATTTATACATGAAAGCACATACACTGAGCTCTGTGCACTTACAATAGTTACACCAGCTAAGGATTTTCCTCAAACTCTTCAAGAGGAAATTAGACTTAAACAAGGTTATGATGAGGGTATTTATTTTCCTGCATGGCTCATTGCATACCAGCATGTTAACAAGGAATACAAAGTAGTATAATACTCTAAAAATGACTGTAGCAATCAATATTTTTACATTTGTCTGGGAAAAAATAATGCAAATTGAAGCAGAAAGTGAAATATTGTGTCAATTCATACATGTACTAATGTATGTATGTGGGGATTGCTTGCAGCTATGCTTTGTGACAGAGAAGACTTTACAAATGTCACAACTAGTCACAACAAAAATACTCAATTTAATTTTTTTATAGCATTTAAATATTATCAGAAGATGCTTGCTTAAAAAGCTACTCTAAATTCCTAAAAAACATATTCCTCTGAATCACTGCGAGTATGGGCTATTTCCCTAATAGTCTCTTTAAGTTGATCTGTAAATTGAATCTAATGGACCAAATTCTAGCTCATAGCTCTCAGAAATCGCTGTGTCAAGGTACTGACCAGAGAGATCAAGACAACATATTTCTTTATATTTTCTTTGAAATTTCCAGGACTCTATTACACTAGGTGTTACGGAAAGATAGTGCTAAAATACGACATTGACCCAAGAGGCCTGCAGAATAAATACAGAACAAAGAGCAGAGAATCAGCACTTACTGTGGGATTGGCACATCCATTGGTTTCCAAAATCCACAAGAGTTCAAGACCTCAGCTGACTAAAACGTTTTTAAGCAGTCTTTCCAATCTTCACCTCTCCTTAGCTACTGCTGACAGTGCACCAAACGTGTGCGGTTTCCTCCAGTCCACAGTGTCATGCACAGTGTGTTAAATGCAATGCAAACAGTGGTTTTGAGTGGTCATTCAGTGTTTCCTCTCTCCAGATCAGTGCTACATGTAGCTGGTATAGAGGCAAACTAGAGCAAGGAGGCTTCACTATTAGAAATTTAAGTTAAGAACTTCAGATTAGATGAATCTGCTGGAAAAATAATTGAAGTTGTCATAGAAAAGCTAGCTATAAAGGAAAGGCCTATCTTTTGCAGTATCTAAATTTGAATAAAGTGCTAGCAATGAAAAGAAAAGTTTTACTACCTAGAACCAGATATCCAGTCCTTTCTCAATATTCAGGCTTCTGGAACCATTCTTGAAGACAAGGAGGCATTTGCTGGCATTTGCATTTGAAGGGACTCATACAATACCATACAAATACAAGTGGTGGACCACAGACATCTGTAAGCTGTAAGGAAGTCAACTTTCCAAAAAAAAGGAGTATTTTCCATTCTTTCATTCTCCAAGGCAGGGCCAAAGGTATGGAGAAGGCCAATGAAGAAGAAATCTCACTCAGATGACACATGCAGCTGGACTGATGGGTGCTCAGGGGACCAATGTCAACAATTCCTTGCAAAAAGACAGTCACTGCAATTCATCTGCATAATGTAGGATTTTCCCCTTAATTTAGTCTCTCCTTCTGTGTAACTCCTACTGGCAACACTAGAGTATTTGCTTTGAACGCAGACTATCAGAGTACTAAGAATTCATATTCTGTGTGTGATTCTGCCATTTGGCTTAAACTCACCCTGATGTTTCATATTATTATGTGTGATTCTATGATAATCAATGATGCAAAATCACTTTGGGAAAAGAATAGCACATCTTTGTTTTCCATTCAAGACCTTGGAATAATTACAGCAGTCTATCTGATAATACTACACTGCCAAAGCTGGACCATGTAGCTGTTCTTAAGATACATATTTTATTTATTTCCTGGTCTGAAACTTAAAGAACTATTTTTTTTTTCAGATTACAGTACAAAATATATATATATTGAAAGTAGAAAAGTAATAAGGGCACTTAGAAAGATAATAATTCCAGCAGATTCAGTCATCAGAACTCAAGTGACAAGGGTTTGTGGTTTAATGCCAGGTTTAGGCCCCACACAGCTGCTCGTTCACTCCTGCTGTGGGCACAGGCAAAGCAAATTCAGGGATTCATTCACTACTTCCCATCAGCAGGCAGGTGTCCAGCCATCTCCAGGGAAAGCAGGGCTCCATGATGCGTGATCGTTACTTGGGAAGACCCTCAATTTCCCCCCTATTCCTCCTTCTTTCCCCCAGCATTTATTTCTGACCATGGATGATGGTGTGGGATATCCCTTTGGTCAGTTGGGGTGAGCTGTCCCAGCTGTGTCCCCTCCCAGCTGGTGGGGTGGTGTGAGGAACAAAAATGGCCTTGAGAGTGTGTGAGGGCTGCTCTGCCATAGCTAAACCATCAGCGTGTTATCAACAGTGCCTTGGTCACAAATCCAAAGCGTGGCCCCATACAAGTTACTATATAGAAAATCAACCCTACCTCAGCCAAAATCAGTACACAAGGTCACCATCCTCTTTTAATAAGGGGTTTATTAAAGTGCTGCCCGACTTTTCCTATCTATAAAAAGACGTGATAATGTTTACTCCCCTTAATTGCGATGAACTACTAAATATGGTTTGAAAACACTGAGAACAAGGAAAACTTTATAAAAGTGTTATTTTTAAAATAAATGTTGATATCATGAACCTGCTTGTGTGTTAAAGAATACTGAAGGTGGTGAACCAGGTCAGGAGATTTTATATAAACAAGTTCTCTCATTTGATACATCTGGAAGAAATAAGAGCACAATCAAAGCAGCTTCTACCCAAACACTAAATGTCACCCCAAAGCCCCCTAATTTTCCAAGCTGATGGAAGAGAAATGCATATCAAATTCATTCTTATAATCAATTATATTAAAGACTACATTTATGGATAATGTATTTCCTTTTTTGTTTCATTTTTCTTTACAGCTTTGTAACGTTAGCTTTCATATTGAGTCTTGATATTTATTATGGATTATGTAGAGAAAAAGAAATATTGGAAAATATGTTTGGATATATGTAACTTGAACATGATGTCCCAAAGCAAAGGGTGGTCTCAATTTTTTTTTTACCCAGGAGGAAAGGTTACATTGCTGTTTTTCAGAACTGCTCCCACACTACGAATTAACTAGATTCATCAACAAAATGAATGTTGTTGCTATATTTATGCCATCATGTTGCAGTTTAAACATCCAATCCATTTTCAGCACAAAAGCATGCTGATGAAACAAAACAGGAACTATCAGAAATACAATGAATTCAAATAGAGTGCAAGAGACTTAATTTGAATAGCCAGTTAACAGGAACGTTTTACAATTATGCCTGATTTTGAGTTAAGATTATAATTCCGTGCCTTGTGAATTATTTTCGTTAGATAAATTTAGTTAATTTATTATGGCTGAGGTGACAGTGTACTTACATATGCCAGGTCATGACTGATCTGCAACTCTTTTAACATATTCAGGAACTACTTTTACAGTGTTTTACTGAGTGTCATGAGTGACATGATTCTAGTAAATGAGACAGCTTTTGTCTGAGGTACCTATTAAAGCAGAATCCTGAAAAAACTGAAGTCAACTAGGTTTTTTCTTGTTCCATCACATTTAGCCTTTAATTATTTTATTTCCTATGCATGAATCTGTTGCTCTTTATGTCCAAAGAAGGTTGTTGAATTTGAAATTACACTAATGTGCAAATAACAAATGTCGGCAAAAAGGTTAAGTTAGTATTAAGAAGTTAAGAAGGAAATATTTTCATTATTTTGGTCACTTACTTGAGAAGTTTTAGCAAATGTGCTCCCATTAAGCAGATTTCACCCGACTTTTTCAATACAGTTTGTTCTTTTAAAGGTATTTTTAAAAGCATTTGTCTCAACTGAGACAAAAAGTATGGTTCAAGAATGGACCCCAAAACAGGACACTTTTTGTGGCATATGCTAGTGTTTATACAGATTATAGTACAAAATATGTGACTATTACAGTTCTTCAAATAACAGGTCTTATGTTAAGAAATTTCAGAACTTTTCCATTCAACTGTTGTTAGAAGAAACTCACTTCTCTGAAATACCAAACCAGGGAAAAGTACTAAAGTTAAAAGGATTGGCAACTACACAAGTTTTTCAGTGGTGCATATTAATATTAGCAACAGCTTTTAAGAGCAATAGTGATTACTAAGGACAAACACATCTTAACTGTAACAGTTTGACATCTGGAAATCCTCTCAGTGTTAGAAAGCACCATTTAGCAGCAGTACTGTTTTAAGCTGTAAATAATATATCTCAAGTTTTTTTTGTGGTGCACAGTGCTACTTCTAAAATACTCCACCTCCTACAAGGAATAGGTATACACAGTATAGAGATTTAGTTCCCTTTTGAAATGGAAATTATTTAATACTGAAAGTAGTACTACACAGGAAAGTTACTAACAGCTATAGCTATGCAGTTGCTAAAGGTTGTTGACATAGGCTTTTTGTCAGCAGAAAATCTTGTATTCTTGAGAATTCAGAGCTCATGAAAGATTCTTGACAGACATCCTTAGAGACTAAAGTCTATAGTTGGGAGAATTCAGTAGAACAGTACTGGCTGTGTACTCCACTTATATGCTACTGTTAAAAAACCCAAAAGTGCAGAAATATGCAGATGGTCCTGGTGAATCTTAACCTGCATTTTTAGGGGAAAACCAAACCTTGCTTTTTCATTACACTGCACTGGAGGTAAAAATAAGTCATGAGGCCATGGAAGCAAAGTGGGAGCATGGTGATCTATGCGTGGTGGTTCTTCACTAGCATCAGTTTCTGTTCACTACAATAATTATATATGGGAAAAGTGGATGGGAAAAGTGGACAGGAAAAACTATGGCTGGAATATGCTGCATGGAAATGCCTGACAAGACAGACTGCAATCTGGGGCAACTTCGATGGCCCAGGGATAGTGATAAATTAAGTAGGTATAGTTTAACTGTATAACAAAGCAAACGACATTATATTTGCTAGTCTCAGACCAGTGTAGTGGTTATAAATGTCACTATTGATCTAAGTATGTCAATGTAGAAATTGGGTAAATTATGGCAACGCCATATCTATATGTGTATCAGCAGGAGAACAGGAAGCTACTGTAAGAGATAAATTCAGTTTTAGAGAATTATATTTCAGTCTGCCAGAGAAGCACTTTTCAGAGGACTCTTCTGGGTATTTGAAAGGGAAAGAACTTTGTAAATCTTTATGTCTTGCATTTTTCTCATTTGAAAGGCTTGATTTACAAAATTTTTTGTGACTTTTTTGCTTTGTTTGCACAGTTCAGAGTAGTGAGATGAGATACCAGGATTTGGATACACTGTTGGTGTCTGGTTTTGTTTGTTTATTTGTTTGTTTTTATTCAAAGAGCCTCCAGTTCCTTTATGAACTGAAAACTCAATCAGTAGTTACTTTCTATATTAAGTAAATTTAAAAAGAGAACATAAGCTTCTCATAACCATTCCCACACCTACACACGTATCATAGAGGTGATGAATGGAAATAATTTTGTCATCTTGTATAGGTCTGTGTTAACTGAAAGCTGTTGTTTTTCACATTGAACAATTGCAGCTGGAAATGACAACATATGTTGGCTCACAGGGATGTGAAAAGAGCATCTTCCATGCTCTCTATAATTGCCCTGAATGCCTTATGAAATCATAGGGCTTGTATTTTTGGATCTGCTGCTTCACTCCAAAAGTTGTTACAAAGCTAAGAAGTTTTATTTTAAATAATGAATTAATAAAATCATACTACTTTGTGTATTATTATCATTAAACATGGATAAACTAAAATGCCATGGAATTTGACTACTACTTAGATGTTTTGGGGTTTTTTTCCTACCAAACATTATTAAAATGACATACGGAAGTTTACCATGCAGATCTCATGGAGCAAAGAATATGAAAGTCGCATACATTGTTCAGTAATTTCTTTATGTAAATGTTGTTTCCTTGCGGATTTTGTATTGTAAATCGTGTAAGGGAAGAAACATAAATCTAACTCTTGGGAAGCTTTATTCAATTTCTTTCCCAATCAGTGTCTCTTTTGAAGATACTTATTGTACAGTTTTAAATATGTTTATTCATACTCAAAACATAGCTGGGGAATATTTTATGAGAATAATTAGGTTAGTTAAACCTGTTTTTATTTTCATTGTTTTGTACTTGTTATTCTGAAACATACCAAATATTGTGATTTGTTGTCTGCCGGATGATGTCTGCAGAAAGTAGGAAGCTAAGAAAATAAAACTTCACCCTTCAAAAAGTCATTTTCATTTTTCATTCATTTTTATACTAGGAAAAAGGGATAAAAAACTCTCTGTAAGTACCAGTCATCAGTGTGACTGTAATCATTTTATCCATATAAACTTGTCTGAAGGTTCAAGATACAAATATACATCTGTCATTATAGCTAGAAATTAACTTTAGCGATTAAAATCAGTTCTGCTAACGATTCAAACTTCCTTTCTGGAGGTAATCAACTTAATGTAACCTGTTAGAATATGCTTCCATTGATTTATAGTTTGACATGGAAACGTGCATAGCTGTGTACATTTATTAAGGTAAAAAGAACCCTCTGTAAGTGTTATTTTGGTGACTTTCCTAGGTGTTGTTGCCATATTTTATAGTCTTGAAATGTTAGTCAAAAAAAATACATTTTTTGAAAGACTAAGTGTTAGTGCTGGAGAATTCAACATTTTGGGCGGAAAAAACTTGGAAGCAAAATATTATACCATAGCTGGAAATCAGTAAACATTTACTGTTCCCATTTGACAGTGATTCAAAAGGGATCTTTCCAGACTCTAGAGACAGCAATAAAGCCAAATGCTTTCAGTGCTTCCAGGGACCAGAGGGCTGAACTGTTTATCCTTATTTTTAAAGAATAATGTCAAACCTTGTGCTAGGTTCAAGTTAGAAGAACTAAGTTCCTGTCTGTTTCATGATACAAATGGTTATTATAATGTTATATTGAGCCAAGTTATTTTTCCCCTCATCTGCGAAGCTGTGGAAAATGGATTCATTAATGCGTCTTTCTTTCAATGATTTGGTTTCTTGTTCTCTTCCACATTAAGAGTAATTACTTTCCCACAACCTGGCCTCTTTTGATGAGGACTACTGTTTTCCAAATGTAAATGGTTATTGATTTGCCAAAAAGGGTCTAATTTAGAAGTCTAAGAGTGTTGCACAGCTGGGAAGAAATTGAAAAACTGGCCAAGTCATTCATACTGCACTTGGCAGTCACAAAGCCAAAGCAAAGACTGATTTTTGAACTTGTTTTCCAGTCATTTTTATTTTCGTGATTGTGCATGGTTTTAATACTAGGTATCAATTAAAAATCTATTTTAAATTTAGAGTACAGCTTTGTATTACAATAGCAACCATCCACAGTGCCTTTTCATGTTCAAGATATCACTGCACTGAATGAGCATCTGTGTTTTTTTCACATGGGCGGACTTGCATAGTATTTTCTTTTGGGAGAGATTCCTATATTAGTGGCCTCACTGATACCATTACAACTATTTTTGGAGTAAGATAGAAGTACCGCTCTGAAGGAGTACATGAGGCACAGATTCTTAATTTCTTTTTATATTTAGGAGTCTAAATGCCATCACTGTTATACTGAATAGGAATGAACTTGGAATAGCGCAGCTCAATGTGGCTATTTGAAATTTAAGATATTTTCAAGTGACTGATAGTGTCAGAATATGGACAAGATGGAATTAGAAAAATTCTTATCTGTGATTCTATGATTCTGACCTATTCTGATAGATGACTGATCTATGAAATTTTCAAATGTTAGTGTTGTAGTACTTGCACCTTTTTAAAATTTTATAATGATCAAACCATGTAATACAAGGTATAGGAATGTTGTGGATAAAATTATGAAACTTCTGAATCAAACTTTCAAGAGTGATTTAGAGAAGGTAAAGGCTGATCTGTAGATAAGCAAAGGCACCTCACTACACTTTTAGCAGCTTATTCAAGAGCATCTTTTTATGTTCTTTCCCTTTTAGAATTCACCAGCTGGTTTTGAAAGTAGATGCCTGATAACATTTTAAGCATCTAAAATGACTGAAATGGGGTCTTTCAAAGCCTGCCTGTGAAAAATCAGTGAACCTAGGATTCAAAGGGTAGATTCCTCCTCACTTTTCATGAGAAATCAATAAAAATACACTTTGACACAGCATGTGGCATTTGTCTTGCTTCTCGGTCTCTTATCCTTCAGAGAGGAATCTATAAACCTCATCTTAGACCTTGAAACCAGGTTCAAAACCAAACGTGGTTATTGTGGTGTTCAAGACTGCAAAGTCCTCAAATTATTCTGAGTGAGCTTCACTATGGGGAGCTTGGTGCCTTAATCTCACGTGGAGGGAATTAATGTGGGTTAGCATGCTGGGGAATGGGAAACATAAACCAATTGATAGCACTGGGAAAGAAAAAAATTAAATTCTAGCTTTCTTCTGGACCTGAGGAGCCATTTCAGTTAGGTGCCACTGTTAAAACGAGATTCAGCACTTCAGAGAAACTGTATTCATATTTCTTTGTACAACGTAACTGTAACTGCATAGTAGCTCAGTTCCTGAGCAAATACTCTTAGGCATCTAGCAAAAAGGCATTCTTTATCAGAGTGTTTGCTTTCTCTCTTCCTGAATACAGTTTGCACGGCACACAGGAATACAAGGCTTCATTCAGAAGCAAGTGAGAAATCCCAAAACCGTAACTAGGGGTATAGGATGTTCAGCTGGCAAGTAGAATCTTAGACTACATATATACTAGTAAATTGAACAGTGCCTGAATGTGGTCTCAGCTAGATTTATTTATTAATATAGATGTACCTTTGAGGGCCAGATCTCTATTTTCAGAACTCCTTATGACTTTTGCATTATACAAGAACTGGATTTTAAAAAAAAAAAAAAAAAAAAAAGATAAAATCCAAGGGGGCTGAATTAATGTGTTAGATATTATCAGTCTTACAAAAGTACCGTAAATCCAGCCTTTCATGGGACTTATACATAATTACACACAGGTCGGGATCACTCTCCCTGTTTTTAGATATCTCCAGTGCAGATATCTGCATCTGTTCTGATGACTCCAGGCATTTTCTGTAAGAAGAGAAAAAACCTTTTAGAAGGAGATTAATCAGACCCATATTAGACATCTACAGTAAGACAACTGTGGTGCAGAAGTACCTGTTTTTCTCCACTCACACAAGGAGTTTGAACAACAAGCTTGGATGCAGGCATCTTTTCCTGGTCATTTGAATACTATACCCATCTTAGGAGGGAGAATAGCTGCTATAACATCAGCTCAAATTCAACAACAATTTGAGGCACAGTTACATATTCTTAAGTGCATCACCTACAAAAAACTGCTCCCAGGAAGTAGATTGTTACCTCCTTGCTCTCCGTAGCTGCTCTACACAACTGGATGGCTAGATTGGGCACACGGGGCTTCCTGTCTGTCTGTTTCTGTCTTTGAGTCTAGCTAATCAAAATTAGCCGTATTCACAAAGAATTAATATTTTAAACAATTGAGGCTAATAAAACTGATTTTGACAGTAACTAGCTGTAAAGAGCTCAGCCTCCTTTATTACTTGACCACAGGAACAAATCTGAAAACCCACAGACCTGTATGGAGAGAATAATGACAAGCAGCTGGGGCTTGTAACTGGGGGTATCTGAATCTGTAAAATGGCTGGCCAGATGCCAAGACAGGTTTTGTACGTAACTACCGATGCATTTTTTCACTGTCTTCTTATTTACCTCTTGGGTAGGTGACTGTCCATCAGCTTGCTCCTGAAAACATCTCTAATACCAAAGTCCATCTATGCACAAGGTGGGAATACCCACAGCATAGGTGGGAAGACCCACATGGCTTAGGTGTTGCAGGGATCAGCCTTCCGTATCTGCGTATCTTCAAATTTCTGGCCTTGGATGTTATGTTGCTGTGCAATATCATTTACTGAACCTTTCAGTTTTCAGTGATAACCTGGTGAACATGACGAAACTTCCAGACACAATTTGCTAGGCTTAAAAACTACACTTTCAACAATACCGTGGATGTACTGAAACTACACTTTTTGTTAATGCCATTTAAAGACGTTATTAGTTATATCTCCTCCTTAATAACTACCTATTCCACTGTGATTTCAGCTATTTAAAAAAAAAAAAAAAAAGCTTTTGGTCAAAGTACATAGGGTGTTACATTGACAGTGTGCTCAGGTATCTTCTAACCAATATGTTGCTACATTATGTGAGGGTAAGGTGATACACACAGTTTAATTATTCAGGCTCAGTTTGTCAAGAAAATAAGCGTGTTATGCATCCATAAATGACTACACTCCCAATCAGAAGTAACCTGAAAAAAAGCTGTGCTTGTTGTGTACTGTACTGAGCCTGGGTACGTGAAAGGCTAAAATAATTGCACTGGGGAGTACAGAACATGCTCAAACGCTTAATTCATTAACGGTGCAACTACGAGACAAGAATGTCAGCAAAGGCAGGAGTAAATGGAATGAAGTTCTTACCTCTATTAAAATCCATGTTTCAGAACTGATCATAGTATAGCAAGGGGAAGGGGAAGACTATGTTCCAATTTATTTTAGTTCAGATCTATGACTATGCACTAAACTATTTAGGAAACCCCACATTATATGTCCAGTCCTGTTCTTACTGTATTCAATAGTGAAATTTTCATTCTGGCAGGCCTATTATGATTGAACAGATAACATTTGAATTCATGTATTCTGGAGAAATCAGAAATATTTTTGTGAATATAGGTCCATGTAGTTCACCTCAGCTTGTTAATATAAGTTGTTTTGCCACATGGTTATTTGTACCCATGGAGCAAAGCCACAATACACTACACCAAGAAAACAAAATAGTTTCTCTATAGTCAGTTTTGGTCAAAGGTACTTACTTCCAGGTTTCTCAGTGAACAGCTTATATATTGTACACTGCTTTTCTTGTAATCGACTGCTTGATTACATTGAAAACAGGAGACATTTGATAATAAGTTTGCAAGGATCTAAATCACAGAAGTTCCGTGTTGGTTTTGGAGCAGTCCTTTTTTTCCTGTTCATCTATTAGAGTATGTAAATCATTGTATTTCTTTTCACATTCATAGCAGGAAAATAGGATTATTTTTTTCTCATTGTGACTGGCTGCACTGAAATACCAAATAAGGTGAGAGGGGATGTTTCTCCGCATTGGACATGTGGGTGAGTTCCCCAATCACATGGCTGTGATGAGATCCAGCTGTTCAACCCTTGTGTGCCCTCAGCTGTCTAAGCCAAAAAAAATTCGGCACTGTTTCTAGCTCTGGACCTGTAGGAACACACTAAAAATACAGACTTTGTGTCTTACACTTCTTTTGTCAATGGGACTACCAATCCAATTGTCTGACCATAAAATTAAAGCTGTCTGAACTAGATCCTCTTTTATCTCAGCCACATATACTTCAGCTCTCCCATGTCCTCAAGGACCTCCCTCTTCTGGTTTATCGCTTAAGTTTTTTTTCAAGGACGTCCAATATATTTTATACTTATGTAATACCCAGACTTTGTGGAGGCTTTTATAACACCTTTTTTATTTGCTTATCTGAAAATATAGATAGAGATAACAAAAATAAAAACAAAGTCTAGCTATATTTTCCTGTCTCAGTTTCCATATCAATCCCTAAAGAATTATTCATGTTCAGGACCATTATATTTGGGGATATGCTGGTCTTTCTCTAAAGCCCATGGTTTATGAATTGCACCACGGAATTTTTTTAGAATGTAAAGCGTTCCCAACATCTTCTGTTGACTCTGTTTAGTCCCATGGTGAAGCTGCCTTCCACTCCTGTTTTAAAATACTAACATCCTCCTCCTCTCCCGCCCCCCCCAAACAACCCACCTTTAAACCCATGGGTTTTTTCCTGCCCAAAGCCTTCCTTGCTTTGGAAATAAAGAAGTAAGATTCTTATGGTTTTGATTTGCAGAGAATATTAAACAAAGATTGCCATAATCCTCGAAGTTACATGATCATGGGGTGCGTAGGGCAAAAGTGTCTTTGATATTCAGGAATGTCTTCTATATTCATGCTTCTATATTTTCATGCTTCTATATTCATGCTGGAGAGAGTGATGTTCAAAGCAAGAGGTTGTTGAAATACCCCAAATGAGAACACAAGTCACAAAGACAATTAAAGTAATGCATTTAAATACTAACTTCATATAGATTTAGATATATTTTTTTTTTTCCGGCTGTGACTAGTTTCTTTTTCTGGACACCTGTTCTCAGGAAACATAAGTTTAGGTTATTTTGCTTTTGTCTTTAGCAGAGGTTTTGTATCTTGTATCTTAATACTGTATTTTATCCAGGCATGGTGATCTCAATAGACTTAGTGGTATCTGTCACTCGTGTTGTAGCCTCCAGCTTTGCTTCCAACATGTACAGAAACTGTCTAGCATTGATCCTTCTGGAACCTTATGGGGGGACAGCCTTGCCATGGTTCTCAGAAATGTCACTTGCTTTTTCAGGATTGCACTGTAGGGGGTTGGGAGGGTCGATTTCGAAATCTTCTTAAGTGACCACAGATTGGTTGGTGAAAGTCTGGTCTAATGGTTGTTACATATAGGCTTATTCCCCGAGTCTTTATTTAAGCAATTTAAGCTCAGATCTGTTCCGATTGTTCAGGAAGCTGATCAATGATTTAGCTGGGAAAGATTAAGGCTTAAGGATCTCTGTTGAATACCAAGAATTCACCCAAAGTATTCTGAAATGCTATTTACTTTGTATTGAGAAAAAGGTCAACATACTCAGTACAGCTTTATCCCATGCAATATATGCTCATCAAAATTGAAAATTATATGTCTAATTTAGTTTTGATTCTTCAGAGCATAAAATTGTAGTGGTTTAGGAACACAACTTAAAACAACAGCAGGATAATCTGTTCTACTTTCGTATTTATTAAGTACCCTATAAATGCCCCAAATAAGTCTAACTTCTCAGGGTATTTTCAACATAATAATGAGATTCGTATTCAAAACATTCAGTAGTAAGGGGTATTTGGAGTACCTGGTCACTAGCAGAGGTTCTTGTTTTTTCACATGTACTCTGAAGGATTTTCTGAAGGGAAAAGAATATTAAGTACAGATGTTCTTCCTTTTATTATCCACAGACCCCTGGGGAAATAAAACATTTTAATCAAATTTGAAAGACTGTTTGCAAACTGCTGACCTAGAAGAAAAATCCTGGAAATCATTTGCGAGACAGTTTCTTACAGACCCACTGAGTAAACTGTCATGTTGCTTCAGTTACAGAGAGAAAATACAGGAAGGGTATGCAGATCTAATATTTGTATTCTTTTGAAAGGTACAAGAGAAAATACAGGACATAGTTGAACACCAGCAGGAAAAAACCAAACTAACACCATAATCTGCTGTAATGTTAAGTACCCAGAATTCCTGTCAATTTCTGCTAAAATAAGGTGAGGAAGAATGGTCTTTGAACATACAGTTTAAGAATCAAGAGAAAGAAGAATATTGGTCTCAGCCAAGTATAGAAAAGAAAGTTCCTTTGTCATAGCAAAGTGTCCCTCAGATAACGGTTCTCTCTCAAGGTAATATGACAAAAGAGGATCATCTTTATACCCTGAAAGCTCCTTTACGTGACATAGGATTGTAATTTCTTTATTATATTTGTGTTGCATTTGCCAGGATATCAGATATTGCTCTTTTATATGATTCACTGTTAGACATTTTATTTTTCCACTTATAAACACTATAAGGGATTAATAGAGCATTATTGTTTTCTGCCGTACTACTGTGCTACAGTACTTAAGTGTTTCTCAAGGGGAAACTACCAAATGTGGAGAGGTTAGTTCCATTGAGAGTTAACTAGAAAAAGGAAAACCATAAAATCATAAAATACCAGGTTAGAAGGGACCTTAATGATCATCTGGTCCAAGCTTTCTTGGCAAAATCACAGTCCAAACAAGATGGCCCAGCACCCTGTCCCGCTGAATCTTAAATGTATCCAATGTTGGGGAATCCACCATTTCCCTGTGGAGATTATTCCAATGGCTGATTGTTCTCATTGTGAATATTTGTCCTTGTGTGTCCAATCAGAATCTCTCCAAGATTAACTTGTACCCATTGCCCCTCGTTTTTTCCATGTGACTCCTGGTAAAAAGGGAGTCTCCATCTGCTTGGCAGCCACCCTTTAAATACTGGAACATGGGGATAAGGTCTCCCCTAAGCCTTCTTTTCTCAAGGTTGAACAAACCCAGTTCTCCCAGCCTTTCTTCACATGGCAGGCTTCCCAGTCCTTTGATCATCTTGGTGGCCCTTCTCTGGGCCCTCTCCAGCGTGTCCATATCTTTTTTACATTGTGGCAACTAAAACTGGACACAGTATTCCCACTGTGGCCTGACAAGTGCTGAGCAGAGTGGGATAATGACTTCTTTGTCTCTGCTGCTGATGCCCTTGTTGATGCAACTCAGCAGCCTGTTGGCTCTCTTTGCCACTGCAGGACACTCTTCACTCCTATTGACCTTGTTGTCCACTAGGACCCCAGGTGCCTTTCCATGGAGCTGCTCTCCCGCTGGGTAGATCCCAGCCTGTGCTGCATTCCTGGATTATCTAGGCCAACTCCTGGTTGGACTAGATGATCTCCTGAAGTCCCTTCCAATCCCATGTGATTCTATGATTATGTTTTCCCAGGTGCAAGACCTTACACTTGTCTTTGATAAACGTCCTAAGATTCTTTTTAGCCCACTCTTCCAGCCTCTCCAGGGTCTTCCTGCAGGGTGGCTATCGTTTCCAAAGTGTCTAACTCACCACTCAGTTTGGTGTCATCAGCAAACTTCATCAAAGTACACTTGATCCCATCATCTTTATCACTTATGAAGATATTAAGCAGCAGTGGACCCAAAAACAAACCCTGGGGAAACCCACTTGTCACAGGTTGACAGTTTGAAAAGGAGCTATTTTCCACCACCCTGTTGGTGTGGTCAGTTCCCCACCCATTGCACAGGCCAATTTCTACACTGTCGTATTTCAGCGTTGCTGCTGTTATCTTTTAGTCTTATATGATATCATATGCACTGGACTGATTAGGCTCACTTTGGAAAGAGGAAAAGGGTCAGCTGATACTGCCCTACCCTGATGACAGTAGATAACACTCTCTGAAAATGTGCAGTCTGTTCTGATAAGAGAAGAAAACAAGCATAACCTTTCACATTTGTTCCCTCTGGAGACCAATGACTTATACTTGCACTGAAATACCAAATTTAGCTGCTAATGATACTTCCCTGTTTATGCATTTCTTCAGAAGGGATATTTTATTGACACTGTTGAGAGCAGAGATACCTTTTCACTGATATCACATAAATGGGGAAGAAAAATGTCAGCGATTAACATTTGTATAACTAAATTGCCCAGAGATCAACACACTATTTTCAAATTTCATGCAAAGGGATTGAAGTGCTGGCAGTAGCCTCCCTGTATTTCTCATATCTCTTGAAATTCATTCTTCCTATGGAATCCAAGGATTTATTGATTTGTATTCCACAGTCATTACTGTGGATCTCTCTACAGAAGTGAAGGGATTCACCAGAAACAGTGAAATCTTTGTATATTGTTCCCATTGAAAAAAAAAAAACAAAAACAACAAAAAAACAAACCAAAAAAACCCCTACCCCAAACTTGGCTCCTCGTCTGCATGCATATATTAACATTGACTTTGGAAGAAACAACATGCCTGTTTGACTTTTTTCAGATGTGGAGCCAACAGGGATCTCTCTGGCTATGGGTCTGTAAAATGGTTTGAAATTTTTTCTGCATTTTACTCTAAGTTTTTGCAAGTCGGTTATCAGGAGTGCTGTGTGAGTGGACGTCATAGAGTGGTTTGTGATTGGATTATGTTTATTTTGGGCTCCAAAGTGACACCATTAGGCTAAGGAAAATAGAACAAGTTTTTGAGCAGTTCAGATATTTCCTGGAAAGACATGTTGAGCTGAGAAGTTTTCTAGGAAAATGTAGATCATCTTAGTTTTAGAGCCTGGATGTATCTAAAAAGAACACGCTTGATTCTGACCTCAGAAGCAAATTTGCACTTTTCTGTTAAAGTAACAGGGGCACAAACTGATCTTCCAAACTGAGAATTACATATTAAACTTTCTGAACAACCTCCTGATGTTAATGCAGCAGCAAGTAAAAGTACATCAGAATTACAGCCAGATTGTATTGCGTGCTGCATAAATACACAGAAAAGCGTAAATTTACTGTCTTCTATAAGCTTTTAATCTAATTTAAGTAAAGGGATAATACATAGAAAAATGGAGTGCAGTGATAAAGTGTGGTGGAAATTTATAGAATTCAGATTTGTTTAGTTAGCCATTAAAACTTAACTAAACAAAGAATAGAAGTACTATTAACTGTCAATGACTACTGAAATATGAACAGTCATTTTAATTGAAGATTGTGGATAAGTGGGTAACTTTCTCTACAGTTAATCATTTTAATGCCTATGAATAGAGACATTACAAGAATACTCTGATAGTGGTTTGTTGGAGTTCCATGTATTACTTTGAGACTTCTGTTGGAATAAATTTTAAAAAGCAAGAAAGTAAAGTGATTTTCTGATATAGAGTTTTTAAAATCTAAAATTTTGATCATTTTGTTTGAGCTTAGTAGTGAACCCTGAGCCATGGATAGACGGCTAAATATCTTCCACGGTAGTTAGAGAAATAGTGTTTTATAACATGTAGAGTATGGAAATCTTCTTAGATCTGCCATTTAGGTTAAGTTAGTGTTATTATGTTTTTCTTTCATACGTGGCATTCCAATAAAACATTTACTATTTCATTCTGCTAGTGAGACATGCAAGAAGCATAAGAGGAAGATGAAAAATCCATGAAGAAAATATGAGCTTTATCTCACCTTTTAAATTTTCTCCCAAACTGGTCTTATCTTTGCTGAGCTTGACTGAATCACAGCCTTAAACTTTTGGGCTGAAAACAATCTGAACATTTCATCCAGTAAATAATTTCCACAGAGTTTTCCTGTTCTCTGGTCCCACGAGCATGCTTAATCTCACCTGCTCAGTGAAGTCCTTAGATTGCAACACCTCTCTAGGTAATTTATTCTGATATTCAGTGGTATTCACTGTTAAAAACCTCTTCCTGAGGTCTAATCTAAATTTTAAATTGCAAACCATTTGTCTTTGTTTTATAGCTCAGAACGTCTACAAGTAGGTCTCTTCCTTTTATTTGGGTAGACAATTAAAAAAAAAAGCTTATTCTTTAAGAAAAAATAAATAGGTTTCACTGGAGATTAAAGTTAAAGGCAACCTTTCCCATTTCATTGGGCATTTCATGGTGACACCTAGGACCTTCTTGGAAGACCTTGACACATTCCATGTCTTTTAGAGGAAAGAAAGAAGTAGCAGTAGCTTATTAATAACATCATGACAAACCAAGAGTTTCCTCTGGCAAAGACATCTCAAGGAGAAAGGACTTTGAATGTTGACAAGGAGGTTTCAGAAATGACTGAGAGGTACAGTATGGTGGGAACAGACTAAGGAAATACAGAATAATAGGGTAGTGAATATAGGAATGGGATGCAGCAATTTAAAAATGTAAACAAACAAGTAAACAAAAAGGAGCTAGTGTGTGGGATCAGCATAAGCTAAAAAGAGTCTTAATACTTTTTTAGTGGCTAACATCAACATTATGTCATCAAAGCAAGAACATATTAGATCTTTCTGTCATTATTTTCAAAACAATGTGATCTTCTCTAGAGGATTTTTGAGGGTATTCTTAGTATTTTTATCACATTTTCATATGGAAATTTCTTTTTATTTTAACAATTAGACCTCAATGCCTTTACTCATTTCAGTATTCTATCTTGGATATAACCCATCTATCTTACATTCCTCATCTGTTTCATCCTTTTCAGTGATTGACTTATATTCTTCCTAGCTCTGACACTTCACCTTTTTTTTTTTTTTTTTTTTTTTTTTAAAAAAAAAAAAAAAAAAAAAAAAAAAAAAAAAAAAAAAAAAAAAAAAAGTTCTAGGAAAAATATTAAACCCCCCTGAATTTCATGTCTCAGCCTTTTTTTCTATTATTTAGGTACTGTTTGTTTGGTGCTTTCCTCTGTCCTTTTTTTTTTTTTTTTTTTGTGTTTGTAGAAATTGTTCAAAGTGACTGCTTGTAGCACTTTAATTTTATCTGGCAATTACCTTTAGAATTTCGGTGATTAACATGTCAGATACTTAATGGATCCAAGAACTCTTCCACTTTTCTCCCTAACAGCATCTCTACCTGAAATTAATATTTTTTTACTTGAAATTAATATTCCTTTCTCTGCACTTTCCTCTCATCATTTTTTTAATTAATGCCAGAAGAAAGGTAGTAGTGATTTATCATAGGCATTTAGGTTTAGGTAGCAACATATGTGGGAAAAGTAATTTTGCCCACTTCTGGAGTATACCAGATAATGCTTTTGAGAGGCAAGAATATGAATATTCTGTCTTATGCACTTTATGACAAGGAGAAAATAATGTTATAATAAGGGCTGTTCTGCTATCCATCCTTGTAAAACTTAGCGGTGGGTTCTGAATGGTTTTAAGTGATTCTAAAGTATATTTATGGCCTGGCACAAAGCCACCCTGTGTGTTCAGTGCGCTCTTATCAAACCTTCGGTGACTCAGACAGGACACAATTACTGAACTGTGTGCCAAGGTTCTGGGTTTTGTTTGTTTTTTTTTTTTCTGAACTGTTCAGCCGTTCCTCTCAAGGGCAAAATCTCAGCAGAATTGCCAATAGAAATTATTTCCATGCATAGACATATGCTGCAAGAAGCTGACATTTAGAGCAAGAGAATGGGGACAGGAGGCTGGACCCAAAGCCTGCAGCTTTCATATTCTTGATTCCAATTTTACTGACTTACCCGTTGCCTTTGATAAGTTCAGAAAACCAAATTTTTGAATATAAGATGTAATTTTCCCTGCAGTGGAGCTAAAAAGGTAACTCCTAGGACTCTTGGCAGACTTTTCTTGTGCTGAAACCCCTCTCCTTATACTTTTGCTTTACACCCACATATTTCCTCATGTCTCTGTTCTGGCTACTATGCACTGTGGTTATCAGTGTGATAAAAAGGTCAGTTTTGAAGTTCCAGAGAGGGCTTGCCTCTCTCCCCCACTGAGATGCCTGAAAACAACACAAGCAATCAGATCCAATGAAATTACCGTCAGTTGATGTGAACTTGATGGATCAGGTTCACCATATTACCATCCTGTCTGTCCTTGTCCTTCCCGTGTGAGAAGCAACGATTACTTCAACTGAAAATTTAGGTGCTGCAATCGCCCCAATGGAAGGTCTTTTTCTGGTTTTCTTACGATGATATCTGATTGATTATTTAATTATTTTTTCTCTTTTATGTATCTTTGAACATAGAATTCATCCTTTTTAACAAGGATTAAGGATTCATCCGAATTTCACAAAAGCATGAAACAATTACATCACCAGAAACCCAAAATAAGAAGAGAGTTAGCAAGATGAGCGTTTGGGCTAATACCAAATAAATGGGCTCATTTGATATGTATACTGAACCTTTTAAATTCTGTCTGTACTCATTTCAGAAATACAGCTGAGGCATTTTAAAGTGATTCTTCGCCATTACTAGCAGTTAAAATAGACATAGAACAAAACTGAAAAATGAAGTCTCAAGCTCTTGGAGGAAAACATTTCTGGTTTTGATTGTGGTCTCTCCAGGTAATCAGTTGAATTATTTGTAGAGAGTAGTTATTTAACACAGTTTCAATATCTGATAAAATTTTATTGCCCGTGGTTTGTGGTGATAGATTTTGTATAGGAGTACATAAATTAAATCACACAGTCTTGAAGGGAATATGAAATAACATAGTAACTGAAATTAGACCATAAAAGACTAAATAATCAGAGGAAAGGTTGAGTAATCAGAATTATTTTGTATTCATTCAGGAAGAGGTCAACCATGACCTCCTCATAAATTCATAAAAGGAAAATTCATAAAAGGAGAATTCATAAAAGGAGAAAGGCAAAGAGTATCAAACTACTACAAAATGTTTAATTATTAAAGCATTGTCTTCTAACATCTTACCATTGTTATGAAATATCTTAAAAAGAAATAGTATGAAGTTTTGTAAATATCGATCCTTAGTTATATCACTTAAATTTTTTTCTGAGGCTAAGGATTATCAGTATATCTTTTGCTTCCAGATGAAAAACATTTTATTATGTTTGTTTACCAGTGATAACGTTAATGATAGCAATGAATAAACCCAGCAATCAGGACAACCCACAGTGGTCCGCATGGAGAATATTAACATTCAGGTAGTTAAAAATCAATATGTGTATGTGGCTTAGGCAGCTATGATAATAGAAGTAAAGAAAGCTCAATTTTTTTTAATGCAGTAATTAGCTCAGTCACTGACATTTGCATAGATACCTCTATTATGCTATAAAGTGTGGTTGCCACATTACAGTCTGACAGACGTAATGTCAGCAGTATCCTACTGTCATCTCCCACTGAATGTAAACCCCAAATCTCATTATAGATTTTAATTGCATTTTAATTACATCACTAGAATGCTTTCGCCTTTCCCTGGAACTATCCTCAAACTTCTGTTTTATTTATTAAAGTTGTAGCTGTATGATATACAATGCAAAATTGTAGTGAAAACTCATCACATATTGTGTTTAACCTAATGGCAAGAGTTGGCAATGCACAGTTTAAAAGTGACCAGACGTCCTCTCTGTGATGAAGAGCGTTAGATTTTACCAGATGTCATTCTGGTATTGAGAAAACTATTATTGGATTTGTCATTTATTAATGCTCTTAAAAAGGAGCCAAACCAATAACAGACACGGGAGCAAGAAAAGCACTACCTCAAAACAAACGTGAATTCATTTTTTACCTTTGAGTTACCAATCAATCCTACAAAGCCTTCTCTGTGCATAATGGGATCATCAAAGGCACTGTAGAAGGAAAATTGATTTAATAATAATAAAAAAGAAGAACCTGAGAAAGCATGCCCTAGCGATGAAAATATGTGGATAGAAAAATAAATAAGTTAACCCCCACGCCCCCCAAAAAAATATTAAAAAACACCATAAAGGCTACAAGACCCAAACATCAAAGTTCCAGTTCTGGTAAGAATTAGCTTGCAGTGCCTACCACACACAAAAAACCCCAAACTTAAATAGGCCAGAATCTATCAGAAAAGATGAACTGGATTTCTCAGGCATTCATTTCTGAAAAAAAAAAAAAAAAGGAAAAAAACCCAACTCACCAGACCCTCTGTCATGTATTCAAGCCATTTTGGTGAATAGAAACAGCTTGTTCTGAAGTTTCCTGTGAAGAGGAATCAACCATTGGGTCTCTCAATGTACAGGATCGGAAACAATAATTTCAAAATAAAAGTAACATTTCTCCAAACATTTTTTTAAAAATATGGAGCTCCTTAAAGTATGAATGCTTAATGAAATCATTATTTTTGAGGTCTGCTTCTCCACCCCAGTATGCAAGTTATAAACCAGTGTATCATCACCATTTGCATTAGACTTAATTGCAGTATACTTCAGTGTCAGCAGTGGAAGAAGAGTCAAGTTTCTGTGTCACTTACTGGAGCTTATCAAATTAAAAAGAGTGTAACACGGCAGAGATTTTGCTCTGTGTTTAGAGAAAGCTAAACACTGAATTTTGTGTAATTACCCCTCATTTTCTCCGACACTTCTTAAAGGACGGGATAGCGCAGGAGATATTGTTTTTTAGAGACATCACACCACTGCTATTTAAGTTAAATGATTCCATAAGGAGCTTGGGACTGCAGTAAAAGCCAGCACTCATCTCATTGCGCTGCTCTCTTTACTCTCTCAGCAGCCCTCCCAGATTAACGATCTCGCCCACTCTGTTTTTTCTGTAGACCAATATGCAGCTGTTAATTATTTCTACTTGGCAATCTTCTGTTTCTTCCTACTCCTTCTACTTCCTGCACTATGACCTATATAGGTTTCTTGTTTTTTTCCCCCGTGGAAGAAAGAAAAACATCAATCTGTATATTTTTTCTGAACATTAGTTACCCTGAGAACAATTTTAATACATTATTAAAAGCAGCAAGGATAATAATTTTTTGAATTCCTAACAAAGCACTTGAATTAGCCAAGTCATTCTTTTATTAAATACAATGGTAAATAAAACAGGTTTGGTACCCTTTCAGTTGAAGCACAGTTTTGCGCACCACTCAAGACAGTTTCTTTAAAACCTGCAAATCACTGCCTTGTCAGCAATTTCCTAAGAATAAAATAGTTTTGATCATTAAGTTTTATCTTTTAGCTTTTAACTGCCTTCTAGTTCTAACTATTTGACTTCTTTTTTTTTCTCAGCTTATTCCTCTAGTGCCCACAACCCTCCTAACCAGACCCCATCACTTTTCAGCCATATAGTCTGGCAGCCAACTCAAAAAGGGCAACACAACATGTGGTTTCACATAACACTTTATCCAATACAGCTGCCAGTTGTTAATGAAGGGTCAATCTTACTTTTTCCTGTGTCTTACATGCAGGTCACCTAATCAATCTAAAGGAAAAGAACCCAAATACATATTTACGAATACGCACACACTCACCCACACATTCACACTCTGATCAGGTTTATACAGCCAGAATACAGTTGGGAATAAATGTCATTAGGCCTGGGAAAGCGAAAGAGGGAAGCATAAAATATGGTCCTCTGGTGTAGTGAGACAGATCAAATGATATGAACAAAATATGAAACTGCATCCTTGTCCTGAGTGTGGCTGGAGTTGTGTTAACTTTCTTCATAGTAGCCCATATGGTACTGTGTTTTGCATTTGTGGTTAAAACACCCTTAATAACACACCAGCATTTGGGATATCGTTGAGTTGTGCTCACACAGCATCAGAGCTTTCTCTTTTTCCCACTCTGTTCCCTCAGTAAGTAGGTTGGGGGGCGGGCAAGGCACTAGGAGGGGACACAGCTAGAAAAGTTGATCTAAACTGGCCAAAGAGGTATTCCATGGCATATAATCTCATGATTAGCAATAAAAAAAATAGAGAAAGAAGACAATTGGGTAGTGGGTTGGCTTCCAGATGAGCAGTGTTCAGATAAGAGCTGGTAATCTGTCTGCCTGTCGGAGATGGTGAGTGATTTCCTTTTTTTTTTTGGCTTGTTTTCATATTTCCTTCACCTATTAAACTGTCTTTATCTTAACCCATGAGTTTTCTTGCTTTTTTTCTTGTTTTCTCCCCTCATCCCCCTCAGCAGGGGGAGAAAGCAAGTGGCTATGTAGGTGCATTACTACTGGGTAAGGTCAACACTCCACCATCCTTAATGTACAGAATTACTCTATGTGTATGTCTGATGGTGATGGTGCAGAGGACAGCTAACCTGCCTACCTTTATCTTTTCCAAAGGGAGATGATGCTTTCCTTCCAAAGCTTTCCTGAGTTGGGAAATTACAGGAAACCTCAGTGGAGAAGAGAGGGGGAAGAGACCCAATTTTGTCTTTTACAACAGTATAAGAAACCTTATAAAGAAGTTGTTCCACATTATCTTTTCATGACTGCACAAAGAATGTGGATTTGTGCAATGATTTTATGGCTCTTAGGCAAAAAAAAACCAACCAAAAACGAAGACTGTGGTCACTTTTCAGGAGTACAACTGGTCCCACAGTATGAGCAAGATTTTCTTGGATGTTACATCATTTCTATTATCATCAAATGGACTTGGATTTGTCTATGACGTTCTGCTATTTTTATGAGAATTTTCAAGTCGGCAGTCCTGCCTGTGTGGTGGAAATGTTGGGTTACTAACTAGCAGCGTGCCTGCTCTGCTGGCATCTACATCAACCAGCTTTGTAGTAAGGACATACACGATAAAGTAGTGCCACAGCTTCAAGAGGAGTAAAGAAGGGGACTGTCAAGAAGGGAAGTGCCTTTGGACCAGCTCCAGGATTCCTCCCAGTGTCATGAATGCAACATTTTCCATGAGGAGGCCTTTCAAAAGGCAATATTATCACAATAGTATGGTGCCAGCTTAATGAAACAGTGTGTTCTTGAGTGAGTATACCGCTGCCTGTCACAGCTCTGCCAGCAGTTGGCTTAAAAGAAATTATACTAAATTTTGAATGGGTTTTCCACAGATTAACTGTTCAACATGAGAATTATGACAATGAAAGTGCTTATGCCAGCTTTAAAACAAGTTTTTATTGAAGAAAAAAAAACACCCAACAACCAAACCCACAAACGGAAACAAACAAAATCCTACTGGATATACAGTTCCTTTCTTTGTATTTTGCACAATGCTCTGTCTAATTCCCATTAAATTCAGCATGATCTTAACATCAACTTGAGGTCATCATAGATTTTCAGTGTAGAGCAATGTAGGGGTAGGGCATTTGATACTTGTTCCTAGGAGAAGCTTTTATTTTATGTGTTTATGAAAAGCCTCTCCACCTATTTTGTGATTGAAAGTTGAGCCCACAAGTTGCTCTTCCATTTTGTATCGTGCAGATGTCTATCGGGTTTCTTCTGGAAATATGATGGTTAGACGTTTGTATTCCCTGGAATGAGTTTGCAATTAATTGCAGTTGAAAAACAATAGGTACAACTGGAAATAACTACTTCAGAATCAGGCCCTATGTCCAAATTTATTACTTTGCAGCTGATGGAACATCTGCCTAAATAGAAACTCCATTTGGTACAAAATTATTCCTTTTTGGCCTATAATAGGTGATTCTGTGCACATTCAGTCTTTCTTCAGGCCACTTATTAGATAGTATCACCACATTTTGTACATTGTTAAACCTTGCTGTTTTTCAGCTACAAACACCAACTCATAACATCTTGTTCACATCCTGCCCTGCCCTTGCCCCCGGCCCACCAAAAAGAATGAAGTTTTTAACTCTGCAGCTCCTAGTGTGAAAATAAAACCACTTTTCATTACTATGCCTTCAAACAGAGAACTCATAGAAAAGAACATAGACAAAACCACAACAGAGATATTTTATTACACCCCAAAGACTGAAATATTAATTAAAATGTTATGTAATACATTTTAACAATCTTATTCCTTACAAAATGTAAAAGGATACCATACCTGGAATGATGGTGTTAGACTGTCAATGAAGTTAAAGAAGTCATCAAATCTAAGAGTAGGTCTATGTAAAAAAATAGTGATATGAAAATAAATAACGTCTAGAATCTATGCAGATGAAAATTCCCTTGTTTTTCTATTCTGAAATGAAAAAGGTAGGTCATTTTGTAAGTATTTGACAATATGTATACTCACTGATATTATATCGTTTTCTATGCAAAATGATTCACTTTTTTTTTCTCTGGCAGGTCTCTGTTTTTGAAGGAAATTAGCCATTCAAAATACAGCTTCCTAAACTCATAATCCTTACTGTCCCCTTAATTTTATAATAGAAAATTGTTTATACTGAACTCAAACCCCAAATCCAGGAATGTATCTGCTTTAAAGCAGTTTACTCAGTCTGACTAAGTGTCTGTGCACTTCATTTTGGTGCTGTCACTTCTTTGCTGTATCTCTGGGTGTCCAAATAAGAAACAGGATGTTTCTTTCTTTGTCAGATAATAAAAACAAGCACATAAAACAAGTGTAGGATCTCAGTGTGATACTTGGCTTGCAATATAGTTTTGAATAGCGTCATCTGACCAGAGCAACAGGCAGTAGAAACAGGCTTGTGAAGAAGCTTGCTCTTAGATATTCATTGCAGGTCATTCCCTGTTTTGCAGAATATATGTGCTTGTTCAATACATAGATATATAAGGGACATTGAGAATAATTAATTGGGATCACAGAAATTTTCAACTTTTTGTTTAACCTCTGTAAGGATAAGATGTATTTTCTCAGGGATGTGACAATCCATACAAGTGAAATGCAGTCTAATATATAAAGTCAGATCAGAAAGTTTGTTTGACAACTCCACATAAGATAAATTAATTCCTTCCTGATATGATACAATACAATGCAATCTAATTTAAACTTATCAATGACTGAAATTATATGGAATAGATTCTCTGATACAGATTTTATTTCCTTTGGATGAGCACAATGTAACATTCAAGGTATGTCCATAGCAATGAAATGCAGTAGAATTGCCTTTTTATAATGATTATGTCAATACTTATACTAATTCCTAATTTCTACAAAGGGCTTCTGAGAGATTTATGTAAATTATGTATGCACAGAGATATGAATGTACAATAGGACACTTATATAAACACCATAAAATATAAGTTCTCAAATACACTGAAATCCAGATAGTATTCTAGAGGACCAAGAAGGAAGCTGTTTTCCAAATGAGTTCAATTAGTCACATATTTGTCTATATGAAATACAAGAAAAAGAAAAGTATTTGAAGAGGAAAACAATCCATTGATATGGACATCATGTTCATGATAAGCCTGCATTCCCCTTCCCACACACTAAAATATGAAGGGAGATTGAATAATCTAAGAGGAAAGGGGGAAAAGAGTCCACCATTACTCAGCGAAAGCACATTTTAATGATTTCAGAAAGAGGAGGTGTCCTAAGCTACAGCACTGCTGAGAAATACCCCATAGACAGATTCAGGCTTGAAGTGATGAAGTCAACTTCTATGTCTGCATCCCTCAAGCAAAGGGTTGGAGGAGAAACAAACTGCCACCTGTGCTCCATTCCTAGGAGGAGGGAAGAGGTAGGGAGTAACTAGAGACTAAAGCTACCAGCTTTGTATACCATTTAGTGGTAGGTAACACATATTCCCTGGAGCATAACCTTAAATTATATTCCCCTAGACTGATATTCTACTAAAATGACTACTGTAATGCATGTGTCTAACCAGACTCCTTCCTCCAACTGTTGCTCTTACAGACACCGGTGTCTCTGTCTTGCAAATGCCCATGTAACGGTTAAAAATAAGTAGCAGCAACGGTGAAAAAACAAACTATTCACTCTACCTCATAACTTTCACTATGCATACAGTCTAAATCCCTTTGAATATAAAGCCAGAAGTCCAGTTCTCACCTCAAAGACTGCCCGCAGCAAAAATAAATCTTACATTGGCCCTAAAGTCCAGTTTAGCTATAGTTATAATGTAAAATATCTACTTTCAGTTCACAGAGTGTAGGAGGGAAGGAACAGAGTTGTCTACTTATGGAGACAAGATTGCTGGTTAAAAGCTTCCTTTCTGGTATCCGAGTTCATTCCAACATTTTAACAGTTTGAAAATGGTTGCTGTTTTCTGGTATTTCTCATGCCTTGAAGGTCAATTGTGTCTTAGTACATAATGCATCAACCTGAGGAAAACATTGTGTTGTCTAATTGCCTATTTTAGAACCTATTGTGAAAAAACACAGGTTAAATGTTGTGTCAGGGAGAAAGAGATTGATGAGCTGCTTGGAAAAAAAGAATAGCTCTAGCCTGGATATAACAACCCCCACAGGTGTGAGCACACTATCTCTGGTTTGTTTGTTGGCAGTTTTTATTTTTTTAACTTGCCAGCAAATGCTGGGTTGTGTCACCAGGAGATATCAGTGAGCATGAGTTACAATTTAGGCCAACTGTCCTATTAGGAAGCAACCCGTTCAGTTGAATTATTAATTGGTGTAATCAAAAAAGTAATACAGGCTTTTCAGCTCACCATCATTTAGACTATTGGATTTTTCAACCAAGTCCAAAAATCAGTAAAACTGTGGAGGGAATACATATATCGTCTATAAACACTTCTCTCCTAAGCATGCAGCTGATTATTAGCACCTTTCTAAGGGAGAAATCTGTATCAATTTGAAGGCCTTTGTCTTTTTATTGCTTTATGTTTGGTTGGTTTTTGATCACAAAAGAAGCTTCTAAAAATATCCCCTACAGGATATTTTTTTGCCTCATGAGATTACTATAGCTTCATTAAAAGATGACAAATCAACAGAAGTGTTTTAGGGTGTCCTGAACCACCTCCTGCAAGACTCCTTTCTCCCTCTCCCCTTGTTATGGTGGAAGGCCGGCCCCACTAAAAGAAAGTTAATCTTTCTAAATTGCCCCTACTGTCCTCCCATTAAGCACAAGAGACAGTTAACACAGATGTTTAATTTCCATTTCTTGAAGACGGGGTGAGCACGAATTATATACTAAATTTTGGATGAAATTTGCTCGCTATTTCTACCAGTATTTGGTATACACTTAACAGATGTAAATTAATATAGAATATAGATATATATAATGCCCTTTTCATACCAATATCTATTAGACTGGCCGCAGGGATACTGCTTCCCTTTATGATTGTTAAACAAGCCATTAATAGCATTCTCACTGTGAACCTGATTTCTCCACTGACTTGAGCTGCTGAAAGCTGAAAAACAGTCACTGCGGAAAAGGATGTTGAGGAGTGAATTTCCCTAACTTCTCCCATTAAACATTATTTTGAAAAGCAATAACTGGTTGCGAACAGAATTGCGAAGTTATCTATATACATGTATGTGCGCATACATATAAATATATAGCTTAGCAAAGAAGAATTTGAAGAAATACACAAGCATAACATCCACTGTTTCTACTGCCAAGGGGGAAGAAAGACTCTTCTGCCACAGCACTTTTCACACTGGATGGAAAGAGAGAGGGCAAGCTGCGGCTCTGCCACAGGAGACAGAGTGTTGAACGGTGGAAGACAGCCAAAACTCTTACCAGAATCCTCTGAGGCCCAAAACCAGACCATGCAAACACTTCTTTTTCCCTAGTCTGCCTATATTTGAATCTCCTTTAAGCTCAATCTCTTTTTGACATGATAATGGAGACAAACGTTGGGCGTTTTCCTGCACACAGGAGACAGAGTTACATCAGGTGGAGAAAGCTGAGTCGGTATTAACACAACAGAATAAAATCTTGCCTAACTTCAGACTGAGAGCTTTTCTGCTGGGGGGGGGCTGACCCTTGCTGGACAGCAGGTGCCCACCAAAGCCACTCTATCACTCCCTTCCTCAGCTGGTCAGGGGAGAGAAAATACAACAAAACACTCGTGGGTTGAGATAACGACAGGGAGATCACTAAGCGTTTGCTGTCACAGACAAAACAGACTCGGGGAAATTAGTTTCATTTCCTACCAATCAAAATCAGAGTAGGATAATGGGAAAATAAAAACTGAATCTTAAAACATCTTCCCCCCACCCCTCAACTTCTTCCCAAGAAGAATTCCTGGTGTCTCTACCTCCTCCCCCTACGTGGCACAGGGGGATGGGGAATGGGGGTTGTGGTCAGTTCATCACACACTGTCTCTGCCGCTCCTTTCTCCTCGGTGGGAGACTCCTCACACTCTTCCCCTGCTCCAGCGTGGGGGCCCTCCCATGGGAGACAGTTCTCCACGAACATGAGTCCTTCCCACAGGTTGCAGTTCTTCTTGAACTGCTCCAGCACGGGTACTTTCCGTGGGGTGCAATCCATCAGGAACAGACTGCTCCAGCTTGGGCTCCTCTCTCCATAGGTCCACAGGTCCTGCTTAGAGCCTGCTCCAGCATGGGCTTCCCATGGGGTCACAGCCTCCTTTAGGCATCCACCTGCACCAGTGTGGGGTCCTCCACAGGCTGCAGGTGGATATCTGCTCTGCTGTTAACCTCCATGGGCTGTAGGGGGACAGCCTGCCTCACCATGGTCTTCACCATGGGCTGCAGGAGAATCTCTGCTTCAGTGCCCACAGCACTTCCTCCCCCTCCTTGACCTCACTGACCTTGGCATCTGCAGAGCAGTTTCTCTTGCATATTCTCACTCCTCTCTCCAGCTGCATTTTCTGTTTTGCAGCAAATTTTTCCCCTTCTTAAATGTGTTATCACAGAGATGATCCCAATGTCACTGATGGACTCAGCTTTGACCAGGGGCAGGTCTGTCTTGGAGCAGCTGGTGTTGGCTCTATTGAACATGGAGGAAGATTCCAGCAGCTTCTCACAGAAGCCACCCTTGTAGCTCCCCTCTCCCAGTACTGAAACCTTACCCCACAAACCCAATACCTCTGCTAACCTAAGTGCATCCAGGCAGGACTGGGCTTTAATTTTGATTTAGTATATTTTTATATTGACTGTTTTGTAAATATACCCTGTCTCAGTTGCATGGAAATGTTATTCTTATTTATGCTTAGGTGTTGGAAGAATTTTGTAAGTATTTACAATCAGGTTTTGATTCTCCATTTGGCAATGGAAAGCATAACTTTTCAGTAGCATGAAGTCCACATTCATACTGAAATCACTACTACTGCTACCATTTGTATTAGCACTCAGCTGCCACGTTTCTGTTTTCTTAAAGCACATGGACGCTCCAAAAGCTTCACAAGATCCTTGCAGCCATCTAGTGACAAGCTTTACAGGCAAAACAAATGCTGCAATGTGGGCTAGTAAAACTGGTACCCTTTGCATAACCATCTGGCGCAAAGCCTGTGGGGTGGATGAACAGTGAGTGGCACTGTGGGTTGCCAGCACTTTCACAGAAAAACTGAGACAGCTTGTGGTCAGGTTCACACAGTTCCCTCTGTTATATGACATAACAGCAATTGTGAAAAAATCCTCTTCGATAATCCTATAATCTACTCTTCCATTTACAGATTTTAAACTTTTATGTTTCTTGTTGGGCTGAAACTTGAATGCTGTGTGGATCATTTAAAGTCACCTGGCTTTAAGACACCAGACTTTCATTTTCAGAGATATTTAATTTATCAAATTAACAGGACACGGATTAAAAACAGAATAATCATAGAATGACAGAATCATAGATTGGTTTGTGTTGGAAGGGAAGTTAAAGATCTGGCCTTGAACCCCTCCAGAGATGGGGCATCAACAACTTCTCTGGGCAACATGTTCCAGTGTCTCACCACCCTCACAGTGAAGAATTTCTTCCTGATCTCTAATAGAAATCTCCCCTCTTTCAGTTTAAAACCATTATACCTCATCCTATCGCTCCACTCCCTGATAAAGAGTTTTTCCCCATCCGTTCTGTATGCCCCTTTAAGCACTGGAAGGCTGTTACAGGGTCTCCCCAGAGCCTTCTCTTCTCCAGGATTAACAACCTCAACTCTCTCAGCCTCTTTTCATAGTGGTGGTCAGCCCAGAATTCTGTGACTTATTCTGAAAAAAAGTATAATTAAACATTTTAGAGTATACCAGATCTAGATTTACTAGCATATCAATTCAACAAGCGTGTAGTCCTTATCAGAAGAAAGCATTTACCTTGGGAATTTTCTTTCTAGTAGAATTTAATTGAACTATTTAAATATGCTTTTTAAGTCTAATTTGCATGTCTTAATATATAATGACTATGGCTCACCTGAAGAAAAAGTAGTATGTTTATTGCAAAATCATTCTTGTCTAGTGTACAAACACACTTTAAAAATAAATTTAAAGCTGCTTATAACCTTTCTTTGCTAAATATTTTATAGGAAAAATGTAAGTTATAAAGTTTCTAATAGTAGGGGAGACTACACCTACACAAACCCCCACACCTACACACCCATTGAAGGAATTCATCTGTTCATAGATCTGTTTCAGGTATCTCTTCCTTAGTACCTTAGGAATTACTCATATCATCTTAAGGTTTTTAGAAATATTTTTCAACAAGCTTTTCTGTTGCAAGACAGTTCCTTACAGCTTCTGATATCAGTTCTCAGGGACAATCCCAAATTTCTCCTGTACAAAAGATATTCCCTTTTACCTCAGAAGAAGTCAAATTTCCCAACCATATGGGCCATACCATGAAACACTTAGAAAGCATCTGTGAAATACCTTGGAGAATGAAGAAACAGGGATCCTTAGTAATTTTTCTAACTGCAAGAGATGACAGAAGTTTCTCAGGGGTGATGAAATGGTGTGGGCATGCAGCTGGTGTCCAGATAGATCTGCTCATAATATCCTCAGAACCTTTTGCTACCTCGTTTCAGCAGTAGCCGAGGATTTGGACTTCCTACCAAAACAGCAGATCCCCTCTGACAGCTGTGCCATACACTGGCATCACAGCTGAATTGCTTGTGGTTCATTAGCTGCAAGTCTGCTGCCCTGACCTTTTTTAACAGATGAAGAAACTTCAGTTTTTATATTTCTCATTGACTGCCCTCTTCACCCCGCATTGATCTTGGTATTTGACCACAGTATTTGGATCAATGAAGGAGGTTCATATTAGGTCACAAATTTGTTCCTGGATTTAAATATCCTTTTTGTAAAGGAGAATACTGTCTCTATAACAACAATGGCCTGACACTTAACTGTGGCTGTTAATTCCACCTCAGAAGTGTTCCCATGCAATGTTTAAAGATAGGATGATGTGACATTTTGTACTGGCCAGGAAAAATACCTCAAAGCTTTTCCCCACAATATTTGTTCTCTAAACCTCCTTTAAGTAAATATTGTATATACATAAAAACATTCAGCAAAACTCCTTATCAATAACATACTACACTGTAAGTATTTAGCTACTTGCCAACAAATAATTATTATTTATCCTGGTTTCAGCTGGGGCAGAGTTAATTTTCTTTCTAGTGGTTTTTGTGTTTCACGTTTGGTATGAAAGGAATGTCAATAATGCATATTGGTTTAGTTGTTGCTAGGTGATGATTATACGATTTAAGGACTTTTTTCAGCTTCCCACAGAAGCTGAGGAGCATAGACAGAACAGCGAAATGGGAAGTGGAATATTCCATAGCATAGGCATCATGTTTGGTATATATATGGAGTTTGACAGGGGGAGAAATCCGCAATCACTGCTCAGGACAGGCTGGGCAACCAATTCACCAGGTGGTGAGAGTGACTTGTGTTGTATTACTTTATCTCCCAAACCGTATTTCAGAACTATCTTTCAGCTGTACATGCACATTCAGTTGCAGCCAGGAAGTTCCCCTGATCCCTAAAAAGCAGCAACCAACATAGTTGGTCTTACAAAGACAACATAAAACTTAACAAACATAAACCACAAAACAATACAAGCAGCAAAATAAAGCAAATGTGGTCTCTCTGCCAGCTAGGCTACCTGCAATTCAAACCACTTTTAACGTGACGGTCTTCAGAAGCTTCTCAGTTAACACTATCAATACATTTTTCTTCATTTACAAAATAAATCCTGCAAAATATTCCCTGCTCCAATCACGTTTCAATGAAATATCCATACATATTGCAGTCTGAGAAGGTTGCTATGCTATCCACTTGCCTGACCAAAAGCCATTCTTCACTTACTCTCTTTCACAAATAAATAAGAAAACAGATAGTAGCCACAGTACTATATTGCTCTGCCTTAGGGTCCCGGTTCTCACCTCTAGGTCTAAAAGTTGTAAGAAATGAAGCTGCATTCACAATTAAGGGCTTCTATTGAAAGCTACTGGTAGCCTGTCCCTCTCTGTCTTACCTGTGGCTCAGTCAAGTCTATACTTAATTTATAGGTGACTAAACTTGCAGCTGCTGAACTTTTCTGTTACAATTGTCATA
Organism: Calidris pugnax; assembly: GCF_001431845.1. NCBI lineage: Eukaryota > Metazoa > Chordata > Aves > Charadriiformes > Scolopacidae > Calidris > Calidris pugnax. The sequence continues at coordinate 4,960,143 of NW_015094509.1, forward strand.
GAAAATACATGAAACTGTGTAATAGGTTCTTAAACCACTCTAATGAATTGCATTGCAGAATTATTTAAAGGATACGTTTTTCAATTGTGGAGACAGTAACAGAAAGATGGTTCTACTGTGATGAGAAAACCTAAATCCGTTATGAGTAGCAACTCCTGTTTAGATGTAGGTGGTCAAGAAAGATCAAAATCAAGAGGGCCCTAACCTAGAAACAGGAATAGAAAGAAATCAGCCTGAAGTCACATAACATGTTAACAGCAAAACTATGGACAGACATTTTCTTGGTCTTCCCGTAGACCAAGTTGTAGGACATAAGGAAAGTGTAACAGGGAAGAAAAAACCATAACAGCTGAATCATATGTATGTATCCATTATCAGTCCAGAACTGACAGTGACCTACTGTCTCTCTGGTATGTTTCCTCCGTTATATTTTTCTCCCCTCCATAAATATAGAAAATTCAATAAGGGCTACCTTACTAGCTAAAGAGTCAGGCCTTTGCATAACGTTGCTAAATTGGCTTCTTTCAGAGAAGCTGAAGGTGTCAGTCGAAGATACGCTGTGGAAGTATTACGTAAGCTTCAAATCATTACCTGATATTTCAGCCGCTGGCATTGAAAAAGCTATACTAAGTCACTTGAAACATTTTTGTAACACACTGCTAATCATTTGTTTTGAATGGAGAAAATTTTGCAAGGAGACAGGAATCGTCAACCTAAAAAGAACTGTCAGATATATGAGATTGTGACACCAACATAAGACTTTATAGAGAAGGAGTTGCTGAGTTCAGGGATGAAAATATGAATACTGCAAAATTATCTGTTAAATTGCAAGAGGCAAAAGTGGACAAAATAATTGCTGTCTGAACTATAAGTTGGTTTTCATAGTGCTCATTTTTCAGAATGTTCTTGATTACCTTTGTGGCCTTAATGGAGTGGTGTGCAAAGCTCTTCTAATCAGGGCTAGTGAAACTGAGTAAGTTTCACTTAGGTCACGCATTTTTAGGCTAGTGACAGAAAAACGTGTGTAGACTGAACAGGTAACCATTTGGCATAGTGCTGGTGTTTTAGAAAATGTGTTCAGTAAGGACTTTGCCGTGATATTTTGGCTATATAGTAGGAGTGTTCACTTTGAGGAATGCTCTTTCTTTCGTTCCTTATGCAGGGAGAACAGTCGCTGGAGCAAGGGCACCCTTGGTGTAGGCTTCTGTTTGGTGCCTGATTTCATCCTGGACCCAAACGTGCGAGGCACCAAGCACCCTGGACCACTCCAGGAAGGCAGATGAACATATGCTTAACTTTCCATTTATAAATGCTTCCTTGAACTCTGTCGGAGCACTCTGTGCATGACCACAACTAAAGTTTGAACCAAAATACTTGTGGTTTGTAGGCAGCGATCCCACCACATGAACCATTGTGTTTTTTGGATGAGCTTTTTGGTAACTGTGCTAAACTGCTCTGGGCTGAAATCCACTCTCTTATTCCTATTGTTCCTCTGCATCTGTGCCTACTGCTTACACTTTTCCAACACTGTGTTATTTTCCATGTAAGGAACAGTGAACAAGAGTGGAAATGACTGACTTAATTTTCTGCTTCTAATAGGTGTATGTGTTTATGTGTCGCATGTAACTACATGGTGATGTTTAGTGCCCTGTCTGCTTTTCTTGACTTTGAAAAAAAGCACCACCCTTTTAAGTGCAAGGAATCTTCCTGCCTAGCAGTGGGAAGTGGACTTGCTGTGAGGTTACTGAAGATGGAGGTAATTACAGAGAGAGGGGGTTCAATGAATTACAGGTTTTCTGATTTTGTTTCTGTTTTCTCTCCTTTTACTCTAAAAGAAGAAATAAAAACTGAATCTTAAAACATCTTCCCCCCACCCCTCAACTTCTTCCCAAGAAGAATTCCTGGTGTCTCTACCTCCTCCCCCTACGTGGCACAGGGGGATGGGGAATGGGGGTTGTGGTCAGTTCATCACACACTGTCTCTGCCGCTCCTTTCTCCTCGGTGGGAGACTCCTCACACTCTTCCCCTGCTCCAGCGTGGGGGCCCTCCCATGGGAGACAGTTCTCCACGAACATGAGTCCTTCCCACAGGTTGCAGTTCTTCTTGAACTGCTCCAGCACGGGTACTTTCCGTGGGGTGCAATCCATCAGGAACAGACTGCTCTCCTTTCTCCTCGGTGGGAGACTCCTCACACTCTTCCCCTGCTCCAGCGTGGGGGCCCTCCCATGGGAGACAGTTCTCCACGAACATGAGTCCTTCCCACAGGTTGCAGTTCTTCTTGAACTGCTCCAGCACGGGTACTTTCCGTGGGGTGCAATCCATCAGGAACAGACTGCTCCAGCTTGGGCTCCTCTCTCCATAGGTCCACAGGTCCTGCTTAGAGCCTGCTCCAGCATGGGCTTCCCATGGGGTCACAGCCTCCTTTAGGCATCCACCTGCACCAGTGTGGGGTCCTCCACAGGCTGCAGGTGGATATCTGCTCTGCTGTTAACCTCCATGGGCTGTAGGGGGACAGCCTGCCTCACCATGGTCTTCACCATGGGCTGCAGGAGAATCTCTGCTTCAGTGCCCACAGCACTTCCTCCCCCTCCTTGACCTCACTGACCTTGGCATCTGCAGAGCAGTTTCTCTTGCATATTCTCACTCCTCTCTCCAGCTGCATTTTCTGTTTTGCAGCAAATTTTTCCCCTTCTTAAATGTGTTATCACAGAGATGATCCCAATGTCACTGATGGACTCAGCTTTGACCAGGGGCAGGTCTGTCTTGGAGCAGCTGGTGTTGGCTCTATTGAACATGGAGGAAGATTCCAGCAGCTTCTCACAGAAGCCACCCTTGTAGCTCCCCTCTCCCAGTACTGAAACCTTACCCCACAAACCCAATACCTCTGCTAACCTAAGTGCATCCAGGCAGGACTGGGCTTTAATTTTGATTTAGTATATTTTTATATTGACTGTTTTGTAAATATACCCTGTCTCAGTTGCATGGAAATGTTATTCTTATTTATGCTTAGGTGTTGGAAGAATTTTGTAAGTATTTACAATCAGGTTTTGATTCTCCATTTGGCAATGGAAAGCATAACTTTTCAGTAGCATGAAGTCCACATTCATACTGAAATCACTACTACTGCTACCATTTGTATTAGCACTCAGCTGCCACGTTTCTGTTTTCTTAAAGCACATGGACGCTCCAAAAGCTTCACAAGATCCTTGCAGCCATCTAGTGACAAGCTTTACAGGCAAAACAAATGCTGCAATGTGGGCTAGTAAAACTGGTACCCTTTGCATAACCATCTGGCGCAAAGCCTGTGGGGTGGATGAACAGTGAGTGGCACTGTGGGTTGCCAGCACTTTCACAGAAAAACTGAGACAGCTTGTGGTCAGGTTCACACAGTTCCCTCTGTTATATGACATAACAGCAATTGTGAAAAAATCCTCTTCGATAATCCTATAATCTACTCTTCCATTTACAGATTTTAAACTTTTATGTTTCTTGTTGGGCTGAAACTTGAATGCTGTGTGGATCATTTAAAGTCACCTGGCTTTAAGACACCAGACTTTCATTTTCAGAGATATTTAATTTATCAAATTAACAGGACACGGATTAAAAACAGAATAATCATAGAATGACAGAATCATAGATTGGTTTGTGTTGGAAGGGAAGTTAAAGATCTGGCCTTGAACCCCTCCAGAGATGGGGCATCAACAACTTCTCTGGGCAACATGTTCCAGTGTCTCACCACCCTCACAGTGAAGAATTTCTTCCTGATCTCTAATAGAAATCTCCCCTCTTTCAGTTTAAAACCATTATACCTCATCCTATCGCTCCACTCCCTGATAAAGAGTTTTTCCCCATCCGTTCTGTATGCCCCTTTAAGCACTGGAAGGCTGTTACAGGGTCTCCCCAGAGCCTTCTCTTCTCCAGGATTAACAACCTCAACTCTCTCAGCCTCTTTTCATAGTGGTGGTCAGCCCAGAATTCTGTGACTTATTCTGAAAAAAAGTATAATTAAACATTTTAGAGTATACCAGATCTAGATTTACTAGCATATCAATTCAACAAGCGTGTAGTCCTTATCAGAAGAAAGCATTTACCTTGGGAATTTTCTTTCTAGTAGAATTTAATTGAACTATTTAAATATGCTTTTTAAGTCTAATTTGCATGTCTTAATATATAATGACTATGGCTCACCTGAAGAAAAAGTAGTATGTTTATTGCAAAATCATTCTTGTCTAGTGTACAAACACACTTTAAAAATAAATTTAAAGCTGCTTATAACCTTTCTTTGCTAAATATTTTATAGGAAAAATGTAAGTTATAAAGTTTCTAATAGTAGGGGAGACTACACCTACACAAACCCCCACACCTACACACCCATTGAAGGAATTCATCTGTTCATAGATCTGTTTCAGGTATCTCTTCCTTAGTACCTTAGGAATTACTCATATCATCTTAAGGTTTTTAGAAATATTTTTCAACAAGCTTTTCTGTTGCAAGACAGTTCCTTACAGCTTCTGATATCAGTTCTCAGGGACAATCCCAAATTTCTCCTGTACAAAAGATATTCCCTTTTACCTCAGAAGAAGTCAAATTTCCCAACCATATGGGCCATACCATGAAACACTTAGAAAGCATCTGTGAAATACCTTGGAGAATGAAGAAACAGGGATCCTTAGTAATTTTTCTAACTGCAAGAGATGACAGAAGTTTCTCAGGGGTGATGAAATGGTGTGGGCATGCAGCTGGTGTCCAGATAGATCTGCTCATAATATCCTCAGAACCTTTTGCTACCTCGTTTCAGCAGTAGCCGAGGATTTGGACTTCCTACCAAAACAGCAGATCCCCTCTGACAGCTGTGCCATACACTGGCATCACAGCTGAATTGCTTGTGGTTCATTAGCTGCAAGTCTGCTGCCCTGACCTTTTTTAACAGATGAAGAAACTTCAGTTTTTATATTTCTCATTGACTGCCCTCTTCACCCCGCATTGATCTTGGTATTTGACCACAGTATTTGGATCAATGAAGGAGGTTCATATTAGGTCACAAATTTGTTCCTGGATTTAAATATCCTTTTTGTAAAGGAGAATACTGTCTCTATAACAACAATGGCCTGACACTTAACTGTGGCTGTTAATTCCACCTCAGAAGTGTTCCCATGCAATGTTTAAAGATAGGATGATGTGACATTTTGTACTGGCCAGGAAAAATACCTCAAAGCTTTTCCCCACAATATTTGTTCTCTAAACCTCCTTTAAGTAAATATTGTATATACATAAAAACATTCAGCAAAACTCCTTATCAATAACATACTACACTGTAAGTATTTAGCTACTTGCCAACAAATAATTATTATTTATCCTGGTTTCAGCTGGGGCAGAGTTAATTTTCTTTCTAGTGGTTTTTGTGTTTCACGTTTGGTATGAAAGGAATGTCAATAATGCATATTGGTTTAGTTGTTGCTAGGTGATGATTATACGATTTAAGGACTTTTTTCAGCTTCCCACAGAAGCTGAGGAGCATAGACAGAACAGCGAAATGGGAAGTGGAATATTCCATAGCATAGGCATCATGTTTGGTATATATATGGAGTTTGACAGGGGGAGAAATCCGCAATCACTGCTCAGGACAGGCTGGGCAACCAATTCACCAGGTGGTGAGAGTGACTTGTGTTGTATTACTTTATCTCCCAAACCGTATTTCAGAACTATCTTTCAGCTGTACATGCACATTCAGTTGCAGCCAGGAAGTTCCCCTGATCCCTAAAAAGCAGCAACCAACATAGTTGGTCTTACAAAGACAACATAAAACTTAACAAACATAAACCACAAAACAATACAAGCAGCAAAATAAAGCAAATGTGGTCTCTCTGCCAGCTAGGCTACCTGCAATTCAAACCACTTTTAACGTGACGGTCTTCAGAAGCTTCTCAGTTAACACTATCAATACATTTTTCTTCATTTACAAAATAAATCCTGCAAAATATTCCCTGCTCCAATCACGTTTCAATGAAATATCCATACATATTGCAGTCTGAGAAGGTTGCTATGCTATCCACTTGCCTGACCAAAAGCCATTCTTCACTTACTCTCTTTCACAAATAAATAAGAAAACAGATAGTAGCCACAGTACTATATTGCTCTGCCTTAGGGTCCCGGTTCTCACCTCTAGGTCTAAAAGTTGTAAGAAATGAAGCTGCATTCACAATTAAGGGCTTCTATTGAAAGCTACTGGTAGCCTGTCCCTCTCTGTCTTACCTGTGGCTCAGTCAAGTCTATACTTAATTTATAGGTGACTAAACTTGCAGCTGCTGAACTTTTCTGTTACAATTGTCATAGAAAATACATGAAACTGTGTAATAGGTTCTTAAACCACTCTAATGAATTGCATTGCAGAATTATTTAAAGGATACGTTTTTCAATTGTGGAGACAGTAACAGAAAGATGGTTCTACTGTGATGAGAAAACCTAAATCCGTTATGAGTAGCAACTCCTGTTTAGATGTAGGTGGTCAAGAAAGATCAAAATCAAGAGGGCCCTAACCTAGAAACAGGAATAGAAAGAAATCAGCCTGAAGTCACATAACATGTTAACAGCAAAACTATGGACAGACATTTTCTTGGTCTTCCCGTAGACCAAGTTGTAGGACATAAGGAAAGTGTAACAGGGAAGAAAAAACCATAACAGCTGAATCATATGTATGTATCCATTATCAGTCCAGAACTGACAGTGACCTACTGTCTCTCTGGTATGTTTCCTCCGTTATATTTTTCTCCCCTCCATAAATATAGAAAATTCAATAAGGGCTACCTTACTAGCTAAAGAGTCAGGCCTTTGCATAACGTTGCTAAATTGGCTTCTTTCAGAGAAGCTGAAGGTGTCAGTCGAAGATACGCTGTGGAAGTATTACGTAAGCTTCAAATCATTACCTGATATTTCAGCCGCTGGCATTGAAAAAGCTATACTAAGTCACTTGAAACATTTTTGTAACACACTGCTAATCATTTGTTTTGAATGGAGAAAATTTTGCAAGGAGACAGGAATCGTCAACCTAAAAAGAACTGTCAGATATATGAGATTGTGACACCAACATAAGACTTTATAGAGAAGGAGTTGCTGAGTTCAGGGATGAAAATATGAATACTGCAAAATTATCTGTTAAATTGCAAGAGGCAAAAGTGGACAAAATAATTGCTGTCTGAACTATAAGTTGGTTTTCATAGTGCTCATTTTTCAGAATGTTCTTGATTACCTTTGTGGCCTTAATGGAGTGGTGTGCAAAGCTCTTCTAATCAGGGCTAGTGAAACTGAGTAAGTTTCACTTAGGTCACGCATTTTTAGGCTAGTGACAGAAAAACGTGTGTAGACTGAACAGGTAACCATTTGGCATAGTGCTGGTGTTTTAGAAAATGTGTTCAGTAAGGACTTTGCCGTGATATTTTGGCTATATAGTAGGAGTGTTCACTTTGAGGAATGCTCTTTCTTTCGTTCCTTATGCAGGGAGAACAGTCGCTGGAGCAAGGGCACCCTTGGTGTAGGCTTCTGTTTGGTGCCTGATTTCATCCTGGACCCAAACGTGCGAGGCACCAAGCACCCTGGACCACTCCAGGAAGGCAGATGAACATATGCTTAACTTTCCATTTATAAATGCTTCCTTGAACTCTGTCGGAGCACTCTGTGCATGACCACAACTAAAGTTTGAACCAAAATACTTGTGGTTTGTAGGCAGCGATCCCACCACATGAACCATTGTGTTTTTTGGATGAGCTTTTTGGTAACTGTGCTAAACTGCTCTGGGCTGAAATCCACTCTCTTATTCCTATTGTTCCTCTGCATCTGTGCCTACTGCTTACACTTTTCCAACACTGTGTTATTTTCCATGTAAGGAACAGTGAACAAGAGTGGAAATGACTGACTTAATTTTCTGCTTCTAATAGGTGTATGTGTTTATGTGTCGCATGTAACTACATGGTGATGTTTAGTGCCCTGTCTGCTTTTCTTGACTTTGAAAAAAAGCACCACCCTTTTAAGTGCAAGGAATCTTCCTGCCTAGCAGTGGGAAGTGGACTTGCTGTGAGGTTACTGAAGATGGAGGTAATTACAGAGAGAGGGGGTTCAATGAATTACAGGTTTTCTGATTTTGTTTCTGTTTTCTCTCCTTTTACTCTAAAAGAAGTCACCTATAAAACACATATTGTCTTTCCGTGTATGAAGAAATACCGCCATTCATAATTTCCTGGAATAATGTGTGGCACCTATTTTATCTAAATAAAATAGAGGACCCACTTTTGTAATATTTCTCTTTTGTAAAAAGACCCTTATTTTGTAAAAAGACCTTCTTTTAAAAAAAGACCCTCATTTCCACTGGAAGATGGATGTATTGAACTATTAGAAGAACAGCAAGGGCTATTTTGCCTTGACACAGTACCTATTTTCCTAGATGAAAGATCAAAAAGAATTGAAATACCTCTATTTTATAACTGATTGTGTGGAATTATGTATAAATCTGTTGGAGGTCTTTTCAGGGATTTTTTTTTTTTTTAAATTTCTGTATGCCCACATCAATCTTTCAGGGCCTTTTGTTTCTTTGCTTCTGTATCCCATTGCCTGTCCTTTGATTCTGTGCAATTTCCTTACTAAACTAATATTTATATGAACTGATCATGACATCCCTTTTGACATTTATTTTGTAACATTTAATAAAGGTTAGAGTAAATGTAATGCCAAAATTACACTGTAAAAATTCATCACAATGTTTTGCAAAGTACTATAACACAAAACAATGGGAAAAAAGGGGGAGAATAATTCCCTTTATGAAAAACTCTTATTCTGATTTAACTCGCACATGGCTAATACGTGTGACTTTATTTTGTGAAATGTGCTACACCATTGTTTTCTATAACGTCTACCACATGCTGCCTCTTGCTTTTGCATTTAAGAGTAGTATTTTGTACTCCAGACAAAATAAAACTAAGTTGTTTTCATATTTTTAGACAAACAAGCGCTGTGATGGTTAAAACACCAGCATGACACATATAACTTTTGGTTGAAAGGCTTGGTGAAGAGCCAAAAATGCCTTCTCTGTGGGATTCTATGCTATCTAATGCATGTTGTTATGTACCCTGGGCTTTCTAAGCCAGTGCCATTCAATTCTGCTAAAGTGCTTGTATGTAACTTTGAAAAGTTATGGGTGGGATTATCAATTCAGTTTAAGATCGGCAGGGCTAAAGATAAATTCCTAATCTGTCTTTCTCCTTGTCTCTGTCACCTTGGATTACACCATCAGGGGCATGGAATCTGGGCGTTTTACACTTCACCTTTGTTTTCATGTTCTGTACATCCAGATTATATCTACATTTACCATTTATAGTTACATAAACATTCAGCTTCTTCCAGAATCTAAGGTTCTTCAGGTCCTCTTTTATTTTGTACCTCACTCAGGGTAATGTACTTTTTGTGCTCTTAACATCGTACAAACGGTTCCCATTCAAAATGCTTCTGTTACATCTTGATTACAACACATCTTGATTGTTTCTTCACCTCTTCTTCTTAGCTGTCGGCTTCCTTTCTTCTGCTGCACTAAATGACTGTCTTTATGACCATGGCCTCTCAATATTTTACAAAAATATTATTTTGATAAGTTCTGCTTTTCTTTCTTCTTCATCCCTGCAACCCATGCCTTTCTCTTTTCCCCTTCCTTCTTTTTTTTTTTTTTTTTTTTTGACATGAAAGTTGGAAATTAAAGTGAAAAAAATGAAAAGGTTTTCTTTGCCTGTGTAATAGCACAGCAGGATCTGGATATTTTGCCTCTAGGAACTACAGTGAAACAATAAATGAAGGTCAATCAATGTAAATTCTGATACACAGAACAGAAAGGGGGGAGAACAGCTTAACTCATATAGGAGTGATATGAAATATATTTTTTCAGAGATCGACTGTTAGATAGATGCTTGCAGGCAACATCTGTGTCCTAAGACTTTTCCCTGCAAGAGCTGATAGCACTGGACCTGCCACCTTAGTAGAATCTTGATGCTAAATAGTGTTTGTTCAAAAGGGGAATTTCTGTCACAACATTATACTTAGAAATCATCAAGAAACTGCTTGTATGAAAAAAGAAAGAAAAAGTACTTTCCCCAAAATCTAAGCATTTGAGTACTGCAAAAGGTAGTAGATTGACTTGCCTTAACACTATAAGAATAGAATCATAGACTCATAAAATCATAGAATGTTAGAATGGTTTGGGTTGGAAGGGACCTTTAAAGATCATATAGTTCCACCCCACCTCACAATGCATCTAGCTCCAACCCCCCTGTAATGAGCAGGGACATCTTCCGGCAGATCAGATTGCTCAAAACCCCATCCAACCTGACCTTGAACACTTCCAATGATTGGGAATCCTAAATTTCTCTGGACAACTGGTTCCACTGTTTCACTGTCCTCATCGTAAAAAATTGTCTTCATTATCTCAAATCCAAACCTACCCTCTTTCAGTTTAAAACTTTTGCCCCTTGTCCTGACACGACAGGCCCTAGTAAAAAGTCTCTCTCCACCTTTCTTATAAACCCCTTTTAATACTGAAAGGTCACAATGAGATCCTTCTCTTCTCCAGGCTGAACAACCCCAACTTTGTCAGTCTTTCCTCATAGAGGAGGTGTTCCAAACCTCGTACCACTTTTGTGGCCATCTTCTGCACTTCCTCAAACAGGTCCATGTCTTCCTTGTACTGGGGACCCCAGAGCTGGATGCAAAACTCCAGGTGGGGTCTCATGAGAGTAGAGTAGAGGGAGATAATGACCTCCCTTGACCTGCTGGCCACGCTTCTTTTTATGCAGCCAATGTTACGATTTGCTTTCTGGGCTATAAACACTTATTGATGGCTCATATCCAATTTTTCATCCAACAGTGTCCCCAAGGCTTTCTCTGCTGGGATGATTTCAATCCTTTCATCCCCTAGATGGTACTGATATTGGGGATAACCCCACCACCCATGCAGGACCTTGTTCTTGGTCTTGTTGAACTTCATGAGGTTCATATGGGCCCACTCCTTCAAGGCTGTAAAAGTCCATCTGGATGGCATCCCTTCCCTCTAGCACATCAATACTTAGAGCAAGGAAAGGTAATAAACGTGTGTAATCTGGGAAATAAAATTCTATTCACACTATATTTTTCATAGATTTTCATAGTAGTTTAGAAAATATTACTCATTAAAAATTGATCTTTCATTTTTTTCCCTCTAATCATGCTGTTTAAACATATATAGCACTGATGTTACTACCATTGCAGTATGCTTTACGATTATATTCTTTTTGACATTAAATTGTCAGAGAAAGATATTTCCATAGAAGTATCCTAGAAAAGTGAACTAAATAGTATACTTTCACTTGATTCTCATTTCCTTTTTAATAAGTACTTTCACATGTAGGCTCACTGAAGATGAATCACTGTCTATTAGTATTTCTCTACTCATTTGGAAATGGGTATTTATTTACCCTGATCTTTTTGGAAAAGACCTTTAGAATTTGATTAAGAGGAATGAAATGAGGAATTATTCTAAAATGCTGTAAAATATAGCACAGCATTTAATATTGTGCTTTGGACTGTGCTGGAGGAGAGTAATTCTCTCATATTCTCACAATTGTTAAAAAAAATATTTTGTAACATCTTCTTTTAATACGAGAAGTAAAATGGGTGTATGAGACCAGAAAGCAGCTGACTTAAGAAATTCGAACTTCTTGGGACAAAACAGCTTGTGATTTTGTATGTGGTTTGGGGAATAATGTGAAAATGATGTAAAATTTTTTCCTTGCTTTCATCCTGGGACTTAAATGTGAAAGAGTAGTTCTCTAGTTCATAGTGCTGAGGTCAGGGTACTGTAATTGCAGGAAATGTTGGTATAATGAGGATGTCCTGATCACGTCATCTATGAAAAAACAGAAATGTCCTTACATATCAAAACTGCTTTATACCTTTCTCAAAATGCCAGCTGAGCAGTTAGAATTACTGGCTAGAAATCTTTGGCTGCCCAAAATCTTGTCTAATTCTCTGCTGGACTAGTACCTTACATCGAATACAGCCAAACAGCAAAAAGTTAATTAAATAAAACATTATTAAGTAGCAGAAGAAGCTTAATATTTTGGAGGTGCATTTTTTTCTCCTGGCTCTGCATAACAGTTTTGCAGAAATGTCTTTAACCTGTTGATTTCTTATTACAAAGATGTTTGGGGTTTTTTTTCCTTCTTGGTTCCATCTGTAATCTTCTTTTCAGTAAGACCAGTGAAGTGTGTCACTCAAGAGAGGGTGGAAAGCAGAAAAAATAAATTACTGTTCAACTATAAATTATAACTAGTCTTCTGTCATAGCTTCATATACAATCTATATTCTCACAATGCCTTGAACTCAAAGGTCATTCTTTCTATTTTTAATAAACAAAACTTGCAGGTTTATTATCAGCACTAGAAAAGATATTTTTTATGGCAACAGAGGACATTTATGATCATCTATCTGATCTTTGTAAGACAAAGTATGGTATTTTATTTGAAAATCAGTGCGTTGAATTTGGAATTTTGTGATTGAGAATGTATCTCTTAAAAATACCTAATCTTAAAGATTTAAGGTTATAGATTATCAACTGCCCCACTAGTTGGCTGTTTCAGTGGTTAGTTTCCAAACCACCTGCTACACCTGGCCAGGTTTCTTTTTAAAATTGTCATTTGCTAACTGGTTTTAATTTGCTTATTTCCTGCTTAATTTGCTGTTGTAGTTCATTATATTTTTCTCTTCCAGATCAAAAAACCTACCATCAGAAATCTGCTCCCTATGTACTTACAAAACATGATCAAGCCTACCTTGTAATTTCTGTTTGAAAAGCTAAATAAATTGAGCCTATTTAATTAATGTAAAGATGGCTCTCAAGACTGTGAAGCACTCTGTTGCTGGGTTTTGAAAGATGTCTGTGCTTATAACATTGTATTAATTGGACAGTATGTTTCAAAACTGGGCTCAATGCTGTAACCTGTAAAAGATATAACACCTCATTCATTACTTTCCTGTAATCTTCTAAAAGTCTAAAATACTGCCACTGTATTTTTTGGATAGGACATTATAAAATTGATATGCTAGTACATCAGCTCAGACCTGAGACTCATATTTGCTTTGCCTATATTATTAACACTAGAAATTTGCTGAGAAAAAGGCAAAAAACTTCAGGAAAGTAGCCCTGAGTCTAGCCAACTCTTATACAGCTGCAATTGGTAAGATGTCCAGCAGTACAGTGAAGATTTTAAAAAAGGGACAAGTTATGGCCTTGTACTTATGCAAGGAGCATATGTATGTGGTCCTTGGCCACTTCAGTGTGAAGTAAAAATGGATGAGTTCAACCAACCACTGATAAAATCCTAGTCCTGACTCTCATTGCCTTAGATGAGTCTGATGCCTCTCCTTGGACATCAGCCAAGATTTCAAGTAGACCGGACACACTATGCACATCTAACATTTCAAAGAAGCAAAGGTATCCACAACTGTTCTGGAGATGCATTTTATTTCACATTATAAATTCAGAAACTAGTGTTTAGAAAGTATCCAACTCATAATGGAATTGCCTAGGCTGTTGGTGGAATATGACTGTCTTTTCCCCTTTAATCTGGACATAGCCACTCACAAACTCACAGTAATCCCTTTTGGTCTGGAGCCCAAAATGTCATTTTATAAAAAAAATAAAAATCATCATAAGCACTGATAATGTTGAATATTGATAAGAAATGTGCAAAGGTTGAGTAGGTAGGGCCATATCGCTGAGAGAGGCACAGTGGCCAACAGCTGAGATAAAAGAGAGAAGAGCATCTTTGATTTTATAAAGCTTTTAATCAGTTGTGTTTCATAGTACATTTCACATGATTCAATCCAATAAGACATATTCTGAAATGATCCTTTAAAAGATCTGAAATTTCAGGAACGTTTTTCTATTTATGCCCGTGCCTACTGTGCAGTAATGTAACAGCATTACTGTAATGTAGCAACAAAGTAACAGCAAAGGACTGACCAGTTTGGAAAAAAAAAATAATAATAATTGTTCATATGCTCTGCAGTGCCATCTACAGTATTTTGGTCAAGACTGAACCACTTCATGGGAAACAGTGCATGTTGTTTTATAAAGAAAGAGTAATGTAGAAAATATGAATATACCCATGTTAAACAAACATTAGAGAACTGTACTATAAATTAACAAGAGACTTACTCGATTATTATTTTATTTCCAAAAGCTATTCGCCTATGGTTTAAATATGATATTTTATCAGAAGGGATTTGAATTGCTTAATAGCATCTGAACACAGTCAGCAAAGTTAAACTCCTATGATACTGAAAAGAGTTAAATGATGCCATTTTATAGAAATATAACATCATCATGGAAATTACAACATACTTGTTACTGCTTTTAAAATAAGTCTGTTTAGGTCATCTTTCTTTGCCTCCTGTCTTCAGTCCTTACCATACCTGTGTTACATTTTCACACTTTTCTCCACGTCCGTGAGAACCAGAAATGTAAAATTATAAATAGAAAGGTTTTGTTGCATGAGCCCTGAAAAGTTAATGTCTCTTAAAAGGCTAAAATTAAAGTTTGAAAATTGGCAGCACTATTCCAAATGTTAAGAAAAGATAACTGTTTAGGTTATAAACTAAAATTTCATTCTATTTTGATTGAAATAGTGTGGTACCTGACCTTGTCTGAACTCCATTTTTTCATATGGCATGGAGGTAATATTTCATTTAGAATCAAGCATATTTTTATGATTTGGTAACTATAGATATTGTAGTCAGAACACTAATTTTTTTTTTTAGTTCTGATCTTTAAATACTATGCAAACAGTGCCCCATACAGTGTATATACAGATGAAAAAATTTTATTAATTAAAATAGGTTTAATTAAGCCTCAAAAATTTTATTACTGAATAAAATAAACAGTGGTGAACATTATTAATTAGAAGCTATTTTTTATCATGACAACTAAGGAAATGTTTTCTTGACAACTGAGTTTAGAAGTCACTTTGAAAAGATTTTTTTTTATTCTTTAAACAGTAATGTGTAGAACAAAGCCATTTACCTGCTTACTACTGTGGAAAAGTTTCACAGGAACATGTATGCAAGGACTTGTTTTCCAAGTAATTACTCAAAAAAAAATAAATAGTTGCCTGTGAAACATGAGGCGATGCTTTTCCTGGGTTTTGTTGTTTACTGGCCTCAACACCAAAGTTTTGTAAGGTTTGAGTGGGAAGAATTTTTCCTGTCTCTTGCTTAAATACTTAAATACTACCAAAAATACTGAGAATGCTGGGTCCCAGTGCAAGGTCAGAGCAATTATAAAGTTCTTCAATTATGATAAATGAGAACTCAAAGTTGGAGCTTATCACTGTTGTGCAACCTCAGTATAACAGATAAAAGTTTCCTATGTTACATACCTCACCAACTAAATCTAATAATTGACCTTAATCATAAAATTCCTGGAGATTTTGTTATCTCAGCAAGTTATCTGGATACCAAAGTAGTCAAAATTAATTCACTTCATAAAATGTATGATCTGCCTGTAAATCATTAAAGGGGCCTGTCAGCTTGTGGTATTCTCTGTGAGCAGATGAAATGTACTGATGGGTTTAAGTCCACTCCCATGATCTGTGGGGGCCTGGATTCAGGGTTGTCTAAAGGGAAGGCTTCGAAAAAAGGTCCTTTGATCATGGTTACTAGATATCACCCATTAGGAGATATCTAAGAGATATCTGCCGGAGCACAGATCTGCAAGGGACTGGGATGAAAGGTTAGCACTGGATTGACTGGGCAAGTCTTGCTGTTTATTGTGTAAAACACAAAATAATAATGATAATTTATAATAATACGTGTAACATATGTGCATATGTATATAAGAATAAATGTATATAAAATAAAAAAATGGAATAAAGCATTCAGACACAAATATTGGTAATTATTTCAAACTATGTATTAGCAATTCCCTGTCGCTTTCTTTTAATTGTATGTATTAGCAATCCTCTGTCACCTTCTTTTTAATTATCCTGTCTGCAGTTTATAATTCAATGAATTAAAAGCGATTCTAATGAAGTTAAAATACAGTTCAACCTTTTAAACTTGTATTTGAGTCTTGTAAAAAAAAAAACAGTTACACTTTTTTGTTTTCTTCTTTATTTTAGCTGTCTCTTGCTTTGGACCTAAAATTGTGAGCGAGGCACTTCTCTTTGCATGGTCTCTCTGAGCCAGCCAAAACCACATAATGATGGAAACCTCACAAGAAAGCCTATTCTTGCAAAAACAGAAAAAAAAAAAATAAAAATTGCCTGGTTGTCTGCAATGTTTTTCCTTAGCCTGTTATTTCAGGGAAGGGGTGGGAACGGGGATGTTGTTCTTTGGGTAATGTGTGGGTAGTGATTAGTATTGCAAAAGCTTACAGCTGGACTGCTTAGCTGACAGAAACAGGGAGCAGTCAACGCGGAGGACGAAAGGCAGGGGACCAACCCAAAACCTCTCTTATTTTCTTTTTTACAGAGTCAGGAACAATAGCCAGTTAGGCTGTCAGTGTGTACACAGCCTGGGAAAAAATGCTACATGTCCACATCTTAAATGCTGGGGTGGGCACAGCCTCTAGTTAGACAGGGATGAGGAGCAGTCAGCACGGCCACGACTCTGCCACACAACACAAATCATATTCAGGAGACCTAAACTGTTCTGTTTTCAATGTGCGAGTTGCATTCAAGGGGCGAATGACCTCTGTTTAAAAATGAAAAAAACACAGTCCATAAAAAGTGATCAAACTCTGTATTGGAATATCTTTTTTTTTCAAATTTTCATGTTTATGAAAGCTAGTGTTCTTTTTCGTAAGTCAGTGCTCATCCTCTTCTTAGTTTCTTCATGTCTCTAGCTGTCCGGTTGCAGACGGCTCAGAAAATACTGTGCTTTAGAAAAATGTACTGAAACGACCCTTTTATTAAAATGAGTGGACCTGTAAAAAATAAACCTAGACCTTTATTCAGGAACACACTTTTATACTAGATGAAAGCTCCTCTATCTAAGTATGGCTGGACATATGTACAGTCCTGCTGTGCCTTTAGAAAGGGAGACTGAAAGTGCTGTTTGGACAGTTTGGAAACTAGACCATGAGGTATGTTTAAAAAAAACCCCAGCTAGACATGCAACAGCAAGCATAATTCCATCAACACACTTTATTAAAGACTAGACAGGGACTCTGTAATTAGGGAATATTTAGGGAATTTGGGGTTACAAAACAGGACCATGTGGGTAGGAAAATTTTGCTGCTTTGGTTAGTGCTGTCTGCATTATCTCCTGACTAGAGGGATTGAATGCTGGTTCCCATTGCTGTGGCAGCCAGGAAATAGGTAGGCCTTGAATCCTTCAATGACTCCATCATGTTAAGTGAGAAACAGTTGTCAGATTCCCACCAAGGAACTCTGGCTTTTATGTTATATTCCAACTCTACCTTGTTTTGACCTTTAAAATGGCCTATCTCAGTTTATTGGCTTTCAGTGTTTGGTGCTGTATAATTAGTTAGTTTCTTCCATGTTTGAAATCATGAATTCCGTGTTTGAAATTAACTGAAAAAAACCTCTTGGATTGTGATTCCTCACTGTTCAAGCCATACTATGTCCTTAATGAATCCACTAAGGATCTAGAGCCGGCAGCACTAAGCACAGAGGAACTAAGAGTGCAAGCCAGTCTCAGAAGCAATGAAATAAGCTTTACCTATGCAAAAGACAAGTTTAATCCCTGGAGGTGCCTAGTTATGTGTTTTCTAGAACTAAGAAAAGGGAAAAGAGGAAACAAGAGTCAGGTATAAGGACCAGATAGGGCTGATTTAAATATGCATGCAAAAATTTCTTACTAAACTTTAATTTGCCAAGATTTGTGTGTCCCCTGTAAGAAATCTGTTTCTGCTGAGGATGTTGGCAGGAAAATGAATAAAAATTCAAGTTATTGAACAAGCCTTGAGCGAGTTGGACTGGCTTGGAGGAGAACATTTCATCCCCTTGTTTTAGATCTGAATAAGTTTAAGCTGGCAAAACTGGAACAAAGGAGTCTCAAACAATAAATTACCAGTCACAAGCATAATAACTATGTTATTATGCTTATCATAGAAAACAGTACGGCTAGAAGGGATTTCAGAACATTTTCTGGTTCAATCTCCTGCCTTAAAGCAGGATGAAGTATACATATGTCATCTCCAATGAAGCCCAGTGCCTCCCCAGGAAGTCTGTCCCTGTCCCCACAATCCTTATAGTTACAAGGTTTTAGTCTTAGCTATAACATACTGCTTTCTTTAGCACCTTAGATTAAGACTGAGTTATTTAGACAGTATGATCATAGCATTACACTTGAGGCAATACAGGTGATTTGGAAAAGAATGTGATGCTGGACCATTGAACAATGGGACCAATTTTTGCAGAAATTAAATTATAATTCTTCATTAAAAAGTTTTATAATAATTTATCACTAATTGCCGTAAGTGATACATCATTGCAATGGTTTGTGTTGGTTGGAAAACGCAAACAGAGGGTGTGGGAAGGATTCTGAATACCATCTGACTGTAGGATCTAGTTAGTAACTGTAGTTACTAATAGTAGCTGAAAAACTAATGTACAAGAAAATTGCTTCAAAATAGAGAAAAATGGTTGATTGCACAAACAGTATTAGTGTTGAATTAACAACTCAGGAATTTATACAAAGCCTACTGATCTGTTTAGAAGTATAACCTTGCAGTTAACCTTTAAATATATTGTTGTCTTTTTTATTATATTCACTATAATGTTAGATGAAAATGTAATCAGTACTATTATAACAAGAAATCTGTTTTCTAAAAAACTCAGATTTGCTTTTTAACTCTTTAAGTAAATATACACCTATATAATATTTCTAAAGTACTAATCGTAAATTTAATGCAGTTTTGATAGTCAAAATAGGAATTACATTTTGCAGAAGTTTGC
The DNA here is from genome assembly GCF_001431845.1 of Calidris pugnax. Classification (NCBI taxonomy): domain Eukaryota; kingdom Metazoa; phylum Chordata; class Aves; order Charadriiformes; family Scolopacidae; genus Calidris; species Calidris pugnax. Next base: position 4,979,132 of record NW_015094509.1, read on the forward strand.
CCATAGCACACCATAGCAGGAAACGTTAGCTTACTCTCTTGCTCTGCTACACTGGAAGTTTAAATAAAGAACTGATAAAGATATAATTAAAATCTGGCAATTTAAGCACATCTCATGAATTATTAAAATCTTGCTCCTTCATATCTTGCTGTAATTATTCTGCTGTACTCCAGCTCTTGCAATTACCCTTCACAGGGCCAGACTGACACCTAAAGGGGCCATCTGCAAACCTCAGATAAGGGCCATGGCTCACTTGAGCAGCTGCAGGGTGGGTGGGAGAGGGGAAGGCTGGAGCCTCAGGGCTCTAGGAAATTCTTGGCACTCCAGGGTGCCTCCTGGTAATATGTGGGAGAGCAGATGGATTTCCTTACTTGGTTTTAATATATGGACCTATATCTCGATTGAAATGAGCAGAATGAAACCTTCCAGAGAAACACTTGGTGCCAATGTTGAAACGTGATCCTCTGCAATGAATACCTCAGTCCTGGACTGTCTAAAAGTCCTGGACTTTGACTCGTCTGTATAAGTGCCTTGTTTGCTTTTGGTGATAAGTCAAAGGCTGTCTTCCTTAGAAATTTCTTGATTCTAGCACCAAGACCTATGGGCACGGAAGATAGCTCCACAACCAACAGTAGAGATGTGTAGTTTTGTCTGTGTAACTGCTAGTTTAGTTAATACGTGAAGTGAATCCTTTGTAAATAAAATACTTTATTTGATGATTGCCCCACTTTTCCACGCTCTTGAACCATGTGCATATATGCATTTACCATAGTTGATCTGAAGAGACAGAAGTAGAGGATTGCAAAGACGGAAGGTTTTAATTTTGTTATTATTAAATTACTAACCTTTTGATTGATACGGTGATATTGGTATGAAAGGACAACGTGTGGGCCTGTGGCTGCTGTGAGGTCTGGGAGCACTGAGGCTTCCTTGCAGGAGTGGCAGGGAAGGGCCTGGTAACCTGTCCCATCCTACCACCTGCCATGGTTTCAGCTGGGATGGAGTTAATTTTTTTTGCTAGCAGCTGATGTAGTGCCGTGTTTTGGATTTGGGATGGAAATAGTGTGATAAGGCAGTGGTATTTTTGATTGTTGCTGAGCTCTCAAGGCCTTTTCTGTTCCTCACACTGCCCCACCAGTGAGCAGGTTAAGGGGGCACAAGAAGGTGGGAGGAGACACAGCTGGGACAGCGGACCCCAACTGACCAAAAGGATATCCCACACCATGTGGCATCAAAAGGAAAGGGGGGGACTTTCAGGGTTATGGGATTTGCCTTCCCAAGTAACACGTTACACATGACGGAGCCCCGCTTTCCTGGAGATGGCTAGACACCTGCCTGCTGAGGGGAAGCAGTGAATGAATTCTTTGCTTTGCTTTGCTTTGCTTGGGTGTATGGCTTTTGCTCGATATATTAAACCGTCTTTGTCCCGGCCTGCAAGTTTTTTCTCACTTTTCGGATTCTCTCCCCCATCGTAGCTGGGAGGAGTGAGCGTGTGGATGAGCAGCTCTCGATGCTGGCTGGGTGTTGGCCTCTTCTCCCAAGAGAATAATGACAGGACCAGAGGAAATGGTCTAAAGTTGGGGCAGGGGAGGTTTAGATTAGATATTAGGAAGAATTACTTTACTGAGAGGGTGGTCAGGCACTGGAACAGCCTGCCCAGGGAGGTGGTGGAGTCACCATCCCTGGAGGTATTTAAGAAACGTGTAGACGTGGCTCTTCAGGGCATGCAGATTATTGGTTTGTGGGTGGGTGTGATATGGTGGGGTGTTTTGTGGGTTTTTTCTTTGTGGGGTTTTTTTTTTGTGTGTGTGTTTTGGTGTGGGTGGTGCCTTTTTTTTGGTTGATGTTTTTTTGGTTTTTGTTTTGTGTTTTGGTTTGTTTTTTTTTTAATGTTGGACTCGATGATCTCAGAGGTCCCTTCCAACCATGGTGATTCTGTGATTCTGGGTTAAAGCATGACACCACCCCAGCCAGGAGCGAGGCAGCAGGGACAGCCTATCCCTGGGCTTTGGGCACTTCCCAGGGGATGGGGACAGGCAGGGCAAGGCCAGAGACTGGCCTTTTTGCAGCACCCCTGAGGCAGGGACTGATGGTCTGGAGGGGCTGGCATGGGGTCCTGAGCCACAGGCGGGGTGGGCAAGACCTCAGGGCCCTGGCAGTAAGTTCTAGTTTTGTTATTTCAAACATTGTTCTATTGTCAGTTTTGTAAACCCTCCTTAGTTTGGTCTTATTTTCAGTGTAAACAAGAAAATGTTCAAAATGCATTGCAAAGTAAAAACAGCCCATAAAATCAAGAAAGCAAGTGCTTTTCAGCTTCACATGTCACTTGGATTTCCTCAGAGCACATGTCTCTCTCCATGGAAGCTCTGCCTTAAACAGAATTAGTCAGTAATCCCAGCAATGCATGTGCTGAATGTTAAGTGTGTTAAGTAGCCTCAATGAGTTCAATAAGGCTAGTGGCTCGTTGAACGTGCACTAAACATCAAAGTGCTCGTGAAGTTAAAGTCTGATGCTGAACCACAGAAAAACAGTCGTTCGATGGAGGAAGAATTGCCCCGAAATGCCGAGACCCTGCCTTGTGTTAGTCATCTGCATGAGACCATCGTGTGACTATGACTCCTTTCCTTCACAGGGACTCAGCTCTCCTTCAGTAAGAGATGCAGGTGTTTTCTTCCCTTCACCTTCCTCTATCATGAATGCAAAGAGATTTTGCGTGAAGGAGTTTAAGTTTTGAATTGCTCTCTGGGAAAGCTTTTATTCCCTTATTACTTCTTAAATTAGCACTTGAAGTTATGACCTTAACTTGTGAGAGGGAGTATCTATCCCCTACCTACTCACAGAGATTGGGTCTGAGAGAAGGGAGCTTCACCGGCAGGATATTTGAAAAGAGCAGAAGGGCTGTTAGATTTATCTGCAGCAAATTGCTTTCCTGTCCTGGGAGCAAAGGAGAGCTGGGAGGAAAGCTGTGCTTTGAGTGGCTCCGGGCTAAATCTTGCTAGCAATGTCTTCTGTTTCCTTTGAGAAGAAGTGCTGGTGAGACACGGTTGGTGCTTACTTCATAATTCATGATGTTTGTGTACTGAAAAGAATGACAATCTTTGTGTTGTAGTACAGATTTATTTTTTTTTAAATAACTTACTTCTGTGATTGGGCTAACTTATTTATTTTGCCTGTGTAAATTTTATCCCTGATATGATGTTGGTGGTGGTTTAGTTGTGTAGCCCAAACTTTTAAACGTTGCCTAATCTAAGACATGAGTTTTTTGCTGTTGTATATTTTGCTGGTTATTTTTAGTTCTTGCTTGTAGCTCTTCACAAAAGTTTTGAGGCAGCCCTTTAGGTTAAATATTTTCTGTGACAGAATTAGTGATGGGAGAGAAACATGGAATATATCAGAGTGTACACGGATGTTTCTACATGCAAACAGCTGATGAAGCAGGAATATTTAATGAAGTATCTTGGGGAAGAGAAGCTGGACTGAAAATTTAAGCCCTAAATAAACCCACCACCTTCAGTCATGACTAATGGCTAGAGCTCTCCCATGGTTTCATAAGAAAAATAATAATGCTTTTACAAAGTGAAGAACAACAAGCAATAAAAAATATTAATAAGCAAGTACAGCAAACAGAATCACATCTGAGCCCTGGATATTTTTTACTGTATGGAGCTGACCTTTGGGTTACATGAAACATCCCATCAGACACATGCATTAATTCCCTTAATTTTTTCCGACATTGTACATACAAAGTATTTGTTCAGTGTCTTATTTTACAATTTCCTGCAACTGACAATGCTATCTTCAGTTTTCTTTGATGTCTTTTTAGAACCACTTCTAAATTATTTAAAATACCAAGCATCTGGACTTTATAAACCAAAACCATTCCACAAACCTCTGTGTGTGCAGCTCTTGATAACCTTTGACCAAAATCTTGTCATCTGGTTTTTTCAAGCTATGGTTGAGGAAAAAGAAGTGAAGCCCCTCTCCAGCTTATACTGAATACTCAGAGTCAAAACAGAAGTTCTCTTGATATTAAGTCTTTCTGAAACAACCCATCAGCTATGTTGAAACCTTCTATGTCATCATGCATATACTACCACTGAAACTATATTTAACTTGTTCAAACTGAAGTTTAAATTTAACTTGCTCAAACTTTCACCAGTTCTAGTTTCCAATTTTCTGTTCCCCCTAAAGGTACTTTTCGAATTCCACATAGCCTTTTTGGGTATGACGCAAAGCACTGGAAGGGTAAGTAGAATGAATCACCATGTCTAAGCAGACGCTTTTCCAGTTAAAGCAGTCATCTTGAACACATGAGGTTCAATTTTAATTTTTCACTCTGTCTAAAAGAGCAATTCTTCACATCTTCTCAGGGAGTATCGAAGATACAGGGCATTTTCAGGGTAGCTCTTTCCATTTCTTCTACTGGCATGAAATTTTGAAATACTCAAGCAGGGACTGGAGCACAGGCTTCACCCTCCCAGATATACCTCTATTCCTTTTTCTCACTTCCCTCTGTCTTAATGAATATTTAATGTTGTTTGTGCACTGAGACAGTTTCAATAACAAGCAAGAGAGCACTGTGTGAGACTACCCCATGATCAGAGCCCTCACTAAGAGCTGTGGGTGCAGGTCCTGTGTGTCCTCCTCAGTCCTGCCTGGCCTGTAGAGATGACTTGCCTGGGAAAGCAGGTATTAGCCACGGTACCACACTCTCCTCTTACTGCAACAGGTTGCGAGGAGGGGATGACTTAAAATTATCCTAACTGCGAAATTCCAGGAGAAGCATTTTTGCAGACAACCACAAGCATAGACAAATTTCACTGAATTTCACTGAATTTCACTGAATTTTTAGAGTTGGAAGGGACCATAGAGATCATCTAGTCCAACTCCCCTGCTGAAGCAGGATTGCCTAGAGCATGTCAGGATGGCATCCAGGCGGGTCTTGAAAATCTCCAGAGAAGGGGACTCCACGATCTCCCTGGGCAGACTGTTCCAGGGCTCTGTCACCCTTACTGTGAAAAAGTTTTTTCTCATATTTGAGTGGAACCTTTTATGTTCCAACTTGTGCCCGTTGCCCCTCGTCCTCTCACTGGGAACCACTGAAAAGAGTCTGGCTCCCTCCTTGTCCGCTTCCAGCCCATGGTAAAGTGTTACTCTTCTAGGGAGGAGGACACTTTGGGCCTTGTGTTTTTACTTGGCATTTCATACTGACTGCTTAAAGCATCTTGCCCATTAACAATCTGGCTTTTATGGAACCCTGTCTTAAGATTTATCTTTGTGCATGCATAAAGAACTGTGCCTAGCTTGACTTATTGGGATGTCTCCCTCAAAACAGCAGGACATAAGAAACTGCGATGCTGTATCACATTATTTTAACATCTTTTGCGGCTGCAGTGCTCATACCTTTCATTCATATTTACTCAGCCTGGGATGGACTCCAGCAGCTCAACACTCTAGCGTAATTTGGCTGACAAAAATAAATTGCAGGAGCTGTGTTCCAAGGGACACAGCCTCCTGCCTGGAAAGCCACTGCCACAGTTAGGTGACAGCTGCACTGCTGTATCCTTTACAATTTCTGAGACAGCAGTCTCCGGGGAGAGCTGTCTCACCATTACACACCTCAGGGGAATATCCTGTCAGTCTGCTATTCCCAGAGCAGACCCAAGTGTGCTTCTCTATGGATACCAACCGCGGACAGCCCCGCAGCTTTCTGTGCACCTGCGCCTCGCTGCCAGGGACCTGCGGGGCTGTCCATCAGTACTTTCAGTTAGCAGTTCCAATCAGGCATTTCAGTTTGTCATCGGGGATGTGGAAAAGGTTTTTAAAACCTCCCATATGTGCACATTCAATCTCTCACAAACTCATATTTCACTGCAAGAAAATGTGGGACCTCTTTTGAGTCGCGTGTGGAAAGTAAATGTGAGCTTGCTCTGCCCACGCTGGTATTTCTGGGACGTGGCCAGGTGGCCACATTAGCATGGTGCTGATCCTGAGCTGATATATCTTGCCTCTGAGAAGGGTTTTTTTGCCTTTAATCCAGGGACTTCCTGACTGCGGCTACGTGGCTTTCACATGGCTCATGGGACATTTGGTGTAGGCCCAGAAAACATACTCTTTGGTAGGTTTCCTTCCAATCTGATATAAAACAACCTGTATTGTCCCAGTCAGCTGTGGCCCCCCCCTACTCTTTGTCTGTCTCTTTTTGTGCAACCTGCCCTGTTTAAACTGACTTTGATGCTCCCCACAGGAGCTAGTTAGAACCATTAGGAGTCCTTGCTGGAGCAAGTGTTTCTAAATGATGATAAAATGTATAAACTCTTAGGCAATTGTTAAGGTTTCCTCTTAATTTCTCTCGTTGAATGACAGCACTGAAACTGGCTGATCCCAGAAGTAAATGGCATTTTGGGGTGAAGATTAAATGCACAATGAATACAGAAATTTATGGTTATAGTTTGTTACACAAAGAAGCAGTGGTTGTGTTATACAGTGCTCCATTTATACACATTGGTAACGAGTTTCAGGTAGATTGCTCATGAGCAGAAATTAGTGACTGTTTTTCACAATGACAGCAATGCATATGGACCCAATTGTCTTAGATTCTCTGCAGGTACAGTTGGTTAGTGCTTTTTGACCAAGTAACTGTTCCAATGAACCCCAAACCTGCTTTGAAACACTTTCTACTATTTTATTCCTGGATTATTTTTTTTGAGCTGCAAGTGCCAAATGAGCTGAAATATGCTAAAAGATACAAAAGCTTTTAGAGAAACCAAATCCCAAAGTCTATGACATTTTTATATTTAAGATTCTCCTGTAAATGAAACCCTTTTTAACAATTTTTGTCAACTTTCGTCTGATGTTAATTGACCATTAAATTTCTTCTGCATATTTTCAGGTTCTTTTTCTGTTGCTTTCATAAGTGGTCTATGCACTTCCTATTTGTGTCCTAATCAGCATTAAAAAAATTATTTCTTCTTTGTGCTAATTTTTCCTTATTCAAAAATGTGCTGAAATCTTAATGGGCAACTACAGCTCGATTTCAACATGTTGCTCAGCTTTCCTCCTCTGTCTGCCTATATAATTGCACGAGAGAGGAGGTATGCACACATTTCCATATTCCAAACTCCCCCTACTCTGAACTGACTGGAAGAACCATTTATGTTATTCATCCCAGTAGAGTCTATAAGTTGTTCAAAATGTCGCTACATTGTCAGAGAGAGAGGGTAAAACCACCAAGTTTTAAAGGATTTCTTCTTTTCATCTTATTTCAGTAATTCCTTTGGAAATATATGCATACATCGCAAACTCTGTTCTAATATCACATATGTGTATCTATCTAGTTTTAAGTATCCGGTACTTCAATTGCATAGAACAGCACAGAATATTACATAGTTTAACTATTGGGCCAGCGTGATTCCCTTGGGGAATTCTGTGCATAGAAGAAAGGATTTTATTTTCTTTGATAGTATAATTATTATTGTATTCTAATGTCTTGCACTTGTGTGTAACTGAAAAGCATACGGAAGATTTGGAATAGCCAGAATGAATACAAACCAGCAAACAATATCAGTCAGCCAAGAGCATCCAATCTTGTATGACTATACATTTATCAATTCCACCAGATGCTCTGAAGCTGACCAGATGTGCTGCTGCCTAACAGATGAAATGAAATTTAATGTATACAAACATACAGTAATACATAAATAAGTGATTATACATTTATCTTACTATTCGAATTATAGACAAGCAATTCAAACTAAACGCTGCACCTGTGATTTTAAGTACTTCAGATAGAAAAGGCACATTTTAATGGATGGAATTGCTTCACTAAAAATATTCCTTTTTAATTCCTTTTTATAAAATTATGATTTTAGATTATTCATAAAGAAATACATACATTCAAAATTTACGATTCAGGTTTACAATTCCATGCATACACTCTGAAGGTACTCATCATTGTAGCAAGCCATAGAAATGATACTATGGAGAGTGTGAATATTTTCCTTTGATGCTTTCCTGTAGCTTTGCACTGCCGTATTGAATAAATCTGCTGTTCTGTGTTTTAGTGGTCAGACACTAAAACTGACTTTAATCAGGAAAAATCCAGGGCCAATTACTTATCAGCATTTTTGAAAGGCCAAGTATGCTGTGTTACCCAAAACATTCTTAGTCACATGCTCATTAGTTCCTCCAAATAAGCCTTATAGCTGTGTAAGGATTAGTTCCCCTCCTCCCACCCCCCAAATATATAGAGTAATAATTCCTCTCTGCTTTACAGATATTTTTTTTTCTGTCATCACATGCCATTCATATGCTACCCCTTAGATTCTTCCAGATCTGCTGAGTCCTATTGGGTAATTTTAAAAATAATTTTCTCATTTTTGGGTTATGAACCTTAGTACACCAAATTCATGAGGTAAAATTATAAAATTTTTCTTGGAAGCAAGAACATCCAAAAACATCTGAAGAATTCTAGTATCTCATTCATTTTAATATAATAGTAAAGCAACAATAAAGTTGTTTTTTATAGAGAGAATTGTTGTAGCTGCACACCCTAAATTCAAGAAATAGCACAGAACATTACAAAGTACCTGCATTTTATTCTGACCTTGGATCAACAATCATATATGCAACATCCAGTACAAAGACTTCAGGCTCTTACTGGGCTTCTCCATGATATCTCTTTTATTTGTAAATTACATGGTTTTGTTCCCTCTCTGTTTTGCTTACCAATATTTTAAAAAATATTTTTCTTAACATGAGTGGATTGAGAATTCCACAGGTTTCCTAATCCCAAAAGCTAAGAGTTCTAATATATATGTTTTTTCTTTTTTTTTTTTTAAACTACAGGAAAGAGTTTGGCTTCTGAATGTTGAAATGCAAAAGGGATTGGATAGAATATTCTATAAAATCCTAGCCTATATGCAGGTTTTAGTCCAACTTTATTTCCTTTTAATAATTATCTAGAAAAAGCTAATGGTTTCCCTAAAGTATTTGAAAATGCTTCTCAGTAGGACTTTTTAGCCTGTAACAGACATAACAAAATATGACAAAACCTTGATGCACTTTGATGGGTCATTAGTATATCCTGTAAATACTGCATTGGGATTTTTGACATGATACATTATGACATAAAGATATTATTATGGAGATTCTCTGCATGATATATTGTAATAATCCCCAAAGCCATTGCAATATATTTGGCAGTCCAAATTATGAAGCTTCTGTTAAACAGCATCAAGTCACAAGTCTGAATTTGGGTATATTTCTTAGTACTTGTCAAACATATGCCACTTTTGATGTAGACTTTCAATGCATACTAAACACATACAGTGGTACATGATATATACCCACTCACAGCATTTATTTCAGTCAGTCTAATCGTGGAGTAAAAAGCTATTAATTTTATGGCAGGAGGAAGAGCCATGCTCTGAAATACACCAACCTGAGGAGATATTCTGAAGATTAAATGGCCAGAAATTGCCTGTCTCAGTCCCATGAAATTGTCCTCTGTTCTGAATGACTCAACTGCTGACTCTATCATTAGGTGAGAAAAGAAAGATGGAATGAGATTTATAGCAAATTTGTGAACTGTATCTGCTGATAACTTGAAAGCTAGTTGTTTTAAAGAGACAAAAATATTTTCTTGTAGTCGAAGGGGCAGTGTTTGTTCAATGAAAGTGATACAGGAAGTTGATTCAACTGGAAACCAACTCCAGAAGGAAAAAAAATTAGTTTTGGGCCAGATCTGTTCACTGAACCATACAGTGCCATCACAGACATAAGGGAGAGAACTGATGTAAAGCAAGTGACTTGGGGTGAAGTAAGCTCCTGTAGCTCCAAATCCTACAAGTATCTCTTTGCACAGTCTGAAAAGCTGGGGTTGTTTGTATGAACTCACGACCCTCCAGCTATGATAATTCCAACTTTGGATCATAAGTGAGTCCCACTCTTCTCTGGACACAGGTAAATGAAACACTGCAATTCTTGCAGTGGACCACTGGCTACACTGTTCTTTCCTCTCTCACTTCTTGTCTGGTCTTGCCTTTATAGCTATAGGAAAACTTTGAGGGAACTTCTGTGTAATAAAACAAAGTGAATTTTTTCCATAAGAGAAGAGTTTCAGTTCAAAACATCAATAAAGAAATTAGTTTACAAAACTGAATAAAAATTATTGGTATGATCGTTTGTTACAGTCTATGGAATCTATATACTGTTCTTGTTATGAACAGATAACATAAGCTCAGTCTCAGGTAAGAAGAATTTGGCTCATGCCATTAGTTTGAAATCTACTCAACCAGAAATTAATATATTTTCAATGTTATCTATAATGTGCAAACATGATAAGTACAATTCATTCATGTGTTCAAGCAGAAGTGATGACCTCTGTAATACCTTTGCAAAGTTATAAAGTGCTTAAGGTAAATGCAAAGCCTCCTTCCATTCAACTCAGTAGCTAAAGCTGAAAATGATATTCAACTCATCAGTTTCAGTTACAAAAAAATAGTTTAAAAAATCACCTTGAAATGTATAGGCAATTTGCTCTGGAAGCTGCCACCTGGGTGTGATAGATATATAAATATGTTACCTTGCAAAAGAGCAAGTTAGACATTAAGCAGATTAGTATTCAATGTGAAATGATTTAGCTGAGCTCTTTAATACTTGCTCCAACAGTGGATAAAAGTAGCCTAGTGCTTCCCTACTAGTTCACTTTATAATATCCCAGTCCATAATTTGTGAAAGAATCTCTCAATGCATTTAAATTTGAAATATTGATCTAAGCACTGTCTGTTTACAAATTGAATCCTTGAATTCAGAGACAGATCTTTTATATGTTAGTATTTAAAAAAAAAAGTGCTTACATTTGATTTTAAACTAAATCCATCAGCTCAAGCTAAATACAAATTAAACTCAAACCAGGACTTTAGTTTTAGTGGGCTGGTTCTCATTCTAGTTTTACACTGGAGTCATTCCTTTGATTTACTCCAATGTGAGATCAGTATGGGGACTGTGTTCTGCAGCGTGGTGCTGCTTTACCCTTTTAATATTCATGACAAGTGAAAGCCGGAGTGTAATTTACCTGAGTGAATTATTGCTTTATAGCAAACAAACATGCTGAAATGACTTAAAGAGATTTTGAACCAGCATTTCTGTGGGTAGGGGGTCCTATTAATTTTGAAAACCAAAGTCCGTGGGATCTATTAAAAATGAATTACCACTTCATTTTCACTACTGGAATATTAATGTATGTGCACACATTTTCTTTTTTGCCATGGAAGCTTAAAGAAAAATATCACATTACAGAGAAATAATTATGTTTACCACCTATGTATCGTTAAGGCAAATAAGTTTAATTTGTGAACAAAGGGGATTCAGAAACATAGGCTCTTAAAAAAGCAGGAACAGGATGAGACAAGACTGAGAACATATGAAAAAAGGACTTGAAAGTAAAGTGTGGTGGTTTTGGCCGGGATAGAGTTAATTTTCTTCATAGCAGATATTATGGGGCTATGTTTTGGTTTTGTGCTGAAAACAATGTTGATAATACAGAGATGTTTTCATTGTCGCTGAGTAGTCTTTATGCAGGGTGAAGGATATTCCACACCACATGACATCATGTTCAGCATCTAAAGCTGGAGGAAGAAGAAGGAAGAGGGGGAACATTTGGAGTGATGGTGTTTGTCTTCCCAAGAAACCATTACGAGTGATGGAAGAAGCCTGCTTTCCTGGAGAAGACTGATCACCCGCCTGCTGAGGAATGAATTCCTTGTTTTGCTTTGCCTGTGTGCATGGCTTCTGCTCTACCTATTAAACTGTCTTTGTCTCATGCCATGTATTTTCTCATTTTTAGTCTTCCAATTTTGTCCCCCATCCTGACTAGGGGATGTGAGTGAGCTGCTTTGCGGTGCTTAGTTGCTGGCTGGGCATGACATAAAGAAAAATGAATATGTTGTCTTTGTATGTTGGGGAAATAAAGGCCTTTGGATGGGGTGTACATTGTTTGAACTTCCAAAAATATTATATTAATATCTGTGGCTTCTGGGCTACAGGTATTGACAAGACCTTCTAGGAGGTCTTGGAAAGGATGCAGCTCAAGACAGTCAGCTAGAATGAACAGATGGTAATCAAAATGATAGAAGTAATTAAAAGATAAAATGTCTGATGGGAGTTTAGTAAAGAAAGAACCTGTCAGATTTTTGAAATGTGGCATGATTTGGGTGTGCACTCCATGTAAGTATCAATATCAGTAGCCTCTTTATCTTTCTATGTGACTTAAGTCACAGGAAAATATAGGGTTTGTACAAAAAAATGAGAATGAAGAAAAAGCTTAAAAGTTTTCATGTGATTCCTCTTTCACCTTTGCTGTATATCTGAATAGCAAAATCGAAATTAAAGAGTTATATGACTTTAACTGCAAGTGGACTTAGACAATTAATTCTTTCCTTATACTTTTGGGGCCCCATGAGAACTATTTAGAGGCAGATTGATGTCCAAAAAGGAGAAAAAGGAGGTAACCAAAGTTTTTAGGGAAAGGTCAGACCAGCAAGAAGGAGGATCTTAAGAAAGTATATCCATGACTAGACAGCTATTTAACTTAAAAAAGAAGTTATTTCTGTCCTAGATGGGCAGAACAAGGCAGTGTTATGACAGGGAATTTTTATGGGTTTTAAGAAGTTCCACAATTACTTTTCGTCTTCCCAATGGGAATGTCTTAGCCATAAGACAAACTAGGCACCTGGGGCAGTTCTTAAGTATACCAAATTACACTAAATGCTTATGACACACGTGCCCTTGCGTGTCTGAAGCACGTAAGCTACTGTCTGGTTATCTTTCTAGCTGTAACCTACAGCTGGAGTTCTTTCTATTCACTAAAAGAAACAAAACAAAACAAAAAGATGATATGAACAGAATTGGTTTCAGTTTTGCCTTGCGCTGTATGGCTTAGCTGCCTCAGAGTACCTGCCTTTCCCCTCTCATTTCTTCTGGACTCAACTGTGGCTTCTTCCCAGGCCTCATATGTTTTGCAGAGAATAGCGCCTTGTCTGACAATTTGACTTCAGGTTTCATTGGTGTTGAAGAAATGTAGTTTGAACTGATTGTATACCTGCTGTGATGTATGCCTCAGACTATGCTGGAAAGCCATGGGAGATCAGAATGAAATAAATCCTTCAATGATTTTTTCTCCTCTTTGTTCAAAAGCCGACATTGGGCAATTTGTCTTCCCACTTTTTACTGCTCTATAGAAACATTCAGGCTGTGTCACAATATACCGATTTTATTCACAAGACAAGAAGTCTTGTGACACTGATGAGTATGTTCCCTTTACCAGTGATGTGTCTTAGCAATACTCAACTAGCACTTCAGTGTTCCTTTCTCAGCAGTTCAAGCATATAGAAAGCATTACTATGAGGTAAACATATATGTAGACATTGTATGAACTTTTGGCAAAGGAAATAGACCAAGTCTTTTTTTTTTTTTTTTTTTATCTTTAACAGAGGTTCTGAAGTTAATCAGGCTGAAAAGAAGCTACAAGGAAAGAAATTGTTGAGAGGAAAATTGTCAGGACAAAAAGGATGATTTAAATAGGACGTCTGCACAATAATTAGTTGCACAAATGCCTGCCTACATACTTTTTAATCACAAGATGTGTGGTTTCATGAGGGAAAAATATCTTGCCTTTATTTCTCATGCTGTCCTAACCTCCAAATGTCACCCAAAACCCATCTTTACAGTTGGTTTATGAGTAATGTCATATGAGTGTGACAAAAACCAAATAAGCCATCGTGGGCTCTAATGCTTCATCCTCAGTAAAATATACAATCAGCTTTTATGAGCCTTGTTTATAGGCTAACAGGTAAAACTTTTTTTTCTTATAATCAGAAGGTCAGCAGTATAAATCAAACAGATGTTATTATGTGTTTTGCACTATGAGACATAAACATTTTAAAATATGAATTGGATATAAGAAATTAAAAAGTAAACACTGATGTGTCTTGGGGACATAGTAGGCAGTATATCATGCACAGTTTGGGGGTTTTTTTTAAAACACTTATTGAGTGCAAGAAGTAGTCCCAGTTGTATCTAAACAACTGTGAGAAGAATATACTGAAATAAATGAAAAGCAAATAATGCAAATATTTATTTCTAAAAGTTATTCAAGGCAATATGAAGAGTTTAAAACTGGTACTCAGAACCTTTAACTAACAATGCTAACATAATAGTAGTGCTTCCAAACCTTGAGTATCCTATGCTCCATATGCCAGTTTTTGTGCTAAAGGAATAGATATGCTGGTAACCAGGAAAGCATTGACACAGGTGTCTAACAACACATCCATTTTAACATTTTGCATTCATAGAAGAGAACAACCTGACAGTAAAAGTGGCAAGCTCGTAGGACAAATTTAAAAAAAGAAAGTAAAATTCAAAGCTATAGTTCAAAAATATTAATTGCTACCCTACAGAAGGATGCAACCAGTATTACCCTTTGTGCTGTTACTTCCATTATGTGACCAAATTTGTCAGCTTTAATAGGATGCTTCTTCAATAAGACACAAAAATGCTCTCAGAAAAACCACAAAGGATGTTACCTAGGAAATTTTGTCTTAGTCTTCAATTCTAAGACTATACTTAGAATATGTTGCTTCCCCTCTCTGTCACTCTTTGTATAATCCTGGCAATACTGTGCATTGATCACTTGAAAGTCACTGAATTTGGCCAATTAAACTGCAAACATCTCCTATTTGCATTGGAAATCACAAATCTATAGTCATTTATGACTACCAAGGTATAAACGAGAAGTATTTCATCCATATGAAACTGTATTGTAATCAGGTCCTAGGCAACAGTAATACAATGAGAGTGAATCTAAACAAGCCCACGGTCATAAAGTACAGCTGTAGTAATACAGCTGTGTTGGTTATAACAGGTTATAGCAGGTATAAGCCAGGGTCATTAGTATGCATGACGACTGCTAGTAAAATTAGGCTGCAAGCTTAACGTTTTATATCTTATATAGGAGTATCCCTCAGCCTTATAATTGTCTCCCTATGAAAAAATGTCTGTTTTGTTGACAACAGTGTCAAAGCTAGGAAGAATGAAATCCAAGTAGAGGACAGAGATAGAAATGATGGCCTATTTCACCCCACTAGCACCTGTAATTTGGAAAAACTTTGAAGCCATGATTTTTTTAATTACATCATTAGCTGTAGGAATCTATTAATGATTCCGTAAAAATTAAAAAAATCCTGTCTTGTTAACTTTTTTTCAGATCTGTAGGGGATCTGCAGCCTGCAAGTTCCCAGTCTTTAAATAGTTAAGAATTTAGATATGAGTGTATTTTGCCTTCACAATTTATTAGTAACTAGTTTACATGTGACGTATATCAAAAGTATATATATGCAACCTTTCACAACTTCGAAAAGGTGTTCTTTTATTTGTCCATCTACATTTATAAAACAAAAACTTTCCAACCTCACTTTTCCCATTAGCAAGTTAATCCACTGTTGCATATTAGAAATCTTATTAATATTCCATTATCTTATTATTAGCTTTTCAGCTGCCAAAACATCTCTGATGATAAAGTTGCTTTCTGGTAGCTCAAAGCATCTCATTAATCTGTTCCCTAAACCAACCAGAGAACAGAAAGGCAATAATGCTGCCAAGTTTGTCATTTTCTTGTAGTCCCATGCATTCAATTTGAAAATCCCATCAACGTCAATCACAGAGTCCAACATAAAATAATTGTTGTAATGAAGGCTTGTCACAAGTTCAACACCTAGGCTGCACCTCAACATTTAAGTTTTATATCTTGCTATTTATCTAACAGCAGGATACCATGTGCTGTGACAATAAAAGTGATTTCATGAATATTAAGTCTAAAGATGTATCATTTCCAGAGTTTTACATCCATATGTATTAATCTCATGGAAGGTAATGTTCAGGGAGAAAATAAATTTATCAGAAAAATTCAAAAGGCAAATCAAGATGGGACACAAGAACTACTGGCTCTGATATGTTGTATAGAGTAAACAGTAGCTGTAATATCCTATGAGACTAAGAACATCAACTGGAGTCAAATAGATCTTCTTGATATTCATTCTACCTCAATAACACTGGAAGTCTTAACCAACAGTGAAAAAAAGATGACTTAAATGGGCTTGTTACACTTGTTATATAAAGGGGAAAAGTCACTATCTATGTCAAACATAAGTGCTTCAAGGGCAGAACTCTGCTGACGCTTTTAAAAATGCTCCCAAATCTTTTGTTGATTTGATTTTGGAAATAGATGCTGCTAGACTGGTACAGGTGCTTTCATGCAGAACCTCAGAGACGAAATTCCTCTGGCCTTCAAAATCTATGTACCAAGGAAAGATTCTGAGGCAAAAGCACTCCAAAGCTTTTCCAACTCAAGAAGACTTGAAAAATTAAAAAAGAATTAGACTCCAAGTAAACTGAATGGGATTGCTATGGATTTTGGTTTATTTGTGCAATATATGGTATTTCATTTTGTCTAGTCCTTTGAAAGTTTTTGCTCTTTTTTTTTTTTTTTACCTGCATCATCATGGATATAATGGATAACAGTTTTCTTTTACCAATTACCTAATCAGTTCTGCTTGTCTTTCTATTGCCTTTTATATGCTCTCTAATAAGAGTTCACTTGAAGAAATTGCCATGAATTAACCATTGCTTTTATTAACATTGTTAATAAAACAATCGAAAATTTTGGTTGCAGTCTACTTCACATTTCTATCATGTAATAAATCTATTGGAAGAAGACACTTAAGGATTAGCAAATTGTTCTGCATCTATGGGAATAAAACAGAGAGTTTGCATCATGTATGTTTTTTTCTTGTAAGTCACAGAAATGAACCTTAATATATCACTCCTGGATGTATTATGTTTTTTCTTATTAATCTACACTCCCAGAAAGCTACTCTGCTATACGTTGGAATACTTGATAGCTTTTGTCATGTTTTACTGCCTTTTTCTGAAGCTTATGGAATGGGAAATCTATCAGTTGCTTAGATCCAATAGATCCAGGCACATATTTTAATTTTTAATATTTGCTTTTATTTAGAAAATGGATTGAAGTCTACATAAGCATGCTCAATTTAAGAACACATCATTAATTTCCAGGCACCATCACAATATTGTTATTTATCAATGTAAGTTGGTTCAGCAAATTAGGCCACTCAGAACTAGAATTATACTTCTAACTCAAGAAAAAACTTTTTTGTTTTGTTTTCATCTTCCAAGAAAATTGGTGTTTCCCTGGAGGATGAAAACAAATATTTAATATGTATGCATGTATATATAAGTGTGTATCTATATACAGAAATATATGTACATCTATACACATGTGAAAATTATGTGCATATATTATGTATGTATATGGTTATATATATAGGATATTTATAAGCTAAGTATGTATGCTTTTTGTGTTCTTATTAGCTTAAACCCCTTGTTTTCTATGAATCTTCTTTGCTTTCTGTTTTCCAAGATGATAATTTTTGTCTCCAAGAGCAGAACTTTACATTACTAATTGTATTTTTTTTTGAAAAATTAGCTGCTGACCTCAGAACAGAGTAGAGATAAAAGGGAAAGGAGGTAGGAAGGGCTGGAAGGAGTTTGTCTTTCTTTAAATCAGAGAATCACTATCCTGTAGCCATGTCTCCTTGTTTCTACCTACCCAAAAGTAAGATACAGAAGTAATATCTTTGCTGTTTTAGACTGAATTCTGGTCAAGGAGGGCATGCATTACAGAGGCTGGAGGACTTCACGTGTGAAGTCCTAACAGCATCTCCTGGAGTGCTTTTGTTGATGTCGGTTGTGATATGCCTGGCATCAGAAATGAGAAAATCAGATGCATTGCTCTAAACAGGGTAGAGTTTTAAAAGCAATACCAACATTTTCAGCCCCACCTAGATTCCCATTGGCTAGTTCAAATATTGAAGGTCAGGCATGAATATGTTGTAACTTATTTTGCCAAGCAAGTCTTCCCTTCTGTACTGCGTTCACATTATGAGCTGTTCAAAGTAGTGGACAAAATACTCTAAGAGGTAGCATTTCACTGTAAATTTTCTGGAGAAGAAAGGTTTTGAGGGACAGGCTGTTCAGCCCTGGAGCTTCCCTTCACTGAAAGAAAATTTTCGCTTTGATATAAGCATATTTAGATAAAATTATAAAGGCTACTTAACTATGAAAACTATTTCAAAGCCTCAGACATTGAATTTTAAATGGAACAATGATCTATTTACAAACAAGGCTGTGCTATTTTTACATTCTCCTCATGTGGAATAGGATTTGAGTAATATAATTCACATTTGAATACATGACAAAGGAAACATTCAAAGCTGTTTTAGGGTTTGCTGCATTAGCATAATTATATTTTTTCAATCATATTAAAAATGTTAACATCTTCAAAACAATGCATCAAGCTTTCTACCAATTTTCCATTTATATCCAATTAGCCACAAGCAGTGCTTTTCACTGCAATACTTATTTAAATGGTTCATGAAAATACATTCATTTTACTGGGTAACACAGAATTTCAGTATTTTGTTTGCAATAGGGCACCTTTTATTCTAACATTTCAAACTCCTGTGCCTACTCATTAAGTATTTTCATACTAATGTACAAAACCAATTGATTTTGTATTTTTTTCAGTACATTTCCTCTCCAAATATCGATTATTCTATGAGGTTCCCACTATGTCCTAGAGAAATTATCAAACTTGAAGATGGAGTATACAAAATAAAGCAGTTTGTTTGGCATTGTTTTAAAAAGATTGAAGTAGTGCGTAACAGCTAGGAACAAGTAAGAAATCAGTTTTTCACTCAGTATATTATACTGAGTGTAGTGCTACTCAATCTTTTGTTTTCAAGACGTGACAGATTTTCCCATAGGTTTTTTTAAAATTACATTTCCTCAATTTACCCATGTCCCTCTGAGATTTTTTAATAGTAACTGAATTGTTAATATTTGGACTGGCTTGAAATAAGCATCTAATTCAGAGACAGTTTAATCTCTAGAGGCAGATCAGTACCACATCCCAAGAGACCTTTGTATAACTGAAGCACAGACGTATGCATTGCACTTTAATTCAGCCATGTATTGCTGTGTAGACAGTCAACACTCTCAGTAAGTATTTTTTTTAAATTTATTTTGAATTAAAATGCTGCATATTTGTAATTAAATTGTGGTATTATATTTATAAATCAATTGTGGCATGATGATAAGAGGGGCAGTTTTCTGGAGACATGGTACATAAAGTACCATTGAAAATACCATTTTTTAAGACAGTGAAACAAAGTATTTCATTTTAATTCAGTGTTTACCTTCCAAACTCGGATCACACCAAAAAAGAACATGTTAGAACAAGAAGGCTTCAAGACTTCTTGACCTTCTAAAAATTATTTTAGAGAAAGAAATATAATTGAGATTGATTCATTAACAACAACAACTTTGGAGAAGATATTATTCCTTAACATTAATGTCGTGTTCCAAAAGAGCATTTTATGAGAGGACAAGAAAACCATTTTGTGCATTCACATAAGAACTCATCATGAAATCTACCTGGAAAGAGTTAAACATGGAAATCCTTGCCCAGAGGACACCAAAGGGTTGGTTACAGGTGGCTTTTAACAGATGTTTATTAAAAATATTGTTTTGATTAATTACCCTATTTTCCGCATGGAGAATTTCACTGAATTTCACTGAATTTCTAGAGTTGGAAGGGACCATAGAGATCATCTAGTCCAACTCCCCTGCTGAAGCAGGATTGCCTAGAGCTAGAGCATGTTACTCAGGACTACATCCAGGCGGGTTTTGAAAATCTCCAAAGAAGGGGACTCCACAACCTCCCTGGGCAGCCTGTTCCAGGGTTCCGTCACCCTCACCGTGAAGAAGTTTCTCCTCATATTTGAGTGGAACCTCTTATGTTCCAACTTGTGCCCGTTGCCCCTCGTCCTCTCGGTGGGAACCACTGAAAAGAGTCTGGCTCCCTCCTCCTTCAACCCTCCCTTGAGATACTTGTAGGCGTTGATAAGGTCTCCCCTCAGCCTTCTCTTCTCCAGACTAAAGAGTCCCAGCTCTCTCAGTCTCTCCTCATAAGGGAGATGCTCCAATCCTTGAATCATCTTTGTAGCCCTACGCTGGACTCTTTCTAGTAGTTCCCTGTCCCTCTTGAACTGGGGAGCCCAGAACTGGACACAGTACTCCAGTTGTGGCCTCACCAGTGCAGAGTAGAGGGGGAGAATGACTTCCCTTGACCTGCTGGCTACACTCTTCCCTATACAACCCAAGATACCATTGGCCTTCCTGGCCGCAAGAGCACACTGTTTACTCATTGCCATTTTACTGTCCACCAGGACCCCTAGATCTTTCTCTTCAGTAGTTGCCTCTAGCGGGTCCACCCCTAACCTGTATTGGTGCCTGACATTCTTCTTCCCCAGGTGCAGGACCCTACACTTTTCCCTGTTGAACCTCATGAGGTTCTTCTTTGCCCAGCCCTCCAGCCTGTCCAAGTCTCGCTGGATGGCAGCACAGCCCTCCGGGGTGTCAGCCACTCCTCCCAGTTTGGTATCATCAGCAAACTTGCTGAGGATACACTCTGTCCCCTCGTCCAGGTCACTGATGAATATATTAAACAGCACGGGTCCAAGTATTGACCCCTGGGGGACTCCACTGGTTACAGGCTTCCAACTTGAACCTGCTCCATTAATAATTACCCTTTGGGTCCTGTCACACAGCCAGTTCTCAATCCACCTCACTGTCCCCTCATCCAGCCCATACTGCCTCAGTTTCCCAATGAGGATGTTATGGGAGACAGTGTCAAAAGCCTTGCTGAAGTCAAGGTAGATGACATCTGCTGCCCTCCCCTCATCCAACCAACCGGTTATGGCATCATAGAAGGCTATCAGATTGGTCATACATGATTTACCCTTGGTAAACCCGTGTTGCCCACTTCCAATAACCCCCCACTCTTCAACTTGTTTGGAGATGACATCTAGTATGAGTCTCTCCATCACCTTCCCAGGGACAGAGGTGAGACTAACTGGTCTGTAGTTCCCAGGGTCCTCCTTCTTGCCCTTTTTGAAGACTGGAGTGATGTTGGCCTTCCTCCAGTCCTCAGGCACCTCTCCTGTTCTCCACGACTTCTCAAAGATGATCGAGAGTGGTCCAGCGATAACGTCTGCCAGCTCCCTCAGCACTCGTGGGTGCAACCCATCAGGCCCCATGGACTTATGAATGTCCAGTTTGGCCAAGTGGTCCCGAACCTGGCCCTCCTCTACTAGAGGAAAAATTTCCTCTCTCCATACCATCCCCCTTGCCTCTAAGGCCACAGATTCATGAGGGGCAGTCCTAACAGTGAAGACTGAAGAAAAGAAGGCATTCAGCAACTCTGCTTTCTCCGTGTCTTCCACTACTAGGGTGCCCACCTCATCCATCAGTGGGCCCACATTATCCCTCACCTTTCTCTTGCTGTTAACATACTGAAAAAACCCCTTTTTGTTATTGTTAATATTGGTGGCCAAGCTGAGCTCCACTTGAGCCTTGGCCCTTCTAATTTTCCCCCTGCATATCCTCACCGCTTCATGGTATTTCTCCTTATCTGCCAGGCCCTTTTTCCAAAGATTATAAGCCTTCTTTTTGTTCCTGAGTTCCAGCCGAAGCTCTCTATTTAGCCAGGCTGGTCTTCTTCCCTTCCTGCTTGATTTTAGGGACTTGGGAATAGCTTTATCTTGCGCCTTTAAGAGTGCCTCCTTGAAGAATGACCAGCTTTCCTGGGCACCCTTGCCCTCGAGGACCATCTCCCAAGGGACACCCCCAATCATGCTCCTGAAGAGGCCAAAGTCTGCCCTTCGGAAGTCCAGGGTGGCAGTCCTGCTGGCCCCCCGCCTTGCTTCAGTGAGAATTGAAAATTTTATCATTTCATGATCACTTTGTCCAAGACGGCCTCCAACGTTTACATCCCCCACAAGACCTTCCGAGTTAACTATCAGCAGGTCCAGTAGGGCACTTTCCCTGGTCGGTTCCCTCACCAGCTGCGTTAGGAAGTTGTCTTCCACGCATTCCAAGAATCTCCAGGACTGTTGCCTCTCTGCTGTGTTATATTGCCAGCAGATATCAGGGAAATTGAAGTCCCCCATGAGTACAAGGGAGAGTGATCGTGAGGCTTCTGTCACCTGCCTATAGAATACTTCATCAGTCTTTATATCCTGGTTTGGGGGTCTATAACAAACTCCCACCACAATGTCTGCCTTACTGGTCTTCCCCTTGATCCTTATCCACAGGCACTCGACACTGTCATCATGCATATTGCTAAGTTCTAGGCATAGAAGACTGTTCTTAACGTAAAGGGCCACCCCACCTCCTCTCTTTCCTTGCCTGTCCCTTCTGAAAAGTTGGTAGCCATCAATTGCAGCACTCCAGTTATGCGAGTCATCCCACCACGTTTCTGTGATGGCAACTAAATCGTAGTTTTCTTCCTGCATGATGGCCTCCAGCTCCTCCTGTTTGTTGCCCATGCTGCGTGCATTCATGTAGATGCACTTCAGCCGGGCTAGTCTTCCCACTATTTTTCCGGAAGGGCTGGCACATTTACCTAATATCATGGTAATGCCAAAGAAGACTGCAATGTAGTCCATGGTTATAGCAGTACATATTTGAAGATATTTTTTTTTTTATGTTGCAGAACAGCTGAACAAAAGCTCCTTATCCTATTTGAAGTGACTAGTAAATTTTGAGAGTTGGGATGTCTTTACAGTCCTAGAATGTGTGTTTCTCAGAAGAGAAGCCAGAGGAACTCACGGCTGCTCAGGGAAAGACAGAGCTCAAAGGTGACCGATGAGCTTTTCACTGCCTGTGTGCCTGGCCTCTCTGGTGAAAAATAAACATCGTAGAACTTTCTATTGGACTGGGGCTTGTTCCACCTTTTGCCAGAGTAAAAAGAGAAATAAGCCTGTTTATACTGATTAACAATTAGAAAAAGCTGGAGAAAAAAATATCAAACAGGAAACTTTCTCATTACCCAGCCCCAGAAAGGCAGAACAATGACACTTCGCCATATTACTCATTACTATGTCATAACTGTCTTCTTTTTAACATTTCTAATTTCATATTCCCACAGAATGCTGCAGAGTCGCAAGGCTTGTTTGTTTATTTGTTTGGTGTCTTGAGAAGAGTTGGGTTTGGTACCATTTTTTCAAAGCCTGCAGGCATTCGGTCAGTTGATTCATCCTGGCTGTCCCGTGGACAAGCTGTATTTTCTGCCCATTGCAGTTGATGGTATTCTGAACAGTTGTGTTCAATATCCTCTTTATCCCAATTTGTGTATAGCCATGTAACTGACAGTTAAAATTAAAACCCACAAGATTTTAATGCTAAAGAGCTGCTTTGTTTTGAAACTTTCAATAGTAATATTTTTTAATACATAGATCTCAAAAAGGCAGTGTAAATTCTGCTGAAAAATCCTTCCAAAATAATGACCTTTAAATAGTTGACCAGGCCACAGTTGATCTCCTCTGTTGACAAGGCCTTGAGGGCTTTTCTTGATAGGATTCCACTTCAAAGCAAGCAGTCTGAGTCGCACACAAAAAGAGCTTACACTCTTTTAGCTTATGGTGCAATCTGGCTTTAAATTGCTCTGCTCTGTATTGAACTTTTACTAAATTTCTGCTCTAGTTACTTCAAGAATAGCAGTCATCACATCAGAGTTCCGAAGAGCACTAACCAATGTGCCACATAAAAAACATTGTAGGCAGTTATCGCAGAACAGCAGTTAATTAGAAAGTGTGCCAATCAAACAAGTGTCAATATTGCATGAAATGGCAATACAAATTAGTCAAGTAGTCTAAAATTTTATTTTCTTATGAAAAGAATTGATGTCTAATCAATGTCTGTCAGCAACTGAGTAGATTCATTGTTTACAATATCTTACCATAATGTTTTCTATTCAGGAAAGATGTTAAAATGGGGAAAGATGATACAGTATTAATCACAAGGAATATTATGCAACATAGGATAAATTCAGAGAAGTACAAGATGATAGTCTCATGTTGGTTGGTTAAGTTTACCCAAATCATGGTGCATTTCTAGTCACACTGAAATCAGTGAGAAGTGCTAATTTGCCATACCTCAAATAAACTGAAAAATCATATTTTGGAAGAGGGCTTTCATGGTTCCTAATTACTATAATTTTACTTGTGTTAGCCATACAATTGCAGTCTGAAATAACACTTTCTTAACAATCAAGAAGTGTCTATAACAGTTGTTAGAGAAAAATAAAACCAGATAAACTTGGAAATCCAAATGAGAGGTGAAGTAAAGATATAACTCTTATGAACATAGTATTTGACTATCGTCGTTTTGGACAATCTCAAACATTTGGGAAGAAACAATAGGAGTCAAAAGAGTATTTCCAGCATTGAACCATCTAATGATAAACAAAACATTTGTCATGCAATCATTTGCCAGCATTGCAATGTATGTTCATGGTATCTCATTACAGAAGATAATAATAGTAATACCTTAATGGAATACTTAAAAAATAATATAAATAATTTCAAAAGACAGAAAAAACCCCACTATTTATAAAAACTGGGAATGTACAAACAGCATTTGTTCTGCTGCTTAAATGTTGAAAACTTAACTATGTTATTGCAAACAGAACTGTTTGAAGTTCTGCAAATGATGAAACTGGTTTAGACCTGAAACTCCAGTAAGATTTTGTGGCTCTAGTAAACATCAGTCCTGCTTGAATGAGCTCCATATCCTTTCAGTTTATGTATGGCACTGTCAAGAAGGCCCAGAAATTTTCTAGAAATTCACCACTGAATATTTTAAATTCAATCTTCATGTCAATATTGAATGAAGCAAGGCACTAAAAGTAGAAACATTGGTTTCTATTTAAATTCTCCAAATAGCTCAGTCCCTCTTTCTACAAAAGTCTCATGAAATTGACTTGCTAAGGCTGGCCAGCAAACTGTTGAATGTGAAGATGAAGTCCAGTTATCACACTGTGCTGTTTTTCTGGGGTTTTACAAACACTAAGCTGAAACTATTCCAATTAAAATAATTCTGTGAATCCACTGACAAGGATTGACCACGTACGTTGTTTATTTCACCATGTTTTATTCTTATGTACACATAGAATCATAGAATGGTTAGGGTTGGAAGGGACCTCAAAGATCATTGAGTTCCAACCCCCCTGCCCTGGGCAGGGACACCTCCCACTAGAGCAGGTTGCTCAAGGCCACATCCAGCCTGGCCTTGAACCCCTCCAGGGATGGGGCAGCCACAGCTTCTCTGGGCAACCTGTTCCAGTGCCTCACCACCCTCACTGTAAAGAATTTCTTCCTGAGATCTAATCTGAATCTTTTTCTTCCAATTTAAAACCGTTTCCCCTTGTCCTACCATTACCCTTCCTGGCAAAGAGTCCCTCCCCAGCTCTTCTATAGGCTCCCTTCAGGTATTGAAAGGCCGCTATAAGGCCGCGCCTGATTGGCTGCCGCGGACTTCCGGCTTCCGGCTGGGGCTCGGGCTGTGAGTGGGGGGGGGTGTCCCTGAGCTCGGAAACCCATCCGTACGGCGCCATCCGGCCCTCCCCGCCAGCTCGCCTTAGTTCTCGTCGCCGGTGCTGTCGCCGGTGCTGCTGCCGCCGCCTCACCGACCGACCGATCGTCTGCTCTGACCGCGTTTAAATCTCCGCGGCAGTGCCCCCTCCGCGCCTGATTGGCTGCCGCGGACTTCCGGTTCCGGCTGGGGCTGTGAGCGGGGGTCCCTGAGCTCGGAGCCCCCTCCGTACGGCGCCATCCGGCCCTCCCCGGGCTCACCTCATGGTAACGGCAGCGTCTGATAAAGATCAACGGCTGCTTGGATTTCAGATTCTAGCAGAGAGCATGAGCCATACAGCTGGAATATATATATATCTCAAGCCTAGACTGTAATCTTTTTGCTGTTCACCTGCACGAAGTTCCAGACCCTCTGAACAGGATTCTGTCAGAGCAAGAAAATGCATTTTTAAGGAAGAAAATGTTATTATCTGTTTTGCGGTGCTGAATTATTTGGCATGATAAACTAAGCTAAATGCTGTGATCTGGTTTTTTTTTTTTTTTTGTCTTTGACTTGCAGCCATTAGCACTACAGATGTTCAGATACAATATTAATTTAATCTAATATATTAGATTAAATATTTTAAACTTTCTCAAAATTTGAAGAATTTCTGATTCTATGAAAGCAGGAGAAAGATGTTAAAGCATGTCAGTATGAGTGGTTTTATTGTGGTAAACAAACACATTGTTGAAATAATAGCCCTTTGATGTGAAACATAGTCCCAAAGCAATAATACTCTGACAACATAGAATCATAGAATCATAGGATGGTTTGGGTTGGAAGGGACCTTAAAGATCATCCAGTTCCAACCCCCCTGCCATGGGCAGGGACACCTCCCACTAGACCAGGTTGCTCAAATAGCCATCCAGCCTGGCCTTGAACCCCTCCAGGGATGTTCTTATGCTTTTGTTCGTTAGCAATGCAATTTTTTTTGAAGAGATTTAGAGCTGTTCCACTGAGTTTGAGTCTCTGCTTGTGGACACAGAATATTCTGCATAGCAATGTATGATCTTCAAAAAAAATCATTAATTTTTATTTGTGTATTTGTTTATTTTAGCAGCTGGTTTAACCATTAAAACACTACATCTGTATATGTCCATTAGGGGTTGCCAGTCTCTTTTTTATCTATCTGCTTGTTACTATGAGATTTAAGTACAGATTTTAAGCATTCATTTTTAATTAAGAAAGTCTTTCCTTCCCCCCCCAAAAAAAAAGCTTTTCAGCAGTTATGTAAATTTAAGCAATACTTGTGTAAACATGAACTCTTGGATCTGGTTATTTTCATGATATCCATCCACTTCAAATACGTCAGCCCAAATCTGCTGAATGCCCACGGCAACAAGAAGCGGCACTGCCTTCTGCTCTACCAGTACTTTCCTCTCATTTTTCCCCACACAACAATAAATGTTTACAATGAATAAGAAAGGTTAAAACATCAGAAACAAGCACTGCACAGCACATACTTCTTTCCATGGAAGACCTAGTAATACTCACGGTGTTTACTGCACTCTCAGTAGTTGTCTCACACACTTCAGTAAGAGGGCAGGGCAAGCAGGACACTGTAAAATGCAAACTGGGGTCTTCTTTCACCAGATGAGCATCTCTGACTGTTATATTCTCCACTGCCTTTTTGAATCCACCTGTTGCACCTTTGAGGTTGAAGAAACCTTATTTTTTTTTAAACTGACTCTCCAAAGAGTTCTATTTAAGAACTTGATGAGGTAATCAAAAGTCAGTAACCCAGAGCAGAGCGGGTCATGAGGAGAAAAAGAAGTTACGGATATTTTAGTCAGGTCACTAACCTGGTAGCTGATATTATTTGAAGAGACAATCTTTTGATATTATGAGAGAAAAGAAGACAGCACTGATGAAATGATTTTAATTTGGATGGAAAAAAGAGTTGCTGCATGAGGAAAAAAAAAGAGGAGTGGGGAAGAACAATGCTTCCCAGAACATTTTAAAGGAACTGTCTTTGCTTTTTTTTTTTTTCCTAATAAAATATTTTTTCTAATATCCTTAGCCATTTAGTGTATTGTTTAAATGATGCTCGTTGTTGGCTTGAATTTCAATATGTCTTTGTTTTATGGAAATAAACTCACAAAAACTTTTTTTAAAAAAGTAATTAAATTTTAATTTGAAAGTCACCTTTAACATAATAATCTTCTTTCCAAGTATTCATAGCATACATCAGTTTGCTTATATAAGGAAAATATTATCACCACCTTTGCACTTACGGTATATATAGACATAATAAATCCCACATATTTTGAGAAATTGAAAAAGTTCCCATTTGGAGGTAGAACATCAGACCATTTCTTAATATAAAACTTCTGGAGCATGCATACTGACTCTATTGAATCTCTCAATATCTAATATTCTTCATAAAACAATCTACATTCATCTTTTCATTTGGTTTCAACCATTCAGTATTCAACACTTTGATAATGGTTTCCAAATGATTTCCCCAAAACTCTGAGAAAGTCTTATATTGAGTTAAGGTAGCTTTACTCACTGAAATAAATATGTTAAGTATGTAAGTCATTGTAAAGTACATGCTCTGATAATAGTATAAAATGTTTACTTTCCATTTTTCTGTTTTGTCATATTTTTCTAGCTATGTTAGATTGCACACACATAGGCATTATAAGCAAGCAAGACATAAACATTAAATAGTTGTCTAGCAGACTCTCAAAGACACAGATATTTCTTCTTTTTTATTGTCTCAAGGTACACATCCCTTCATCTTTCCTGGCTTTATCAACTTAAAGATTTTTTTTGTTTTCAACTGTGACTAGGGAATGATGACCAAAACCATAAAAATTAACCTGGTATTTGCAATGCAAGGGATTAGTAAAACTTTTCCAGTGTAAACCCCTGTGATGTGGGGAGACCGTACCTTACCATTTCCATGAATCCAAGAATAGCAAAGTGAAATAGCTCCTGTAATTTTAAAATTATTTAGGCAAAGAAAAAATCCCAGTTAACAACTTCTGTTGCATAACCTTCAGGAACAAATGGCAACTTACTGTCCAGTAACCTTATTGTAATATGCACTGTATATAGGGGGATATATCTTTCTCTGTAGGGTTGGAAAAGGACACAGAACATTGTCTTCCACTATTAATCTATGGATTATCTACCCTACACAGCAATGTGAATGAAGTAGATGTGGCCAATTGGGGGATTGGATTCAAAAATGTTGACTTGAAGGCATCTTGGAGATAGCCACAGTTCTTTTTCTCACCATGGCCAGATTCTTCACTTTTTCATGTGATACTTTTGGTTCAGGATCTCAGAGAGCCTCCATTGCCATTTTCTTTTCCACAGCATTTCTTTTCTGGGGAAAAAAAAAAAAATGCTAAAAAAAAAAAGCTCCAGGGGTTCCCATTTCTCATTCCAGTATCATCATGCAGCTTTGAAGTCTTTCTTTTGCCATCTTCCCTGCAGTTCAGAGTTTGCCAGCAGCACTGTACCACACACTAATTCCCTTTGCCATGTGACAAATGAATGCAATAAACAAATTTCTTAAGGGATCATTTCTGCTCCCAAGCTGATTGTCTGCGGTAGTCTGTGCGGGGCCCATGCCAAGTTAACTTGTTTCTGACTTAAACTTCCTCCAAATAATACAGTTCAGTTGCTTTTTTTTTTTTTCTTCTGTGATAGAAAAACTTTGTAAATTACTGTTCAGCCAACCTTAGGTTGACTGGAGAAAAGACTGTCCCTTGCCTTTCTGGCAAAAATTCAATTATGGTTATAAAGGTCAAATCTAATCTGTTGCTCAGTCAGTCGCTCCAGACTTGTCTTAAGTCAAAGCATTTGCAAACATCACATTAAAACTGGGAGTGTAGCCTAGGCATGCCTACTGTTGCTCCTCTTTTTCACTCAGGAGTTTCTTTTGTATCTCCA
This sequence comes from Calidris pugnax, assembly GCF_001431845.1. Taxonomy (NCBI): domain Eukaryota; kingdom Metazoa; phylum Chordata; class Aves; order Charadriiformes; family Scolopacidae; genus Calidris; species Calidris pugnax. The sequence goes on from NW_015094509.1 coordinate 5,008,649, forward strand.
ACTTGGCTTACTTCCTTAAATCTGGTCATTTTCTCATTTCTTTCACTGTCATCTTACTGTTCATCTCAGTCCTTTCTTCCTTCTTCGGGACTGGGAGCAGATTGTTGTCCTAAATGTGCATCTCAAGCCAGCCCAGGTCCCTAATGTTACATATGACTGTTGGTCCAAAACCAGGAAACCTGGTTGCTGAAATTGCTGAAGCTCCAAATTTCTAGGTAATATGATGACTTAATGTAGTATCTCTTTGATAATAAAACATCAGAATGTACATTAATCTTGAAGTATGAACCTGTTTATCTAGGTTGAAAACGTTTTTTCAACTTCAGTTTTAATCAGGGATTCCCAAAAGCTGTTATAGATTTTTTTTGCACCCCCCTCCTTCTCCCCCCGGCTTCAGTTAAATATACTGGAACTCCTTTCTATTCAGTAAGGATTTAGTTTCAAAAATAAAAAATATATATATCTATGGATAATGTCTTGAACAAAAAACATTTATTGCTGAGTAGGACATCTTAAGCAGAGAATGACATTTTTCCTTTCACAATATGAAGCAGTATGGAAGAAAAAGAAAAACATGAAGTTAAGGTAGTGGTTGAAAATGAGGCAAAACCGTCTACGAGAGACAAATTCAATAATTTGGATATAATATTCTTTTAAGTGGTTGGTTATTTACCTAAGTCATTTATTCATTAGCTTCTGAATTTCCTCTATTCTCTTGTTTTCTTGGGGAAAAGAAATGACATCCCTCTTGGCTTTCTTATATTCTCTGATGTTTTGTTTCCCTGGAAACAATATTCATTAACATTCTCCATTTCCTCTTTTGTTGCCATTTTCTGGATACAGTGAGTATCCCAAACATTTCTGAAGTGGAATGTAGCAGAGGACTAAGAAAAGGCTACAAAATAGAAAATCAGAACCTTTGTTAACGATACAAGGCATAGTTAAAAATGAAACACAATAGAAAACATGACTTTATTTAATGTTTTCACATAACCTACACTGTCAGGAAAGTGTTCTAGGGAAAAAAAAGTGCGTGTGGGGAGGAGGCTGGACAACCTCTGTGCAAATACCTGTGTTTAATAGGCCACTAGATTTCAGATGACATTGCTGTTCCACACTGACACAGCTGAAATAGCTTTTCTGTTACTGTTGGCAGTAAAGTAAAATTGCATCCCACAAAGAACAATATGCATGTAATTGAAACTACAGATGTGTGAACTATTTGAAACTAAGTTCTGCTGGCTAAGAATAAGGTTTTTCTGAACTGGTTCAGGACCATCTTGAAGATTTTGTTAGCAATTCATAAATGTCTTTTTTGGGGGATTTTGCTCCTTTCCTTTCATCAGGTTGACATGTAGGGTTGGATTATTCTGCCCAAATTGAGATGTTTAACTTTGAATTGCTTAAGTCTGAGATGGTAACACACTTAAAATCACAGACAAGGGAAAGACACCTGAAAAGGGTGATTCATTTTATGCCAAAATACATATCTAAGATGAGCCAAAATGGGCACTCTGGATGCCTTCATTGTTCTCCATTGACGACAAAGGAAACCAAGCTAAATTCAAATTTAGTCATATAGTTTTAGAAATGTAAGTGAGATGGAATATATTTGTACCCTCTAGGGTACTCTTTTCTATGTTTTTTTCAAAAAATGTAATGTACTAAAAATTGCCACATCGTGTCTTAGTCTGGAACATGGCACTGCAAGATACACAGTGCTCCTTTTTCCATGGTGTTCCAGAAAAAGTGATTGCCAAAAGCCTACATTTAGGGCCGGGACCAATAAAGGATCACAGGTAGTACTGAGAGACCTAAAACAAAAATTACAATTATGAAATTTTTTGCTCAGCAGCTGTTTACATTTAGTTATCTTAAATTAAAATTTTCTATGTGTCTAGATTTTTGCTTTTATTAATGCATATGCTCACTGCTTGTGTGCCATTAGAATCTAATTTGGATTCCATAATTAGGTGGAGGCTGCAGGCACTACAGACAGATACTTTATAGTATCTATTAGAGAGTAATAGATGCTCTCTGAACACAAACACCTAACAGCTCTGGGTGCTACATGTCTTGTACTTCCATTGTTATTGTTATTTAAGATTACGGAATAAAGCTGTGGCATCAATGGTACTTTTTGTATGAAAGCACTCACTCCCGAGGTGAGAAAGCAGGTTCAAAATTTTCTACGCTTGAAAGGGTTCCAGTCCACAACTTTTCACCTCTCAGCTTATCAGTTCAGGAGAGAGATTTGTTTTATTTCTGACTGCAGCTATGTCGCTGCACAGACAATGCAGACCTATGGCTCCAGAAAAAGGGAGAAATGATCATGGGGTTATTTCCAAAGTATCTTTCTATATCTGGTTTACTAACTGCTTTAACGTGGAGCAAATAAGCATGCCTTATTGCCCTTCATGTAGGGTGTCCCGCAGGGGGGAAACGCACTCAATATGTACATTCAGATAGTGAGGCTCTTCAGAGGGTCACCATCGATCTGGATGTAGGATCTGCATGCTTCAGTGTCATTCAAGTCCATGAGACATCCACTTTCTCTCCCTGTGCATTTCTGTGCATCACTGACTCAGATGGCAAGTTATTCTGTTCAGTTTTTTCTACTCTAGACACGGCTGACACCAATTTTGTTTTCCTGTAAGGCTGCTGCATAGTTTTGGAAGGTTTTAGTCCAGTTCTTTAGGTATGTCTAATTTCTGCTCCTATTCCTTTGTAGAATAAAAGCAGAGAAACTAAATAGAAACACTTAGTGTTCAGAGCATCAATAGCACTGTGAAACATGTTTGAGAAGGAGGGTTTAATATGAGAGCATAGAGACCATTTATTTTTGAGGCAAGTACATGAAAAACAATCCAGTTATATTGTGAGATGAACAAGAGATAATGACAGATGCTAAGAGAAAGATTATTAAGATTATTAAGAAACAATATTCTGTATTTGAGTCCAAGTTTGCACCACTAGAGTACAATATTACATTTGGATAAAAGTAGAGTCAATGAAGAACAGCAAATCTTATTTCAAAATTGGAGGCTATAACAAGAAAAAGTGCTTATATTTTCATGATTTTCTAAATGAACTAGATGTATACATCAGGCTGTATAAAAGTATATCATAAACTAAGAATGCTTTCAGTTTTTTTAATACTTCTGTTCATATTAGATTCTGGAAGTTTTCATTGATTACATTTTTAAACACCTCCTAAGAAGGAAATAAATCTGTCATATCTTTTCCCTTCTGCCATAAAGACTAAAAATAAGTATGTTAGCGAGAGCTTTGTCACTGAAGTTTCCTTGCATTTTAGATATCATTACCCAACAATAAACCATTCTTTATTAACAATGGGATAGTGAATACTATATAATATGAAGAACATTATCAAGTCCACTGTGCTGAAGATATGTAAGATACACACCTACTTATTTTCAAAGAAAATTCTCAAATTTATGATGAAATTCTGGGGCACAACTTCTCTGATTTCCAGGTTCTCTTTAGCATGTCACAAATAATAATACTCTGTTTTGGGCAGTTTTCATTTAAATTACTGCTGTTCTTTTACATGCTGAACTTAAGATTACATTTTTTTAGCTCATAAAAATTTCCTAGGGGTCTTGGCTCAGAATTTGGGACCCTGTTGTACTTCACACGAGATGTCTCCATAGTGAAACACAGTCCTTGACCTTATTATAAATATCGGAGATAAAAAAAAGTGGAAGAAAAGGCACGAAGATGAGATTCCTCCAAGGAATGAAGGTGAGTTTCACAGGTCTGCAGAGAACGTGCAAGGAGCAGTGGCTAAGACATTGGGCTTTTCCCTGTTTTTGTCCTTGGCATAATTTGAGGAGGAGATGTAATTACAGTGGCACCCATAATAGGTCCAGTAAGATGACAGAACCTTTTAATATGTCCACAGAGTTAGCCGTTTTAGCCCTGTCTCAAGCTGTCCCCTCCCACCCCCTGCTCCAAAATGGCTGTTCTCAGGTCCTGAATTTCATGTTCCACACCTGCCACAGCTGGGATTTTTGTGGTCTCCTTTACATCAGTCTTCCCTAACATGCAAAGGGAAAAGCAGAAGTCACAGTCCTACCAAAGGCTTATGTAGCCAGCCCAATTCCACCTTGCTCCCAGCTGCCTTGGTCTTTCAGACAGTGTCTGTGCCCTGCGCCTGTAAAATAATAACCACAGCAGAGGCCCTTACTGATAGAAAGGGAGAAATGGAAATTATTTCTGGTTGTCTTGTAATAGATATAACAGAGTTTTACAAGCGTTTTCACTCCAACTACTGTACTACAAAGGAAAAAAAATGTTTCCACTATCTGGGAGGCATAAAATCACAGGGGTTACAAAAGGAAAATTAAGATGGAAATATGTATTAGGTCATCCATTTCTCTTTTATGTCAACACAATCATTTTACGCTATATCATACTGTCTCGGACTTTGTCCAGTTCCAAACAGTTGTGTTTTCACCACATCCGCAGGCTGACTATTCTAAAGATAAATTAAGCTGAATATTGGTGGTTGTATTTCTAGATTTTTGTTGTTGTTCTTCCCCCTCTTCCTGGGTTTATACCTGATCATTATGGTAGATGTCTTCTGACTGGAATACTAGATTTCTGTCTGAAGTTTACCTGTAAAAGAGTTGCTTTTTCTACCTTCAGTGTTGGCACTGGGCATGGTTTGCATAGGCGGCTCCTCTGCCACCATAATTACAGCTTCAATTTAAATTTCAGTGACTATATGCATTTTATTTGCTTTGCATAATTTTGCATGATGCCCGTCTCTGTTGCAGATCTGCAGACGTTGCCATATGTAGCACACTTATTTTTGAGATGCCAAGTGCCGTAACTCCCACAATTCTTTGCCTTAGTTTACTGTTTACTGGCTCTGGTAGGATTTTTGATTTTTGTTTTTAAATTAGATGCTCTTACTAGGAGCAAATTTTTTTTTTTTTTTTAAGTGAGAACCACACCATCTGTCTTTTCATTTTCTTCCCACTTTTTATTTGTAACTTAGAAGCTTCTACAAAGTTACTGATATTTTGCTCTGTTGTTTATGTGGAAGATGATCACACTGCAATCATTAATTCAGAACAATTTATTAATACAACTAATCTTATCTTTTATCAGACAGTATTGGTATAATTCCTGAAAATGAGAAACAGAATATTCAGCTTTTGTGACTTAAGCTGTTTTTTTGTAATTTTTCCATTCTAAAAAGCACCAGTCCTTTTTGTGCTTGTTCTTCAGTTCAAAGCTTCCTTCTTTCTGCTGTCATTATCCCACATGGATCCCATCATTATATACATGATATTAAATCTACAAAGACTTATATAAGTACATAGAAATTTTCTTCTGCTAAAATCACACACAGGTTCGGAACCACTTTTGGAAAGAGTGATTCTCTCTTGAATTCATGGTGATCTAGAACATCACATATTACATACAGGATCATGGGGACAGGGTAGAATGCTTTTTCCCTTTGAAGGAAATTTAAAATAATTAATTTGATAGTTTAATGAATAAACAGGAAAAGGAAAGGTTTATGATTTATTCTTCAACAAAAAGATGTCATGTGATAAATTCATCCAGAGGTGATCATCCACCATAAAAAATTGTAAGCATGTTTACATGCAGTAACTAAATACCTAGGAAAAAAAACACCACAGGAATGGCAACTGTGCAAATAACTATCTGAGAACCATTTCTCTAGAAGTCAGCGCAGAAACTTTATATTGACTAAATTACAATGTAGTTGCTGTTGAGTCATACACAAAGTGTTTAAATGACAATGGAAAAACATAAAATAGAAAATAGGTGAAACATCTGACAGAAAAATGTCAGGAATGGTGAGGTAGTCAAGAAAGATGAGTTTCTTTGCTCTTGAGAAAAAGTAAACAACAAGAACAATCATAAGCTTCTGACTTACCACAAGGAAAAGACAGAATATTTTGTTTCTTACAAGAAAAATAAATCTCATGGCTATATCTGAGTTGTGATATTGGAATTTTTCAGTATCATGAAGTCAAACATATCCAAACAAGGGCACTGTGACTACTCTGTGATGTACTGAGAACATTTTCTTGATGGAGTTAGTCCCTGGAAGGAGTTACACAGGAATAGTGTGGAAGGTGACCATACAATGTCTGGGAACAAACTGCTGAAAAGAAGATTTGAGGTAAATTCTAAAATGGTGCATTGTCTCTGCATAATCTCTTACACATTCATGGAGGCAAAATCCTCTTAAGAAGCATTGCCACACATGGCCTGCTTTGACAGGTATCTGTTCCTAAAAGTCTCACCTTCCATAAGGATTCAATTTCTAAAAACAGCAGAGAACAAAGCAAGAACAGAAACTTTCTGATCACAAAAGGAAGAGCTGAAAACTAACGCATGCATTCAGCTACTACAGGAGATTGCTCATGTGCAACAAATGTTCTATGAATGTGAATTTCCTAGATACAACAGTGCAAATGAATTTTGTGAAGGATCTGTTCTCACCTGGAGCTTCAGTTTACGCATTTCATTCATTTTGCATGTCTCAAGCATTCTGCAAACAGAAATACTGTATACGAGAATGGAAGTCCTGATTTATGATTTGTTATTTTTGCCACATTCACCTGTCCTAATGACATATTTAGAGCCTGACTTTTTTTTCTTTTTTTTTTTCTTTTTTTTTTTTTTAATTTTGTCTAAAAGATTCTTATGACATGGTAGAACCTGCTTGATTTATAAATGAAAAGTCAGCAAACAGGAGTCTTCTGTTGCTGTTTTGGCATACAAACTATTTATGAGCTAATTTTTCACATCAGTCCACACACCTCAAAAAATCTGTGCATGCTTATATGACACAAAAAAATTAGGGGATATTTGAAAAAATTCATTTAAACAGTCCAATGTAGAAAGACCAATACTGGGGATACTCAATAGATGAAAAGTTGTTGAGCACGTGGATTTTAAATGTTCTAGAATTAAGCATTAATCACACTCAGCACAAGTTTTACTGTACCTTTTTGGTCTACAACATGGCACAAAATGAAGTTCAGAAAATGGCCTAGATTCCCATAGTAAAATTCTTCAGCCATTATACCCTGCTTTAAGGCTCTCAAAGAAATTCTTTGGCTTTTGGGCAATAACTGTTTTTTTTTTAAATGACAGAATTATTAAATTGCTTTCAATAATTGAAAAGGAAGACTACATGAGTTATAGGAAGTCTCAGCAAAAGCAAAATCATATGATCACATTCAGTAAAATAAATTTACTTTATAAATACCGTATGTGTGCATTCTGTTGACCTTAACTTGTTGAGTTAGCATGAAAGCTACCGGACTGCAATTCTCTGTCTATTTATGGACAGATTCACAACTATTTGCACTGTCTAGAACTGCAAAATTATATATAGTTATATGCTAACTTTTAGAACACGGTATTTTTTGTCCTATTATCCAATACATATTTTTCGAATTAAATTATTGGTTACATCCTATGATTGTCATTCAAATCATTTCAGTGTTACTGAGTGTTACTCAAAGTAATTTGCTTGATTTATGATACATAGCTGACAGAGTACTTCAGAATATTAGCTGCATAAAACTGATAATGTATACATGCTAATACCTGCTGAAAAATTAAGTAAAGGGAAAATAAAATACTTTTATGCTCTACGATGTGGTTTCTATTTTGGCATGTACTTGGGAAATCTGATTCAGTGTAAGGATCTGAATACTCTATATTTTTAAATGGCTTTAGAAATTAGTTTAGACATGTTGAAAACAGTAACCCATGCCCAGAACTGCAGGGCTGATAGAGACCTTCTGTATCACTGCCTATATTATCCTCCATTATTGACAGAGGTGCCTGTTATTACAGGATTCTACTGCATTGTACGTAGTCATTTATATTTTAAAAATAGTTACACTTAATATTGCAAAACATTATTGCTCTGCTAGTTATTTCTTACTTTCTAATTTCCTTCCTTAATGTATATTTAGTACTAGTATAGACTCATGTCTTGTGTTGATATTTGGCCTTCATTTAAAAAGCTAACCACCTTTGGTTTTATGCCTCTGATGTACACAATAGACAACGATTACTTTCCTTTTCAGCTTTTGTCTTGCAAGACTAAGGAATCCAATTAATTTTATTCACAAAAGATTGAATATCAACTTCTCAGACCTTGTTATACTCTGAAAACGTGCAGGTAAGGTATGGCCATTGTGTGATCTGTTACTGCAGCATGGTTCATCTCTCACTTGATTCCAACTGAGAAGTTCCCATATACAGCAAAATAAATTTACCTTCTTTTGGTCAATTCTTCATTTTATTTTTATTCTTGATGTGCTCTCAAGATATTTTGCCCTCAGTATTCAATGTTCTAATCATTCACCTGTTTGAGGTCTTCAACTAAATGAGGCTCGCAAATTGCAGCAATACATTCTATTCTTTATGCCAAGACTATTAATAAAAAGCCCTACTATATTTCTGAGCAACATCACTAGTTAACCACCCTGTATCTAATATGTCCATTTTCTGTACCTTTCCATGACAATCTTCTCTTTAGTTAACTTCTTACATTTCTCTTTCTCATTTGTCTTCTTTAAGTAACAGCCTTTCTCTAGAAGTAGCACAAATACTTTGTTGATATTAAAAAAAAATAATATATATATATATTTTCTCTAAAAAATCAATTATGAGTGAAGATATTCAGATATTCAGAGCTCAGTTACAGCTGTAAGTCTGTAACAAGTGGTGTTCCCCAGGCATCAGTACTGGGTCCAGTCCTCTTCAATATATTCATCAATGACCCGGACGAAGGAATGGAAGGTACCCTCAGCACGTTTGCTGATGACACAAAACCAGGAGGTGTGGCTGACACCCCAGAAGTCTGTGCGGTCATACAGCGAGACCTGGACAGGCTGGAGAGTTGGGCAGAGAGAAACCTAATGAAATTTAACAAGGGCAAGTGTAGGGTGCTGTACCTGGGGAGAAATAACCCCCTGCACCCGGACAGGTTGGGGTGACCTGCTGGAGAGCAGCTCTGAGGAAAAAAATCTGGGAGTCCTGGCAGACAACAGGATGGCCATGAGCCAGCAATGTGCTCTTGTGGCCAAGAAGGCAAATGGTATCCTGGGGTGCATCAAGAAGAGTGTGCCCAGCAGGTAGAGGGAGGTCATCCTGCCCCTCTGCTCTGCCCTGGTGAGACCCCATCTGGAGTACTGTGTCCAGTTCTAGGGCTCCCCAGTTCAAGAAGGACAGGGAACTGCTGGAGAAAGTACAGCAAAGGGCCACAAAAATGATTAAGGGCCTGGAGCATCTCTCCTATGAGAAGAAGCTGAGGGACTTGGGTCTTTTTAGTCTAGAGAAGACTTAGGGGGGATCTACGCAATGCTTATAAATACTTAAAGGGAGGGTGTCAAGAGGATGGGGCTGGTCTTTTTTTCAGTGGTGCCTAGGGACAGGACAAGAAGAAATGGGCACAAACTTGAACATAAGAAGTTCCACCTAAACACGAGGAGGAACTTCTTTACTGTGAGAGTGGTAAAGCACTGGAACAAGCTGCCCAGAGAGGTGGTGGAGTCTCCTTCTCTGGAGACGTTCAAAACTTGCCTGGACAAGTTCCTGTGCAACCTACTCTAGCTAGACCCGCTCTGGAATGGGGGTTGGACTAGATGAACTCCAGAGGTCCCTTCCAACCCCATATGATCCTATGATTCTATATTAAATTGGCTTGACTTCTAGTAAACTAGCATTGGTTTGTATCTCATTTACTATTCATATAATGTGTTTAATTATTCTTTCTTTTAGTAATTTCTTCTAAAACTGTCATTGGGATGTAGAAACTTAAATTAACACATAAGCATTTGGAATTTGCTAGTAAAGAGGATAATCCATACTTGCTAGATTTGCTGAAGATGTTTAGCTACTGGAAAAAGTATTTCCTTTGCCTTTTAAAAGGTCTAGGATGGAGGATTTTCCCCTCTCCACATTCTTTGGATTTTTGAGCTGTACTGGGTAGGATCATTTCCCTAGTCTCATTCTCCTGAACCACCTTGCTTTTTCCTCAAGGTCAGTACCCTTGATTTAGTTAATATTTATTTATAAATAAATAAACTGAATATGAATTTAATTTTGTATCTGATATCTGGATATTGCTTATTGATTCTCTTTGAAGTATCTTTTTTTCCCCTTGATTTCTGCTTTTATGATTGATTTGACTGAAAAAGGGAAGCACTTTTGCAATTGCCAGTCTAAAACTTTTTTCTCCTGGAGATACCAGCAAGACTTCAGGTTCCAGTTAGTGATCAGGATGATGAAGAACTAACAGATTTCTGGAAAACGGCTAAAAAAGTTATTCCTCTTCAAATACTTGTATGTTTACTTTGACTAAACTGCAAAACCAAAATGACATCACAGAATTCATTTGGAAACTATGCCACAGTGTAACAATAAAAAATAAATAAATCATGAAACTTCTTTCTTCATTTATTGAATTTCTTACATCTCATTGGATCTTTCTTTAATCCTTATATCATCTCTGTGATGGCTATTGCTCTTTTAAATAAAAACCTTGCTCAACTGATGATTTAAAAACCAGGTTCACTTTATTGCTTCTCTTTCTTTTAATCTTTCAATGTATGCATACTTTCCTTGAGTTTCTGAGGACAGCTATTACACTTATCTTCTCTTTAAGTAGGTGTCCATATTGCATCACTTTTCGAATAGCACCAATGCCACAGTGCCAGAGATGGTGCCAACATGGAAAATAAATCTCCTGAGATGGATAAAATATAACAAAATATAAAAATTAAATCAAAATTTTTCCATGAAAATAAAAAACAATAACAAAATAAGCATATGTAGCTCTTGGTTTTGCCACAGACCTACATGGCACAATATGCAGTTATAATAAACAGTGGTTGCTCTGCCATAATACTTTCAATTTGAGAGTTTCTGCATTCAGCATAATCATTCCTTAAAGCTCACATGGTGTCTGTGAGGTTTTTTTCTGTGTTGACTGGAAGAAACCTAAGCCTTAAGAAAAGGGCGAAATCAAAGACCAAAGAACATACTCACTGTCACACCTTTCTGTTCTTCACTTTGGCACCAATTGACAGTAGCAAGTATCCGCATCACTGTATGTAAAGATACATCTTACCAGGTCTGAGTCTTAAGTAATGCACCTGTACAGATGCAAGAAGTATGGACAAAATTTGACTGTAGCTTTCCTGCAAGGAGGACTGCAGTCTTTTGAAACACAGAGGAAATCCAGCACAGAATTTGTATGGTAGAAGGAAGAAATTGAAAAAAAAAAGTATTCTTCACATATTTTAACTTTAACAAAATGAGGAAATAATTGGGTTTATCATGACAATTTTTCTCTAGTCTAGCATCTTCAATTTGTGACTGAGTAGGATCAATGTCTTAAAATAAACAATAGTCTACTATGTCAGATAGGTGCATGCGTAAGATGCATGCTGTTCATGCTAGAAGAGAACTGAGTAGTATGTACTGCTAAAACATTTTTGTTCAGCATATATTTGCTTCGAGTTCCAGCATTCATTAACCACTTGGTTGACAACTTTGATAAGAAATTTTTCATGTCAGCTACAATTGATGTTCTGGATTTAAATCAATGTGTTTTCATCAGTTCACTGATAATCTAGGTATAAGTGTGATCGATATAGAAGGACTTGGAGAAATCCATCTGAGGTCATTCATGTCAATCGGTATAGCTTACTAGAGGTATCATTTATAGTATAACTTTAAAGACTTATAATGACTGTTTCTAACAAAGTTTTGTCTTGAGTTGACAAGCATGGAAGAAAATACAGCTCTTTCTTCTACTGTTGCTTAAAATTGCACTGCATTTACTAGCAGTAAATACTAATTTGTGAATTATTTTTTTTTGTAGATGAACTTTTATATTGTTTATAAGGCATTTATGTCATATATTGCTTTAATTTTAACCTCTCATGCCCCAAAAGGCGAGTGGGCACACATACTCCAAACTCTCTTAATTTTTTGCAGAAAAAAAAAAAGTACAAGAAATAAAGACTTATTTAATATAATATGAGGATGAAGTGTATGGCTTGTAGCTCTGAATCTCTTAAGAGATCTTTGTATAGCTCTTAGAAAAATATTCAACCTTATCTTAAAGTGAATCACTGTATCAATGAATCTATTGACCATGCTGACATCTTATTTTAAGGTCTCTCTGAGACACCTTTTAGTAGATGATAATCATAAGAAATCATAAGCATTGGTACCATGTATCACAAAGTGATTTAGAAGACTAGCTTACACTTTTCAAGTGGTTTTGACCCAATGTGAACCTCAGGGAAAAAATTACTTCAGGAGGGTGACAGTTCTTTGCCACCCAGTAATCGTCTTTATTGATTTCTCTTCTGTCTTCCAAAGGTTTTATAGAGATTGCATTAGAAAAAAAAAGGTGTTATCTGTATCACACCATTTTTCCTACTGCTCAAAATCTTTTTCCCCCCAGAGTTTGAATTGTTTTGGGAGTAAGAGATTTCACCGAAGTCTTCATTTCATTATCACAGTTTCAACAATTTTTTTTTTTTTTTCTGAAAGCTGAAGCTGTTTCTGTGATCCACATCTTTAACATAAAGAAACAGCAAACTTCAAGCTGTGCACATGGTGCATTGACTGGGCTTTCACACCAGATGTTCACCTGCCAATCACATGTGAAGGGACCACATTGTGTCTTTCCTGTGCCGGGAGTGCAGACTACAATCTTTAAGATACTTAGTTGATTGATTCCTAGTTTCCTCGCAGAAAAAAAATTGGGAAATCTTGCTTTAGAGCAATATAAAACCAATTTAAAATAAATATCTAGCTATATCTATTTATACATATTTGATATCATTAACCACATTAAAAAAATCCAATAAAATATTGTGTGGCTTTTGGTTTTATTTTCATTTTTTAAAAACCTTAAACATCTCTTGTACCTTCCCCTGCTGGCTGTTAGAAAGAGCTAATGATACGTGAGGACTTTTGCCAGCTTCAGTCACAGTGCTTTAAGACCACTAGACTGAACGCTCATCAAATTCACATTCATCCCTTCCCCTCATTTTTCTGTTTCATGACAGAAAAAGAAAAAAAACAAACCTGTTATTTTGATTAGCAGCCCCCTAATGCGTAGCTGGGATGTGGGTTTCTCTGCAAGTCAATCAAAGAGGGTGGATCCAGTGCAATCCCTCAGGGACACAAGCACAACCTCCCAGCAATGGCTGGGCTTGAGCAGTTGTGCACATTTCTAACTGTCCACTCCTCACAAGAGAGATTTTCTAAATGCCTTTTGTGCCTAAGTGTTTAATTCAGATGCCTTAAGAGGCGTGTTTTAATTGCCTTGCCTGAATGTAGCCCGTGTCCATTCATGGGACTGGATTTCAGCAGCCAAGACCATTCAAGGTAAGTCGGCATGGTTACAACAACCACCTGGACACTGATACAGTCACAATACAGAGTGCCGACTCCTGATTTCCTGTCTTTTTATTCCTAACTGAATATCATATTGTGGGAGATTATCATCGGAAGAGTTCGATTTATTTTTAGTAGGGTTTATATGTGATTTAATGCATCTCATACAGAGATGCCTTAGGAAAGCAACTGGGGGATCTCTAAAGTGGCAGTATATTTGGAAAACGTAAAAAGCCCTCTTCATAGAATATACTTAAACTGTTTTTCCAGGTCATTAGGTTTATCAAAAATATATAAGAAAACAAGCTGGTTTTACTTCACATCTAAGTGAAATATTTTTATCTTTTAAAACCACTTTCTCTTCTGCTCATTTCCACTATTTACTGCACCACTAAGTTTATAAATTCAGTGGTCCTGGTTATTATATATTTTTTTTCTCCTACGTAAATTCTTTCTGGGGTTCAGAAATAAGGGAGACTGCTACAAGACAAACACACTGAGCTGGCGTATGGCTCGGGGCAATTCATCTACATTTTTCTGATACTATAAATCCCTATTTACATCAATTGAAGAAAGGTCAGCAGAGCTGCTAATGAAGTCTGCCTCGCTGCAGTCAGTATTCATTCAAGACACAGCTAGAACTGCTATCTGTCTTCTGCATAGCTCACTTCATCAGCTTGGCTGGCAGCTAATATTTTCAATGATAAAGAGTTTGAAGAGAAAACTTTTCATGCCGACCATTTTGGCTCTTCTAAATTAATCTTTTCGCTTCCATTTATGCATTGCCTTTATTTGCTCGCTATTTTTCATTTTCCTATCATGCACCTTGTTTTCTGACTTTCGTCTCAGAACAGCTGAATTTTTTAATAATCCTGACATCTGGAGAAGGCAATTCTTTCCACAGTGATCATCTGCCAAAAATGAAGCATATCTTATAAAAATTAGCCCAGCGGTGCCTTCAGAAATTATGTGTATTACATGTTCCTAATGGTGTAACAGCACCTGGTTTATTCCAGGTAGACTTTTCTACACATTATTTGTACAGGAGACAGAAAACATGGAATAAACTTTTCTCAGGTAGATCGCTGTTTGAATGGCATTAACTTTCTTTATTTTGTCATAAATGGATACATCTCGGACATCATAAGGGAAAATATTTACTAAGTAAAAAGAAGGCAATTGGGACACTGGATTTATTCAAAAGCATTAACTTGCAGCAATACCTCATTGTTATCCTGCTTTGTTGACCACAGCTGAAGATGATTGAAAACTCTGTCTACTGTTATAAAGGGATCTCGTTATGCAAATGGCATTGGACTAAGCTAATTTTTTCTCAATAGACGCATTGCTGACTGAGCTAATGAAAATATTGTTCTCCATCATGTCAAAAAGCCTTTCTCTCCACCTGTATAAATTGAAATAGTAGAAAAGGCTGCATTTCTTCATGAATTCTGGTACCTGTGGGTGCAGATGAAATCTGACAGTTTTTAAATCCTCCATATAAATGGGTAGTGTTGTTGTAGTAGGATGGTCAAAGGATACCAAGTGTTTTGGAAAAAATGGTCTCATAAACTGGGCGTGTAACTTCTAATTAGATGGGCTTTGTATCACAATTCACTAATTTCCACAACAATAACATATATTGAGCATAACAACAGTAAAAACTCAAGTGACACTAAACTGAAAAGATAGCATGTCTCATGCTTTAAAAAAGAATTTTAAAATCCTTTAATGTTGTGCTGAACTAATTTTTTATTCCCACTTCTTCTGAAAATATTTGGAACTGCTTTCTTCCTGAAGTAGTCAGGAAGCAAAAAATTTTGGTTTTGCTAAATAGCTACTAAGCCAATATAAAGTCCATATTCTGTGATATGGAGGTATGTTTTGTTTGAACATTGACTCTGATTTTTTGTATTATTTATTGACTGGCAACATCTTGTAAACTGATTTTTTTTTTTATTTTATTAAAGGCAGGGATAGAACACGGAAACTCAAATTGTCTTTAATGCAGTTTCACATGTTGCTGCTACTCTATGAACTCAATCCAGTCTTCTCACATTTTGTAAATATCATAGATTAAAAATTAATTTGATATGACAAAATTCAGAGAGAAGCATCAACTTTCCAATGGCCATTTCCACTGTGAATTACATTTCAAAGTAAAGTTTTATGGTAGTAAAGAGAAAAAATTATAATTATAGGCCACTACTCAGTATCTAACTGCACAGGACAGAATTAAAAAGTGATAGATTTTTTGCCATTTTCCAAGTTTAAAATCCTTCTAAATATAGAACAATACCATATTTTAAAGGACGCATTTTTCAACATTAAAAATACAGTAAGCATTTATATATGATCGCTTGTGGTCTATCTATAAAGGATTTTCGTCCATTAAAACATGATGAAACATGTTTTGAATTACCTTATATTTCTTTAAAAATACTCTCGATAGCTCCACTAGGATTTCACTTTCAGTTTTACAGCTGCTCTGAATCTTAACACTGACATCTATTATAAGAGAACTGAATTCCTAAAAAGTCACTTTATGCATAGCAATGTCACTGGCAAGATTTCACAACAAAACTAGACACAGTAATGACTTTTCTGCAGAAGAAGCAAAACTGAAAAAAAAATTCAAATACTGCTTTGGGTTTCCAGCTCTTTTAACAGTACCTGCTTGTTTTGACAGATTTTGATCATCAGACGATAAAAACAATCAAGTGAGAGGCCTTTCTCATGTAATTTCTTTTCGTGAGAGTAAATGGATTTTGGATAGAACCTTTGGTTTTTTTGCATAATTAGTGCTCCCCAGCCTTCGCTCTTTCTAGCACCCACTCAATGTTAGAATATTTTCATATTAATTTGAAGAATATGCTTGAAAGCCAGATGACATCTCCTGCTACACAAGCTTGAGAAGGCAATAATAATCACAAAAGAAGGAAAACCAGGAATACGCCCTATTAGGGTTTAATAAAGAGTAGGAGTCAACCAAAAATAAATAAATTCTGTAATTTTTATCCATCAGACAGTACTGAGACAAAACTGTGTGTCTCACCCAGTAGTGAGAGTGTGCATAGGTTCATTGACACATCACCAGCCACTCTCAAGCTGTCAGATCCGTTCAAACCATGAATAATATCCAGCACTGCTCCATGTGGCAGCAGGGAGCCAGCGCCCTAAAGGACAAATTATATTTGTTTCTATTTCCTAATGATCTGCTGAAGGAGCTGATCCTGGAGTCCTGAGAGCTTTTCTCACAGCATCAAAAGCAGAAAGCTGAAGAACTGTTTTTAGTTGCCTGACCTTTGAGGGAAAGAGCCAGGCCAGAATAAGTCTGTGTTTACATTTCCCAGTCAGGGGAGGAGTGACAAGATTGGTAAGAGTGTTAGAAGCATCAATTCTGCAAATGTGAGGAAGCCGTCTGGTTTGCATTATGTTGACCACTATATAGAGCTCCATTTCTTGTTGCCTTTTTTCCCCCCTGGGAAAATTGTTGCTTGCTGCTCAGCAATGATGGAGAAATAAAGGAAAGCTGAGTAGGATGAAGTGTGTGAGAAGGACTGACATGGTGAGGAATTTCACAGTACAGGCTTAATGAAAGGGAACCTTGGTGTTCAGCTGATCCGGAATCAGTGCCAGGTTCTGATGTAAGACTTTGAAGATTACATTTTACATTCAGAAATCAGCAATTTCTTTTTTAAACCATGGTAGGAACACAATTTGGTCCTACCCATAGATACTGCCGATACATGGTTTAAGCCTTTGGTATGTTTATATTGAGGAGACCATTGCTTGAGGCTGTCACTAGAAAGAGTCCTGCATTTTGGGTGGATCTCAACAGCTTTTCTAGAGTCTTTTTATTCCCCTTTTCCCTAACAATGTCAGATGAAGCAAGATCAAGGAGGATGTTAAAAGGTTGCAGTACGCTGGAGCTCTTATAGTGGTGGCCATTATTGTACTGCTGTGAACAAGTGCAAAAGCATAAATAAAATAAAGACTTTACCATGGTCCTGAAAGAATTTGTGGTATTGGGGTAGTTGCAGAGCTTCCCTATACAGTGTAAATTGGTGGCTTATAGAAAAAACATTAAATATGAAGTTTAGATGTGGTCTGTAGCAGAACTGCTTCTCAGACCTCCCTGCAACAATGTTAGTGAGTGATTTTTTTTTAGATTTCTCCTTCCAAACATTTGATTTTTTTCTTGATCAAGGTTACTTAGAGCCAGCTGTTGTTCTGCCTTGCGTTTGCTGAGATGGCACTGGTTTCATCTTTGTTCTTTCAGTTGCTCACATCTCAGTAAACTACTCCAGTTTCCAAGGTCAAACACATCAGGATCATGCTGAAATAATTACTCATTCTGAAATAATGTATTTGCTTCCGAAATACATTTTTCTGTTTTCCTTTTATATCTGTATTTCTTTGATTTGGTGGCCAAAACCTTCCTTGTTTCTATAACTAATGTGACTCATTGAAAGTACTCTTCCTCTTCTTGCTTCCTTGGAAGCCACATTTGGACAGACTTTAAGCAGATCTCATTTTCTAAGGATACCCTTTAGTTTTTAATATTTTCTTTGAAATGTTATAAAAGAGAAGTTAAGTCAAATATCCTGATGGACTGGAACAATATTTAATAATGACCTGCTTCTATTTTCTTGTAATGAGAATCATTAAACAGATGGCGAAAGTATTAAACTTGTCACTAAACTAATTTATCATTTCTCTATGGAAAGTCTCCTGGAGACCTCTTTCAGGCTCAAAAGTCTTATTCTTCCATGTACCACTATGTGAGGCATCTGAACAGGAGAGATCTGTTATTTGAAGCTCACATGACTCTCTGGATATATGGCAGTCCATGAGAAGCTCAACGTTTCTGCCGTAAGGATTTATTATTCATTATTTACACTTGTTAACTTTAAGCTGATTCAGATCCTACTACATTCAAGGACACCTTGAAAACTCCTGTAAAAATGCAATACTGTAAAAAAAAATGCTGTGATTCTTTAGATAGCAGAAATGTATTGAAAGTGAAATTTAAACAGTGACATAATACATGAAAGCTGGCAAATTAAACTGAACAGTTGCACAGAAATGTTTAGTTCATCTGTTTCCACACAATGAAATTCTTTGCAGTGATTTATCTGCAAGCGTCTCCGCAAGCCTGTAGCTCCAGTTGTACGTCCTACTTTTGATTTTAGCTAAAATGTCATTTTAGGTGGAGAACAGAAGGAAATATTTTGTTTTGGATCATGTGTGCAGCTGTCTTGGCAGCAAGGGGACTTATGCCTGCAAAAAGCAACCTCTGTAAATGGTTTATAACAACATCCTCTCCTTGGACTGAAGCATCAGCCTGACCTTTCAAGGGCCAGGTTCTAGCATGTTTATTTCCCCTGAGTACTATCTATCCAGGCTCCAACACCGAGCTCAGTGTGGATGCCGATGGCTACAGCAGAGATGAAGCTGTGTTTATTCAGACCAGGTACACTAAGCTGGAGTTACTAAATCCTATATCCTAGTTGTTATTCTCAAGGGCAGTCATCACTTACAGCTTCCCCTAAATTCACTAGAGTTTATGAATGCTCCACAGCTCCTGGAAATCATCCCATGTAAATTTAATTGCCAAAACAGGCCTTTAGAAACCTAATGTTAGGTACTCAGAGTTGAAAAATTTGACAGCAAAATCTATTTTGATGTAGGATGTTTTTTTAAGTTTTAAATTCCAGTAAGTCTAAGGGTTTTCTCACACATAAGTTACCTTTTTTTGTTGTTTAGTGCACACTGAAAAGGAAAAAATAGCTGCTTGTATTTCTAGACATTAAATAATGCCCTGTCTACTAGGACGCTTAATAAAAAAAGATATCTTTTTGATGGCTTTGGAGATAAGCCCTGTGTGCTTTAACTCTAGAAACTGAATAATCAATTGTTTCAATGGGCCTGCTGCTCACATTTATTTTTTTTCCAGGGGAAAAAAGTGAATAGTTTCATTTTTCACTCACAAGGAACAAAGGGGTTTCAGTGCACTGAGCTGTGCAGCTGCCTTACCTTCCTTTGTAGTGAAAAATTTAACACAATAGCAGGAAGAAGAAAAGTGAGATTAATTTTCATTCTAATAAAAATTCAAGTTCAGGCTTCCACTCAAGTATACAAATGTTCTGAAAGGGCCACAACTGAGGACAAATATTTCTAGCTTACGGTACGTATTTTCAGACTGTTGGCTGGTTTGTGTATGAAGGGAAAGAAAGTGGAAGGACTTGATTATGAGAGAATAAAGCACATCTTGGTGTTGCTTTCAGAAGTTTTGGGTTCGTACTCATTCCCTACAAAGAGGTTGCATTATTAACTGCCTAATGGTTCAACAATGCTGTCACAACATTCCCCAAAATCTCTCTGTGAAATACTGAGACGCTCAGGAATCCTAATTGCTGTGAAACGAGGCTGAGGCAGTTGTCTAAAGGGCAGGTCAAGTTTGATCATTGCAATTCACAGCTCAAACTGGCAATTCCAGTCACAAAGCATAAAAGGAACAGGAACCAGTAACCAAAAAAAGTCTATAGAACAAACAGCAAGTTTCAGAAAAGCATTTGTAGAGACCTCTTTTCTGGTTGACCACCAATTCCCAGCTGAGTTCGGAATGGACTAGGTGGGATGTCAAGGAGTAGTAGAAAGAGCCCCTGACAGACATTAAGGTGAGAATATTTAAATGGGCACATAAAGACATATTACCTATCTTGTGGGAATGCATTCTTTTAAAGCATTATTTTGAATTTTTTCTTTCCCCCCCGCCCCAGAATGAAGCAGAGTAAACCTTCTGAACTGCTTGTCTTCCACTGGAAGTACAAAACTTCTGTACCTTTGTAAATGGAGTTAATTTGGAAATCACCATATCCTGAGTTCTAAAATGTACAGATACCACTTATGTGGCAAAGTAGGTAAGTGGTTTTTACAGTGTACACCTTTATATGCTGGAGTTTCCCTGTTGTGAGAAGGAATTATGATGCATTTGTTTGTTTATTTTGCATTCATTAGATGTTTGAGGGAGGTTTCTTTCTGCTTTTGCTGAGACATGATCCTTGCAAAAGCTGTGCTGTCTAAGGGATGAATTGACTAAGAACAGTTTCCTAAACCCTTGTCCAGAAAAGCAAAGGATTCATTTAATCAGTAATTATGCTATTTTTTTTTCTGACATTCGACTTAAAACCAGCACTATCTTGGTGATTTTTTTTTCAACTATTTCTATCGGTTTTCTTTTTCAGCTACTCTCAAATACCATCTTAGTGCAATCTAAGATTATTACCACTGAAAGATAAAAGCGCAAATTCCGTTTTTTGCTTTTTCTTCTCATTTTCGTTTGGAGAAAAGTTGACCTAAAAACTATGTGCCATTTACACCTTCTTGGTTTTGTCGAAACTACTGAGCTGGTGAGCTTTGCAAGGTCTGCCTACAGCCCTGGTCCCTTGGGTGCCAGGTTATTGGAGGCGTTATTGCTCCGTCTTTCCTGTGTTGGTGGTTGAGTTTGCTCCAGTGAAACTCAAGGCCGACTGAGTTTGTAGTCGGATATTATCCTGATGTGTAGTCAGAACACAGCCAAAATATGTACCCACACCAACAAGCTGGGAAGCTCAGCTGAATCAAACCTCATTTAGACATATGTAATGAAGACAGTAAATACACCTTATGAAACAGGACTTTCCTGGTACCTGAAAAAACTTGGAGCAGTTATTTATGAATGTCTATGACTAATACATCCTCATAAGTACAGCAATACTCTCTAGCAATGTCCTAAGGCTGAGTGGTATGGCAGAAGTATTCTCAATTGGTTGAAGGTTGCTTAGGTACCTCCTCCAGGGAACGAAATTAGAATACTGCAAACCCACAGTTTTAATTAAAGCCAATTCTGAGAAACAGGGAACCACAATTGGCTTCCTGTCATTCTACCACCATTCCTTTACTACCTCTGTTCTACCTCTCCTTCTGTAAATTCTACAATGTTAAAAAAATCAAAAGTTTTTGAAACTGTCTATGTCTGTCTTAATTTTTGCAAGCAATTAAATGCCTTTTCTGAGGGCAAGAGAGATCAAGCCATGGAAGTTGTTAGTTAAATACAGGATCTGCAAAGAAAAATGCTAGTCTCTAACTCTGTATATTTTTATATCTCTTGTAAGCGTGAAATTTGGAAGTGGTACTCAGAGAAACCACATACTAAGTTCATGATCCTGAAACATAATTCCCTTTTACTGTAAACAGCTCTGTGTGCTGACCCTGAGGGAAAAATAGATGTGGTGAACCCTATACAGATCTCTCAATTTCTGCTTCAGAGTATATATAAAGCCTAAAACCAGTATATGACAAACAATAAAGAAATCATGCAATATGATAAAATACGATGACAGACAGTTTATCATTTGAATGATACAGATTAGACATTACTTTCTAAATAGGGTACTGAGGAGCTCAGACATCTGAACAAGTCTTTTCATTTTTTCTGATTCACTGTTATGTGATCTGGTACAACCTTATAGTCTCATTCACCTGCTAAACCTGGTATTATAAACAGGTTTGCCAGGTTAGCCTATCAGATGTCAAGTAGGCTTATTAACTAAAGTATTAATGTCTTTTTAGCTTAGAAAAGCTTTTAGTAGAAATCTTTTAGTAGAAAGAAAACCTTAAACTTTTTCAGCAGTCTGAATGGTACGTTCATTCATTTTTCTTAAAGCACAGTTTATAAGCAAGATATTTTTCTCTTCCATTTTAGTTATATATTTCAAAGGGGATTAATTTTTTTTGTAACTATCTCACCTCTGCTTAGCCTGGGTATTTTTTTTGTCATCTTAAGCTTATTGATATCAAGAAAGCCTTGCTATATCTAGTGAGGAGGTTGATGATTCCTACTATTTGTTTGAAGAGCATATTAGAGACAGATGATGAAAAATACCACAAGATTTCCTGATCCAGAGAAAAGGATGAACATTACTTTGGTGATTCCCTGTGGAAATGCTGATATTTAGAGAGCTTTCTGTGTAATAAATGTAGGAGATAGGAAAATCCCTTAGTAGAACATCAAAGCCTTTAAAATTGAAAAAGAAAACTCCCTTTAATTGATCGTTCTGTGGCTGGTCATATCAGGGAAGCTATTTGTGTCTTTCTACCTGTTTTACTTCCCCCCTTCTTTCTTCCAACAAAAGCAAAACTGAATTAAGGGAAAGGACTTTGGCAGAATATGGAAGGGCAGAGGCCCTTCTGGGTATCTTGTCAGAAACTAGATAAGCAGAAATCCTGCAGGAATCCTGGCTTCCTAAAATGGATCAAAACTGTCATCTTGATGTTAAACTCTGGTTTAGTCCTTGCCATGAAATGATTGAATACACAGTTGCTGCTGTGAAGGCAACATCTTACTCAGTGAAAGTAAGGCAGCAATATCTGAGCTGCCACAGTCTTTCCCTATATATAGTGTAATTGACTACTGGTTCTCAGATGACTCCAAATGGTATTTTAAAATCAAAGTTGACTTTTAATGGTGAGTTACAGTTGCCAGATATATGTGGTATGGCCTGTCCTTTTATCTCTCCTTTTCTCTTCAATGGAATTCTTCCTGTTATACATTCTTTTCATATTTCTTTTTTGCTCAATCATTTTCTAGTGAGATCTCTCATTACTATTCCATTTTTGTTGCTATTCTTGTTAGATTATTATAACAGAGTGTCCTGGTTCGAGGTAAAACAGAACCAACTTTCTGTTCAGTAATTTTACTTCTTAACTAGGGCTCTTCCAACTCTCTGAAATTAACAGCATATTGTGCAGAAAAATGTTCACCCTTAGAGTGATAAGAACAATGTTTGTACTTCATGCCAAGGAAGGATGTGCAGAGAGGTTCTTGCTTATATTTATTGCTATAACAACCAAGGTCAGCTAATTTCATTATTTGCCCTGTTGGAGGGTTGGAAATGGAAAAGCATCGAAGGGTCACACCTGTGAGGAGGAGTGGACAGGAGAGGTGACCCAAACCTGACCAACAGGGTATTCCATCCCATCTGCCCCATGCTCAGTATAAAAGCTGAGGGATCAAAGGGTCAGCTCTCTTTCTTCAATGGTCAACATCCAAAGAGGACCCTGTCAGTTCATCTGCCTTTGATCCCCATCTGTGTGTTCCTGACTCCAGAGCTGGAACCCAGTTCCCATCCATCCCTGAGTCCAGTCTGGGACTTCCCCAGTGCCTGCCGGTGTATGTTATCCCATATCTTGATATGGGTTTGCATATATTGTATTTATTTCATTATTTTCTTTTTATTTTATTATTAATATTTCATTAAAGTAGTTTAGTTCCTTCTACACTTGTAAATCTCTGTCTCTCGTCCTCCTCTCCTGGGAGCGAGAGTTGGGGAGATCATCTGTCACTGTCATAGGCCAATTTGGCCTAAGACAAATAGATACTAAATGACACATAGACAGTAAATTCTCTGTTTACATATAAGGATCTTCTTTAAATGCAAATTAAAATCATTCATTGAATATTTTACATATTTTTAAAAAGCAAAAGAAAGAACTAGACATTGATATTACCACTGATAAAACTGTATGTAGACTACTGCTGAAAAACATTGCTGTGACAGCACTGAGTGTTTAGCTAAAAGCCCCCAAATTGTTTTGCTAATGCTCTTGCTATCCACAAGGGATCTCATATGCCAGACAGTAATAGTTCCCCCTGTTGCTCTTCTTAATTATGGTTTCTCATATGAATATGCCCCCTAATCAGAAAAGCTTTTAGATAGATTAGATTGGATACTGATTACAACCAGAGAGACTGCAAGAAGTTCCATGAAAGTTCTTCTTATTTATTCATCTAGCGCCATAACTGGGAGCAGACCTGCTGTGTCTGTGAGCTCTGGGTCACCAGGGATCCAGCCTCTGCTGCATCAGCAATTTTCAGTTTGAAAACCTACCAGCTGAGGTGGAAATAAGCTCAAGGCTGATTAACAGACTGCATATTTTTCCAGCTTCTTGAGTGTATTTTGCCACCAGTACTGATTTCCAAGCCACGGCTCACAATGCTAAACTTTTTTAGATAGAAATCTAACTGATATAAGGTTATAACTGATAAAAGACTTAAGGTGAATTTTCTTTATATCAAAAGATGGAGCATGATTTCTAAGTTCTCTTGCTTTTGTTTGTGCACAATTGTCCTTGCTTCAGGAAGGATCAGGTAGCAACTTTGCTACAGGATAGATTCTCCCAAATGACTCAGAATGTTGATGACGGTCTGTAGGGAAGGTGTATGAATTCCACAAAGGTTTAAATATTATTAAAAAACTGACACAGTTTTGATGCTTTCTATATATTTCTATATTCAGGTATATCCCTGAGATTGGTAATGCCCGGTCTCTTAGAGTCACTCAAAATTCACAAGTCTATATAATTAATAATGTAATCTGTATTGAAGCTTCAAAACCGGGTCTCAAACAGCATGCTCTGACTGCAGAGACATAGTTTCTTTTAAAAAACTTCTGTCATCTTAAAGAAACCCTGATTCTGGAATCAAGATGAAAAATACCTAAATATCAATTATGTTTCTTAAGGAAAAACACAAAAGCTATCTTTCAAAGCTAGGTGGGCAAATGAAAATGTACTCTAAACCTAGTCCATTGCTATTAGACGTACACACAGAGATCATCTAAACTCTCTAAAGAAAAGACAGTTCTGTGTTAAGATAAAAGGGGAAAAAAAATCATTCTTCAATCACAGCATTGGCAGCAGAAAGGGTTCTTTGACTTTCTAGGAATCAGATAGATCTGAAGGATTACAAAGAAGAAGGAATGGGTAGGCAATTGCAAGATTCCTTCTGACTAACAGAAAGCAGGATGAAGAAGGTTCTGGAAATGAACTGCTGGATAAAAATAAAATGAGGAGTTTGGATTTTGGAGCAACAAACCACTTTCAACAAGAAGAAGCAGCTGTGAAATCTGGAAGGTCTCCATCTCAGTCAAAGGAGAATCAGCCTCCCTAGCCAAAGTGATCAGGGGAGTGCTAAATTATCTGCAAGGGGAGAGAGTGGAAAAGAGGTAAAAAAATAACAATTCCTTAGCATAAACTCAAGATATGGAGAAGAAAATTAATTAAAGCACTGAAGGAAGCAAAACAAAGAAATCCTGGACTGTCTATACTAGCATAAAGAACCTCGGCAACAACAGAGAATATTGTGTTGTCAGTCAACTATTTTCTATTAATGTGATAGCATGTGAAATCACAATGTGGTTTTCTTGATAGATTGGAGACATGAAATCACTTGTTCCAAAGCACTAAAGGAGGATGGTGACATATTGTGTTGAAAGAGGTACCCTCTAGCTATGTATATAGTAGTAAATTAAACAATGCTGGGGAACTTTTCTGCATGTTGGGATTTCATTGTCCGTACCGCTAAGAGGTTAGAACAACCCCTAAAGTGGTTCTGGCCTGCATCAACCAGCACTTTTCCAACCAATTCCCTGGCACACTATGGATGTTAACATTGGACAGGGACCACTCCAAATAGGCAGTTTGTATGTGGTCACCCTGTTTAGAAGGTAAGATAAATTAATAAGAACATGGGCTCTCCAAGGAAAAGGTGGGGGGGAGATGGGGGGGATGGGGCAGGAAACAGACTTGATTTGGTGCATTTTAAAATATGAGTGGTATGTGATAAGCTCTCATTCTCTCACTGTTGAAATGCCAAAATTATAAATTATTTTCATATCTTAAGTGTTATATCTGAGAATAGCTCTTTCTTAGACTTATATTGATATACAAGGAAAAAATGATCACAGAACTTGTGCTTATTTAAGAATGTAAGTTTTGGAAAAAATAGAACATTTTTACAACTAGTAAGACATATAGAATAGAATCATAGAATCGTCTAGGTTGGAAGAGACCCTTGGGATCATCGAGTCCATATGTTGGCACAGGCATTGTACCTGTACACACATCCATATGTGATTTTTTTTGTTTCTTTTGTTTTTTTAAGTTGGGGGGAAGGATGGCTTTAAAAAACTGTAAATAGTTATATGATAAATCAGCTGGAAAAAAAGTTGAAAAAATGTCAATGATATCTGGGAGAACTTAATGTATGTTACACTACATGTGCCAAAACCATAATCAAATGGTTAAGAAACAAGACTCCAATGATGAGTGAAAAAACTAAGTTGACAGGTTTTTTTACTTTCTAAAGGTGAATGAGGAAAACAGCAGAAGCTGAGGTGAGTGATTATAAACCAAAACTTAATATAAACTGCATAAAACTGAGAATGGAAACAAAAGGACAGTAGATTCACGTCCAGGTGAGGACAACATGAAAGACTTTATAACAGTAAAAGAAGAAAAGAAAACCATTAACTGGTGCTAGTACATTACTCAGTAGAAAAAGGGTAGAATATAAAGTGTTAAAGGAGAGGAATCAGCAAAGTTAAGTGAATGTATAGTAATTACACTTTTGGGGAAAAAGGCCAGATAGAGTGGTTTTGGCAAATGGTAATCATGGTCTTTCTATTCCAATAAGAAAATCTTAAAACCACCCATAAATGTTGATTAACTTTAAAATTACTGGGAACTGGTAGTCTGGACATTGTCTAGGAGGACAGAGGAAGTTCAAGATGGTGGGGATTCTACCATACAGAGAGCAAAGGTAAAGTGTGCAAAGCAGGCACACACAATCATCTGAGTAATGATCAATCTGTAAAGATGACTGTGTTCTGACTGAGTAAGACCATAAATCCATTCTTGTTCTAGGACATACTGGCTCTTCTGTCACAATTATAAAGGCCAGATCTGGGGCCATCTAAAGGGACTGGGGGTTGCAGCACTGTAAATTTTTAATAACTATCTGGTCATAGCATCTTAAACTGTGGTAAAGTAGAAAAAATAAATTCTTACCATTGAAATATAGAATCATGGATAGTTTGCATTTGAAGGGACCTTTAAATGTCATCTAGTCCAACCCCCCTGCAATAAGCAGGGACATCTTCAACTAGGTCAGGTTGCTCAGAGCCCTGTCCAACCTGACCTTGGATGCTTCCAGGAATGAAGCATCTACCACCTCTCTGGGCAACCTGTGCCAGTGTTTCATTACTCTCAATTAAAAATTTTCTTCCTTATATCTAATCTAAATATTCCATTTTTTAGTTTAAAGCCATCACCTGTTTTCCTATTGCAACAGGCCCTGCTAGAAGTTTGTTCCCTTCCAGGAATGAAGCATCTACCACCTCTCTGGGCAACCTGTGCCAGTGTTTCATTACTCTCAATTAAAAATTTTCTTCCTTATATCTAATCTAAATATTCCATTTTTTAGTTTAAAGCCATCACCTGTTTTCCTATTGCAACAGGCCCTGCTAGAAGTTTGTTCCCATCTTTCCTGTAGGCTCCCTTCAAATACTGAAAGGCTGCAATAAGGTCTCCTCTGACCCCTCTCTTCTCCAGGCTGAACAACCTCAACTCTCTCAGCCTGTCCTCATGTGAGAGCTGCTCCAGCCCTCTGATCCTTTTTGTGGCCCTCCTCTCGGGAGACAGCTCCAACAGATCCATTTCTTTCCTGTGCTGAGGACTCCAGAGCTGGATGCAGTACTCAAGGTGGGGTCTCACCAGAGAGGAGTAGAGTGGCAGAGTCACCTCTTTCAACTTGCTGCTCATGGTGCTGGTGATGCAGCCCTGGATACATCTGGCTTTCTGGGCTGTGAGTGTACATTGCCTGCTCATGTCCAGCTTTTCATCCACCAGTACCCTCGAGTCCTTCTTTGGAGGGCTGCTCTCAATCCCTTCATCCCTTAGCCTGTATTGACATCAGAGGTTGCCCCGACCCAGGTACAGGACCCTTCACTTGGCCTTGTTGAACCTCATGAGGTTCACATGGGCCCACTTCTCAAGCCTGCCCAAGTCCCTCTGAATGGCATCCCATCCCTCAGGCCTGTCAACCAAACATCAGCAGGGTGTCATCTGCAAATTTGCTGACGGTGCAGTTGATCCCACTGTCTATGTCATTGATTCAGATATTAAACAGTATTAGTCCCAATACAGACATCTGAGACACATCATTTGTCACCAGTCTCCATCTGGACGTTTAGCTGTTGACCACTACCATCTGGAATTTGATCATCTAACTGATTCCTCATCCGCTGAATCCACCCATCAAATACATATATCTCTGATTTAGAGAGAAGAATGTTGTCAGGGACTGTGTCAAAGGCCTCCCTTGTCCACTGATGTAATCACTCCATCATAGAAGGCCATGAGGTTGGTCAGGCAGGACTTGCCCTTGCTGAAGCCATGCAGGCTGTCTCAAATCACCTCCCTGTCCTCCATGTCCCCTAGCA
Source organism: Calidris pugnax (assembly GCF_001431845.1). Taxonomy (NCBI): domain Eukaryota; kingdom Metazoa; phylum Chordata; class Aves; order Charadriiformes; family Scolopacidae; genus Calidris; species Calidris pugnax. Next base: position 5,037,427 of record NW_015094509.1, read on the forward strand.
TAGCTTCTAGGAGGATCTGTTCCATGATCTTCCCAGGCACAGAGGTGACGCTGACAGGTCAGTAGGTCTACCCTTTTTTCAAAATGGATGCAATGTTTCCCTTTTTCTAGTCATTGGGGTCTTCACCTGACTTTTCAAAGATCATGGAGAGTAGCTTGGCAACCACATCAGCCAATTCCTTCTGTATTCAGGAACATCTCATCAGGTCCCGTAATATTCTGCATGTTCAGATTTCTCAGGTGGTCACAAACCTGATCGTCTCTTACAGTGGGAGAGCTTTGCTCCCCCAAGTCCCCGTCTTGCAGTTGATCCACTCAAGAGGTGGAAGGAGGTTGCCAGTGAAGACTGAAGGAAGAATGTGTTGAGTACCTCAACCTTCTCTTCATCTGTTGTTACCACTTTGCCAGTCTTGCTCACCAGGGCAGGTATGTTTTCTTTGACCTACCTTATCTAGTTAACATGTCTGTAGAGGTCCTTATTATTATTCTTTCCTTCCCTTGCCAAGTTCAGCTCCAGCTGCTCCTTGGCCTTCCTGACCCCATTCCTAAACAACTGGGCAGCACCCCTATCCTCTTCCCAGGATACCTGCCCCTGCTTCTTTCCATTGCCTGTGCATTTCCTTCTTGCCCTTTAGTTTGACCAGCAGGTATCAACTCAGCCATGCTGAGTTCTTTCCTTTCTTTCCTCATTTCTTGCACCTGGACATCATTAGTTCTTGCACTCTGTGGAAAGTATCCTTAAAGGTCTATTATTCTCCCTTGCCCCTGGAGGCAGTTTCACAGGGGGTCCTATTGACTAGCTCCTTGAAGAGCTGGAAGTTTACTTAGAGCTGTGTAGGTATTGGGCAGCGTGGCATTATGCAGACCCCAGACCACCAATACAAATTGATTGGACCATTTAATAAGTTCAGTGCAAGATGTATTTAAAAAGACCAAGTACAAATTATTGATTTTGGAACAAGGGAAATCACATTTGAAGAACATAGATGCTGAGGAGGTACTGACTTTTTTTTTTTTTTTAAGTTAGGGTTTAGAAGCAAGGTTCAGGGTAATACGAGCTATAGGTATGACAGTCTTGTTATTAATGTTAATGAGACCAGTTTAATATCTAGGATCTGTTTAGTTAGCAATATGAGGTAGTAGTAATGAGCTTATATTAACACTGTTTGGCACTGATCTGATGGTTCCTTGAATTCTGTGTCCAGGTCTGGTGTCCACATTTCAAGAAGGATATGTTTACCATACTAAGAGTCCAATCAAATGCTCAAAGGAGTGAAAGAAAAGTCTTAGAGTAAGAAAACTGAGGAGCTCCACTTGAGTAATTAAAAGGTAAAAGTTGTGGTAATTCAGTCACAGTGTAAATATACCAGGAATAGGATCTGAAAATTGATGATATGGTGTCACAGCCCATAAAAAAAAGGTTTAATGGCTCGAAGTAGAAGTTACCCTAATTCAGTTGAGAAAGATGGCTTCTACAAGTTTATCTAGCATCAGATACCTCACTAAGTCAGTGGCAGCTTTTCTACATCTGGAAACTTTAAAACAGAGTTGAGGTGGGCTTTTTTCTTTCTGTAATTATTTCTGAAATTTTACCACTGCTTCAAACAGCTTATCTTTTGCAGGATGTCAAATTAGCGTGTCACGAAGAGAGAAGTTGCAACCTCCTGCACAGGAGCTCTCAGTGAATTCCTGGGATTTAAAAAGGCATATAAGGAAAAAACATCTCTTGCATCTTTCACCTATGTCTTACTTTTATTCTTTCTCCTAGATTTGGAGAATAGCCATCGTCATAAACAGGGCATTGAGTTAGATCAATGGTTGGTCCAACCCAATACGGTTGTTTTTATGTTCTTACTATAGTGGTCCTTTCTGCCTTGAATTCCTATGAATGTCAATAGAGATTCAATGTATTCCATTACACATAATTGTTGTCTTTTGTAGGCTTGAGTAGAAAAAAATAGCGCCAGCTACTCAGGAAATTGCATAGCTCTTTTAATAGCTGGATCTGTAATTATATACTGATGCCAGATTGCCACAGGAACAACTAATGGAAGGCACTATGCAACATCACACAGACTACAGGCCTATATTTCAACTGAAGTATATTAGTCTGGTTAACTATTTGGTGCTCTGTTGAGCTGAGTAAGATATAGCTCCTGTATGTTTCAATTAATGCAGATTTCATCCAGGTTTTGATCATTTACTTCTTTCTAGGATTCTCACACCTGATCTTAAGAGCATGAGCTATTGTAGTCTTACGTGCAGTCTATTATATATGAGTGTTTTAAAGCTTGATAAATATGAAGCTGCATCTTATGAAAATGGCATTTTTCCAGTGGCAGAGATTACTTTAGAAGACTTTTTGAGCTTTTCACTAAATTGGTTGCAAATCATTTTGATGTTTAGAGTGCTGGGTGTATGGATAGTGGCAGGTTCTGACAAGGCAGAAAGTGGTGTGGCATTATCAGTAGCCATGGAAATGGTCCCAAAAGGAATGCTACAGTACTTTAATGTAAAAAGTGCCATTGAGACTTTCATAATCTGTTCACAGATGGCTTATAAACAGAAAGAGGTGAAATCGGCTGAAAAAAGCTATTCAGTAAGAAGTATACACACACACCCCTTGCCTGAAAGTATATTCAGGTGTTCTGTCAGCCAAGCAAAAGACACATTTTGAACAGAAAACAGAGAAACAGTGTTCTACTGAACTGTAGAAAATTCCCAGAGAAGAAATGTGATTAATTTGAGAAGTGGTTTGAGTTAGAATGGAGTCTTAGGAGGGGATCCAAATTAGGGTGGGCCACCTGGTCGTCTTTTTTCAGCACCCGTGCATCTAGAGGGTCACAATATTAAACTAATCCTCTGGACCAGTGGTTAGAATACCTCCCTGACTTGTATTTTATGTGCTTGCAGCAGTAATCTTCCATATTTCCAGCCAATCTCTACACGTGAAGTGAAGTTTACCCTGGTCACCACATCTTTTTGAGCACAATGCCAACACAGTAATAAATCAATCCACATGTTCTCATGAGAGATGCTTGCTGTAGAATCACAGAACAGTTTAGGTTGGAAAAGACCTTTAAGATCACCAAGTACAACCTTTAACTTAGCATTCCCATGTTCACCAACAAAAGATGTCCCTAAACACCACATCTACACTTCTTTTAAATACCTCCAGTATTTAAAATACTTCCAGTATAGTTGGTGACTCATCCCCTTCCCTGGACAGCCTGTTCCAATATCCAATCTAAGCCTCTCCTGGTGCAACTTGAGGCCATTTCCTTTCCTCCTATCGCTTGTTACTTGGGAGAAGAGACCGAGCCCCACCTTGCTATAACCTCCTTTCACAAGTCAGGAAAAAAATTTCTAACCCTCCCGACTAGCATCCAGAGAAACAAATATTTTCTAGATTTGAAGAAAACAAAATGAAAGTTCCAGATGTATACATTTTATTGGCTGTCACACGTGGCCAATCTATCAATTTTATAAAAGTGACTGATGAAAAACACTTGGTACAATCTAGATTGGAGTTTTTCACTGTGTTCACTTTCTGGGAGAGCAAAGATGGGAGCTACTGGCAAGCTGTAAACGCATGTAAAAATGGACAAACTATTCATTAAGCCCATAAAAGAGCAAGATGCGGTCCATAATACACATTAAGTGCAAAACTGACATCAAAATTAGAAAAAGGAAAAAACAAATATTTTTCCAATACGATATAGCTGTGGAGCAAGTCTGTTTTTAGCCATTATATAGGGTTCTTCGACTGGTCACCTCCCTTAGTTATCAAAGTTGAGTTCTTACCTCCAGCATGATTGTGCCCTCTGATTCTTCTAAGAAGCAATTTTTTGAGTCCTGCCCTCTGATTATACCCTAATTTCATTCAATAACTATTTGTCAAAATTCGCTCTGCAACCCACTCTTCAATCCTTTGCCACCATCATTTCCCATGTTATTTTTTTCATTTTGTACCTCAACAAAATACAAATAAAGCATACTATGCTTTTATTGAAAAAAAAGTCTCAAACAAATATGTAGGTAGGAAGATTTCTGATCTCTGTGTTATCTCTTTCCTTTACAAGACTATCTGTTTGATGTATCTCATGATGAAAATGCACTTGAAGGGTTTCTTCAGCTTCATGTTGTAGATTTTATATTTTCACAATAAACTTCAATTAACTTATCTTTTTGGCATAGTTGTGTGCTTGCTTATTGGAATGAACGCATATTACATGCTTCAAAAATTATGTATCAGAAGATTCATACCAATATTTTATTAAATTCAGTATCCCTCAATTTTTTCTGTCTTTTTGAGGTAAAACATGACATTAATACAACAGGAAAGGGATATGGGAAAGGAGAGTTTATACAGCTTATCAGCAGTTGTCTTAACATTGTAACTTTTAGGAAACCCCTTTAAAATTTTGACTGCCCCAAACACATAAGAATCTGATCTTATGATTGTGGAAGTCTTCAAATACATTAAATTCTGCCTAATTCAGGTTTAGGGGGAGAGGGAAAGGAATTTGCAGAAGGAAAGAAATCCACAGAGCTAATTGCATACCAATAACCTAACGACTGCATCTTTTGATAGGGCCAGTAAGGGTACTATTTCTGTAGATATGGATTTACTGTAGACTAGACTATTTCAGTTTGAAGGAACCTACTTCGTTTAGTCCAAATGTAGACACATGCAGCACATAGCAGGGACAATTTAAGTGATAGTGAATGTCCTTTCCACCAAGACTGTAGCTGTGCACTATGTTTTCCACAGGAGCAAAGCTGGCTGCAGAGGTTCCTGCCCATACCCTCCTTCCTGCTGGGGAGGACGTGCATTTCCAACTCTGCAGGATGGACTGTAGGATGCAGGATGGGCTGTAATTAAGATAAGTGAAATATCCTGAGTTAAATTAAGTATTTTTGGAAGTGACTTTCCAAATCAGATTCCTCATTTGGCTTACGGCATAACCCAGCACAGACTGTTGCATCGATGCCATTGAGATCCGTGAATTACAGCAAAGGGGTTGGAAACAAGCAGCAGGGAAAAAGGAAGGAACTGTCTTAGCACAACTTTTATTCCTGATGGAAATACATCATGGAATGGCTTCCCTGCCCCAGGCATTTCAGGACACAAACAGCACAGCTGGGCAGACAGCTGTGCTCTACCTGTGCTCTTGGTTCTCAGCAATGTGGTACTATTTCCTTCCTGTACACACTCATTTAGCCATCATAGGCTCAATAAAAGGTAAATCAAGTGGGGTTTTTTCAGTACTTATGTTGGTTTTTTTCAAATATATAGTAAAATTAATTGAGATGCTGGTTTAACTTGTTAAGAAAAAGAAGCTTTGTTCCATCTTTTGAAAAGCAGCACTGAAGCTTTCATTCATCTGCTTTTCATCCAGTGTTCTTTTCTGGCCTCCTTTCTGCTTCCTGCCACACAATGCAATATTATTATGAAAGCATTTAAAGTAATGACAACTATATTAAGAACACATCACTTCGGGGAAAAAAAAATAACTATGTTTCTGTGTAGGCAAAAAAGGAACAGAGGTTTGTTTGAATTATAAAGGCCACACACACACACACACACGGCAAGTGTCACATAATCTCTGAAAATTATCTCATTGAGCCACAGCTGGGGACAGTCACACATAGCTGTGTGTGACAACAATCAGCGTGCCTACGATGCTCTTTCTTGCGCCCCACCCCCACACAGTTTTTCAGCCAGATTGCTAAAAAAGGGATTTTATAGGATATTGAACACTATGGCAAAAGATATGCACTTAGAGATCAGCATTGATATGCTAGTCCATCAAGGCTTCCTATGCATACTTCACAGAGGAAGAGAGATATGCTTCTTCAGAAGCAGAGTCAGATAAATTAGGATCTTAATGTGTATGGCTTAAATCTCTCTTTGGGGAAGCCCTTTTCCCTTTCCCATTGAAGACCCAAGAGAATCTGATCATCTAGAGTAGAAACAGTCATCACCTTACTAACAACAGACCTTGTTCCAGGAGCACACATAGGCAAGCCACCAAATCATTTTAAATGCATTAAAGCATGTCTGAGCATCTTGTTAGGTTGTGACCAGTGAACCAAGCTCAAGCACTAAGAATCTTGGAAGTTATCTTGTCTGGGCACCCAACTGACTTTGGGGAATGCAGCAGTAACACAAGCTTCTGCTTCTCTGCATTCAGCTTGAAAACGTGGTCGTAATGTCTGATCTCAGGCCAACAGAAGTTGATAGGAAGTTTATACTTTGAAGTAGACTTCTTATGGAGCAGCTCTTATATTTCTTGCCCAGCTATGGGCCAATGAAATGGCCAAAGAATGTAGGACAGCTTTCAAAAACATTATAAAGAAAATTAAAAAAAAAAATGAATGAGAACTACAGAGAGAAAAAAAAAAACAACCTGAGAGCTTGGGAAAATGACTTTCAAGTTAAAATATTGTGTCACATATCTAAGTCTGTGAAGTTTGTAACTATTTATTGCTGTATGAAAAATAGTTAGGATGTAGAATAACCACAACTAGTTGAACGGGCATTAAGATCAAGGTGATTAGTATCATTAACCAAAAAGGACGTGACTACTCTCCCTGTAAAATAGAGTTATTTCTCTCTATCTTGGTATAAATGATTCTGAATTTTTAAGAGATGTCATGAGAAAAAGTTTTGAAAAGGAAAAAAATGTCAAAAATTTCCTCTTATTAATATTTTATATCCTTATACTATTTCTTACGTGCTGTAGCACACACAAATATAATTCTAGGCATAAAACACTTTCTTGTATAATGCAATATAATGAGTCTTTAAAGTAAGAATCAATCTGTTTGAATAGGAAGTACCAGATGTATATTCACTGAGATGAAAGAGAGACTTTTCTCTCATCAGTGCATAGAAGATTTATGCTCATAATTTCTCCTAGAGGATGGAGGAGAAATATTCATGAACAGAAGGCGTGATATAGTATGATCTAATGGATCAATCTAATGCTGAAATCCAAGAATTCCTGTGCTCAACCAGGCATTGCTATAAGGTTTTGAGGGTTTTTTTTCCCATTTCTGTCCCTCAGTCTTCTCAACTGTAAATTCTGTGGATTCCATTGCTTTTAGTAATTGAATTTCAATTTATAAAATATTAGGAGCTAAGGAATAGCATTTTTTTTTTATAATCATTTGGGATTCAGACTGCCAATGAAGGAATGTGGAATATAAATGGGTTGTGCTAAATCCATACAGGGATCTTGATGTACCGTACCTGTAATAAGTTATATTTAGAGGGATTTTTATAGTGAGTGGTTTCATCCACTTCTTGTTCATTGTAAAATGTATAAGTGAATTTAGAATAATAATAATAAATTGATAATGGATAACATGAAAAATGAGATAAACACTTCAGAAGCTGCTCCTTTCCTTGTGCATCCATCCATTGGATGCAACATAATGATAAAACATAAGTTTTGTCTTTATTTCTTATCATTGTTTTAGTGACTTTCTATGAAATATGATCATACACTTTGTGTGAAAAGCAGGACAGAGTATCTCTTATTTCAGGGAGAATTAAACTTAACAGAAAGGCTTTCTAACCCCTAGGACTCTAAGGTACACTAGGTTGAGGTTCCTTCCCTTTAGAAGATCTTCCACATCACAGAATCATAGAACGGGACATTGATATCTTCTCTGGGCAACCTGTTTCAGTGTTTCACCACCCTCACAGTAAAGAATTTCTTTCTGGCATCTAATCTAAATCTCCTCTCTTTCAATTTAAAACTGTTGCCCCTTGTCCTATCACTACACCCCCTGATAAAGAGTCCCTCTCTCATATAGGCTCCCTTCAGGTACTGGAAGGCTGCTATAAGGTGTCCTTGGAGTCTTCTCTTCTCCAGGCTGAACAAGTCTCTCAGCCTGTCTTCATAGGAGAGATGCTCCAGCCCTCTGATCATTTTTTGTGGCCCTCTTCTGGGCCACATGAGGATGTGTTCCAACAGGTCTCACAGAATACCCTGGTCTCTAAATTGGAGAGACATGGATTTGACAGATGGACCATTTGGTGGATAAGGAATTGGCTGGTCAACGTTGCAGTCAACAGCTCAATGTCCAAGTGGAGAGTCACTGGAACAGGTTGCCCAGAGAAGCTGTGGCTGTCCCATCCCTGGAAGAGTTCAAGGCCAGGCTGGATGGAGCTTTGAGTAACCTGGTCTAGTGAAAGGTGTCCCTGCCCATGGCAGGGGCATTAGAAATAGGTGATTTTTAAGGTCCCTTCCAGCCCGAACCATTCTATCATTCTATGATTCTAGGATCTGCTCCATGATCTTGTTGGCTGCAGGACCTTCTTGTACTTCCCTGGGTCCTTTTTTTTTTTTCCTCTTTGAAAAATGGATATTTCCGTTTTTTGAGTCAGTGGGAACTTTACTAAACTGGCAAGACTTCTCAAATATGATGGACAGTGGCTTACCAACTTCATCCACGGGTTCCCTCAGGACCCATGGATGCATGTCTTCAGGTCCCATGGATCTGTGCATCTTCAGGTTCCTCATATGTTCTTGAACTTGTTCTTCTCCTACAGTGGGCAGTACCTCATTCTCCCACTCCCTGCATTTGCTTTGTTGGCTTGGGCAGCGTGGCTAGAACACTTGCCACTGAAAACCAAGGCAAAGAAGATATTGAGTACCTCAACCTTCTCCATATTCCAGATAGCCAGGTCTCCTGTTTCCTTCCAGAGAGTGCCTACATTTTCCCTTGTCTTCCTTTTGTCACTGACATATCTGTAGAAGTTTTTCATGTTGCCTTTGACGTCCCTGGTCAGATTTAACCCTATCTGGGCTTTAGCTTTCCTAACCTGATCCCTGGCTGCTCAGAAAATTTCTCTGTATTCTTCCCAGGCTACTTGTCCTTGCTTCCACCCTCTTTAGGCTTCCTTTTTGTGTATTCCGCTTCGCATGCAATAGGTCACCTTCCACAGCAAGATTTACATTTACCTTCAGTGAGGTCAGGATTTCAACTTTGTACCTAAGTCACTACTGAAGATAAGACTTTGGATGGAAAGTCACTTACGTGGTTTTAATATATGGATGTGTAGTGTTTTGCAAAAAAAAAAAGCTCCTTTCACTCATCTTTCAGCAGCAAAATGAGACACAAGAAGAATCTGAACTGAATTATCTCTTGCACTTAAACTGGAGGAAAAACTGACATTTTACAAACATTTACATCTTCAGAATATAAAAAAAAAATTGTCATAATTAATACCAGATCAATATCCTTGATTTAGATCTTTTGACAAGTAACTGCCCCCCTAACTCTCTACTTTGACTTCCCCCCACCTCTGCTGCCACATTTTAGAATTTGAAATTAAAAGCATAAATTATACGTTGTAGCTTGGAGCTAAAAAATGATTTTGTCTCTGAATGTTCTTTTAGAACCACAGCCAGCCAAAACTAATTCAGCACAGTCTTGCTGAAGTGCTTGGAGCAGTCTATCTAAACAGCACAGGCCTTCTTAATTTACCAAATGCTCACACTGCCTCCAATTAGGATGAAAGTGACTGTGCCATTGAAGAAAAAAGTAACTTGAATCTTTCAAGCAGCAGTTGACAGAGTATGAACACTTGCACAGATCTGGCTTTCAAACTCAGGTCAACTCCATACCTTTGACCTTCTGGAGGGCCTAACAAAACACTAGTGGGAACAGGAAATCTTCCCTGTTTGCATAGGTGCTGGACATCATATGCTGCATCTGCCCTTGTGGAGACCTGACTTTTATTATATATCAAAGTCACAACCAGATCATTTCAGTGGACTGACTCCTTGCAGTCCATTTTGGGTTACGTCCCTGAGCAAGCCAGAGGACATCTGAACTCTCCCGTGCTCTCCTTGAGCTATCATTTGCTCCTCAAAAACGGGCAGTGGCAGAGATTTCATAGGAAAGGGCAGGAAAACTTCCTGTGTGCAGCCATAAAAAGATGTGCATGACAGAGATCCTGAGCAGGCGGAGACACTCTGGATTGGTGTTAACAGTTGGGGCTTTGCTCGCATGTGTGATTTCATTTTCACACTTCCAATAAAAAATCTGTGCATGTGGAACTTCAATTTGAGATCTAGGGTGCTGGAGCGTGGTACTAATGCACAGACAGGAGGTGCTGAAACGATGACTGCTTGTGCTTGTCAGCTGTAGCTGCAGCCATAATGGTGCATTGGATGAGTCAACAAAGAAAGAGTGTTCCAATACAAAATTGGAGCCTGTAGTGTAAGTTGACTGCATCAGCAGGAAAAAGTAAGGTTGCATTTTCTAACTTCCATGGACTTGACTTTGCAATTTTAACAATATTATTTTGTTTGGAATACCAAAAATAATTATGGCATGTTATTTTCTTCAAGCTATGTAAATAAATTTGTCATGAGCAGCCACTTTATATTTGCAATCTATCTGATTAATGCTTTCTTGGGCCAACAGTATATGAAAATCATAGTAAAAATATTTTGTTCTTAAATTATACCTGTACTGCAGCAAAAAATCATTTAAGGTGGCCCGCTTAAGTGTGTGAAAAAAGCACTTAGGAAGAAATATGATACTTTTTTTTCACATCTTCAGAAAGATTTAGCTCAAGTGTGAGATAAAAGCTTCACTGGTATTTATTTAATCTGATTTGATTTCCCTGCTACTAAATCTAATTTTATATAATTAGAGAAGAGTAAGTAGATCTCAGAGATTTAAAAACTCAAAATAATACTAAAAAAACATTAAATTTGTATGGATAATCACATTACTCTTGAATAATATGGCTTTTAAGAACGCTGGTGGACTTAAAGATAAGCATTTGAAATACCAGAGTATCTATTCTGTTACCATTTTTTTCACAGGCTTGTTTATTTTTTTTATTCAATTTGCTTTCAAACACCTAAACAGCTGAAGCAAATTCCACCTTTCAGGGACTCTGCAAAAACAGATATTTTATGGCAATAATAATGCATAAAAATAATGAGGAGAAAGTATTTTGTATTTCATCCATGTACTCGAGAGGAATTCCATCGATAGACATCTCTGTGCTTTATCAGATGCTTCTGCTTCCTCTCTCATGTGTTCCCATAGAAGTATTAGGCTGGAATGAAAATGGAGAAGAGAAAGGATGCAATTTAAATCTTCACAAGAGAGTCAATTTAAAATATGGAAAGTTCACAAATCAATAGTATTAAAACAGTTATTGAATTTAAATATTAATAAGATGGGAGGATTTGATGGACTGGAACAAGAGCTACTTAAAGTGGAGCACATTGTATTGTGAAACCATTAGCTTGAAATAGGAAATCTAATTTTCCAACAACTAATATACCTACAAATTGGAAATACACTGCTGTGACTGTGATTCATGAAAGTGGGGACTAACATCTCTCTTCCATTGCACTTAACTCAGTGAGTGCCATGTATAATTTGTCTCTTCTGTTTGACACTGTGGTAAACTTAATAGGAGACACAAAAGGACCTCAGAATAATCTACAATCTATGAATTAGATATCTTAAACACACAGACAAAATTTAAATGAGGAGCCTGGCCCTGTAAGGCTGAAATCAAGTTGGCTATGAACTACACAGTGAAATTCCTTTGACTTTCCTGTCACATCACTCGCATGTTACTGTGCTAGAAAACATTTGGTCTTGTCGTTAGAATTGCAAAGGCTTCATGTCATTGCACTGTGCCACTAAAGAGCAATATTTCATTACAATTTGGGTGGGGCATGAATTAAATTTTTACTGTGACAATGAAACAGAAATGAAGGTGTGTATCAGTGAAACATCACAGAGATTATATATTTTGTGAAGATATATTTTCTATAGTTTAGTTCCATTCACAAAATCACAGAATCACAGAATGATTTGGGGTTGGAAGGGACCTCAGAAGATCATCTAGTCCAACCCTCCCCCGCCAAAGCAGGTCCACAGATTTCTTTGTTATAGTTGGTTTTGGTTTTGTTTTTAATCTTCCCCAAAGAACAAACTATAGAATACTGTTTCACCTTCTTTCAGGGCTGTATCATGCACTGAGCATTATTTTTCAGCGCACAACCAAAAAATAGTTTTGCATAACATGAAACAGACCTATGACTATTAGAAACTCATTTTAGAACAGACCTATTAGAAGAGTTCATTATGAGTGAATACTGGTGCATGGTAAATAGCTCTCAAGAATATGTAAGTAGCTTGGTATTTATTTGATCATTAAAACATACTCTTGTACACTCTTAACCTGGAACACACAGTAAGATTTTCACTCAGAGCTGCTGTACAGGATTTATTCTGCCTGATGCTGCAGTTTTTCTTTCTGTTTATGAGAATGCACGGAGTGCCACAGTTACCTAAGCATTTGAATCTCTGGCCTGAGAATGTTTATCACTCCTAAAGTCTTTCAGAACCTTAAGTCACATCTGGGTGAGGAAAACAGACTTACTTCAGGATGAGTCACTTGTCCGCATACAGGATGTGATAAAATTGGTTGTCTGCTTTTTCTTTGTTCTGTTATTTTTGTCCGTCTTGCTGGGTTAATTAGTGTTGTAGGATCTACAGGCCATGAGTGCAATAATGCATGAAACACAGCAATGGACTGCTGCCCGTTGTTTCCTAGGGATCAGAGAAACATTTCCTTTCCTTTGAGAAGGTACACAAGATCATAACCTCACCTGAAATGGCACAGTGCGATATTTACCCACAGTAGTACAGTCAGGGTTGCCTTCCCACCAGAGCCATGGCGTCAGCTACTGAGGGTCAAAGTGGTGTGTAGACTTTGCTTGGTACTGAAAGAGGCAATACCCTTGCTGGTGTTTGGTTTGTCATTCTGTGAAACCCAAGGTCTGATGAAAAGCTTTGGTGAAGTCTACGCCAAAAATGGAGTCCTATCTATACTAAAGGGCTGGATATTCAGTTCTTCTTTTTCCATTAGATTACACATAGTTTCTCATGTTTGGTAGAAGCACATACCAATACCAAGCAATGACAGCCACGTTTAAAACTGCATTGGTTGGTAGGTTCAACACTGTCAACTTTTCTTTTTCTGTTTACTTAAATCTTTCTGTGATCATTTATCTTTAATTTTTCATCATGACCCAGTGAGTCCTGTAGTTCTTTGTTATCTGAAGATGTAAACTCCCTGGTGTGCCTAAATCTATGCTTTTTAAATTTTGCTATTTCTGTGTTGTAAAACTTAGACAAATTTTCCTTGTTAATGTTTTTGATATTTGCATCATTCTCAGATATTCTTTGTTTCTTTTTTTTTTTTTGTGTGTGTGTGTTTGTTATTATGGGTATGCTTGAATTTTAACATATGGAAGGAGATAAGGGGAGGAAAATGTGTGAAGTAATGAACACTTATATCCAAAACATAAAGTCAGAATGAATATTGCTATCATTTGACTATACAATAATGCAGCAGATGACAAGATTAATATTAATCAGCCTACAACAGCCTACACTTATAAATAAACCACTTTGAAAGACAAATGAAATGAATTAAACACACAGACTATGATGGATTTGTGCTCATCAGAAAACTAGAATAGATGGAGTGTTTTCAGAAAGTAATAGTAGGGAAGAAAGTAAAAAAAAGTTGAAGTAGAAAAGTAGAAAATTAGAAAACAATCCAGAGTATCCATGAATCTGGACAATCATCCAAAAAAAATCTCTGTTTCAGTTTTAAAGGTATTGTTCATTGTTGGATGTAAAATGCTACTTGTGACTCCTGAAAAACTGTCAGTCATTGTTGAAGAATTAATTTATAAAGGATGCCTGGCATGATGGTTCCAAAACCAAGATTCAGTTAGGCAGTCCCTTGGGTGGGATAGCAAATGTATTTACATGGTCCATTTCCACCACTGATAATCTGGCCTGTTGCCTTTAAGAGATAGCAAGAGATAATAAGAGATCTGAAAATACAATTAAAGGAACATCATGGGAAATAAAATATGACAATTTTACGTCCTGACACACTTTAGAAATGGGAATGACCAATGCAGAGACAAAAGTGGAAGGGGAAGAAATGATAAGGCTCAGTGGAAGAAAGTGCATGTGATTTTCCGCCCCCCGGACTTCGCTGTGGAATATAATCTCAGCCAGATCCAATACAAAGACCATGGATCTTGTATGCTTTAAGTATGGATGAATTCTCTAAACTTCAAACATTTGCATGTTCCTTTCAAGAAGCATTGTGAAATAATGCTGCTTTTTCTGCCCTGTGGAACCCATTTGAATTGGAAGCCAAGTAACTTTAGAGTGGATGCTGTGGAATGCACTCCTTGTTTATAAAGAAAGAGCATCCATCAAGCCCGGGAACCAAAGAAACCTCTTGTTCAGCTATGTCAGTCAAGGAAGAAGTGTGATTTACACAGTCTGGTTTAGTCTCAAATTAAGGTTTTGTATTTAGTCTCTCTGCGACAGACACGCTTCACTTCTCAGGCTAACATACTGTGGCAAGAAGGAGTCTAAACATTTATAATTTACAAGCCTGGTGATAATTTGAGGCTTAAATATCAAAAGACAGACCAACAAACAGAAAATATAAGCAAAAGAGCTCAGTCCAGCCATGGTTGTCTGAGATGAGCCAGATCATGACAGCTCTGTGAGGATGGGGACCGATTCCTCTCGAGAGAAAACAGGGGCACATGAGTAGCAGCTGTAGCATGGCTGTGGCTCTTGGGATTTGCACTAGGCAGAATGACACACACACACGCACAGACACACAGAAAATGCCCTGCTGCAGCAGAAGACAGCTCACAGCTCTCTGCTAATACGGTCCTCTGGGTCCAGATGTATCAGTCTTGTTATATAAGTGATTAAATGGGGACACATATTAATCGCATATTAATCGCGTCTCTCACGTGTCTAACATCACTCATGGAAATATGGATGCTAGAGTGAGTGTGGGTGCATATGTTAATATCTTCAGCAAAGATCTCATCAACCAGTACAAGAATCACTAGGCTAAAGTAACTATAGGATAAAGTCTTGTTTACTTGAGCTGTTGAAGCTCATACTTTTAATGTCTCGAGTCTTTGGTGCAAGCCACATGACGACTCAGATGACAGTCATGCCATATGAGTCAGGCAGGCAAGAGTACGCCTCTAGTACCCGAATGATTTTAATTGCAATAGAGAATCTGTAATGAGCCCTGTTGATCTTTGTTGTTTTGTCTATAGCAGAATGATTAGTGACATGGGTAAGGTTAGACCGGGTAGCCAAAAGTAATTAATTTTGTTTTGCCAGTTGCGGGAAATTTTAACCTTAACATCAGAGAGAACGCCTGTGTCACTGCTGATGCTGCTGATGCATGCAATGGTAATGAAGGGTAAAGAAAAGCTGGGGGGAGGGAAGGAATTAACGACAAAATCAGTGTTACAAAAAAGCAGATCAGACAGACTGTAGGCATTTCAGTCCTGTTTATCTTGCTTCAGAGTATTGATTATTTGCAATCAGCAAGACAAAAACTGCTGAAGGTGAAAGTCAGTTGAATAGGGAATAGGTTATTTAGCATGTTGGTAAAGAATTCTTCTATTTACTTTTTCAGCTTTCCATTATTATAGCAACTTTCCTTTTTATTTATAAGAGGCTGAAGATGTCTGCATTGCAGCATAATTGGTTCTGGCTGCTAGCCACCTGACAAAGTTAATTATTGATTGACTGTGCATTGGTCCTGTGAGAGAATCCAATGTCTATACAAATTAGTTGGAGGCAACTGTCTCATAAAATGGTCAGAATAAATCCTTTATACCTTCCTAAAACAGAAATGTGATAGATTATTGGCTTTTTGAGAGAAAGGGCAAAGCATAGTACTAACTGCTATTCATGAATGACAAAGCTTCTTCACTGCAGAACCCAATTCAAATCAAAAGGTACAAGCATTAAGGAACTGAATTCACAGTCGAGCCTGAAGAATACTAATTATTTTCAAACCCATCTCACTTTAATAAATTGCTGCTGCTAAGTGGATTATATCAGTTTTTGAAGGACTGGGATTATTGTATTTCTGGTATTTAACTTCAAAATGCATTCTTCCCATAACGTTTTGAAATTAAGATATTTTTATATATAACCATGGAATTTATGCCTTCAGATAACAAATTTTACTTCCTATCTGTAATCTCATGAAAATTGAGAAACTCATCTTTGTGAAATATTTAAACATTGAATACTAAAATTTGGAAGGAGCAAGTTAAGACTTCACTAAAAAACAGCCACACAAAGTTTCCCTGAAAGCAGATGAAAACTTCCATAGGATGAATGATATTATCAGATGCAGATATTGCCATAGTAGCATACACAAGTACAGATTTAAATACTTGCTTGGTTAATCTTTAATTAAAAACATTTGAAAATACTACTTCTTTTCTGCATGAATTTACCCGTGGTGAGTCACAAGACACAAATGAAGTAATAGACACAAGCTCTTAGCCTTGGTGGTGAAGCAAACTTCCAAGAGATGGAGAAATCCCAGTTTAGCAAGGCCTGTTGACACATCATTTTACTCTGCCTGCAGAAGTTTCTGTTCTCACTCCCCTACCAGCTCTTTGTCACTGTCCCTTTACGCATAGGTTGCCGCCAGTGGAAATGGGCAACTCATCTGGACCTTCCCAGCTAAGCTTCGCATCCAATGGAGCTGGGGAGTTTTAAACCTTGGTCTTCGTTAGGCGACTTCTTTGGGACTGAAAGTGCTTAGGGAGTATTCAGGCAAGCAGCTCAGCTGGCAAGAAGGCAGTACAGGCGACTGGAGGCAGGCCGGAAACAAAACAGTATTTTTTTGCCTTCACAGCTGCAGTCAGAGGGGGATGTGTGAACCAGCCTTAAGGCTCCACAGCTGCTTCCCAGAGTTATAGTAGCCTAGTCTTCTCCTGCTAGTGCAGATAGCTGCCGTTGCACAAGAGAAACAGTGGGTGAGAAGGCAATAATGTGTCTAGCAGGACATCCTTTGATCCTCCTTCTCCCTGATTCCCATAAAATCCTTTAGTTCCCCTTGAGCAGGGGCTTTATGCTAGATCCACTGTGCAGGGACCATCGGACGATTCAGAGGTCAAGGCAGAATTTATGAACGACCTATGAAAAAGCTGTAAACTTAAGAAAGTGTTTTCTTGGCGAAGAATATGATTCCTGAGGTACAAATCTTCATGAATTTCTCACAAATACTCCAATGCTGTTCTTCAGCTCTGTTCTAAGAAACGTGTCTCAGGCGTACAGGCAGAACCTTGAAAATATGACCCAAAAGCTTTGAAATCAGATACTTAAGAAAAAATACCATAGCTAATTACTTTAAATTTGCCCCTCAGCCTCTTTTAAATGATCTTATTATTTTGGACTGATAGTATCTATGATGTTTCATAGTTTTGGGTTTGCAATATTATAATAACGAAGTGACCCCAACTACTTCAATTTTCTTCCTTAGTTTAATCTGGAACTAGATTATTGACAAAGGAAATCCCCACGATGCACATTATGTTTAATAGCAGTAATTTCTTTTAGAGAAAGAAGCACAAAACTCGCCTCTGCTCTCACCTAATTTGTGTCTGTCTGGGTATTCTTATTGAAAAAAATGAAATTGCACTGAGATAAAATGAAAAGAAAATCAGCTCTTCTGAATAAGACTTTGGTAGCTCTCAGGATGGTGGCTGGATGCCTGTGGAGAGATTAAATATGTTGAGTAGTGTTCAGATATTAATTTATGTTATTGATGTGCAAGTTTCTCTTTCCACCACTACAAATCTTATTTTTCATGTTTGGTTTTACCAGCCTCTTCACCTGAACCATTCCATGATGGTTCTGTCCTACTTTTGACTCCTAACATAAGCTGGAGTATAGAAAAAACAAAGCAAGTAATTCCATTTTGCAAAATATGCAGCTAGGTAAAAACAAGAAAATGAGAGAAATATCATGGAGCTACCTTTTTTTTTTTCCCCTCTTGAGGTTTTCCAGAAGGTTTCAGCTTGAAAAGGCTGATAAAAGAGTATGGATACATTAAAATGCTCAGCTGACTCTAGGCACTGAGTCAGGCAATCTTTAAACTCCTGCTGTTGCTGCAATCAGGTCAGTGTTTCACCAATATCATTTGAAGCGAGTGATATTTGTGTATTTTTAATATTGACTCAGCTCTCTCTTTTTTTTAAGGACAATCTTGAAAGATCAGGTGTTCAGCATACTTTACAGGCTTTCTAGTCAAACTGGGTGATTTGCCATTATATTCAAATACTATCTCATATGACAGATGGAAATCAAAGGAAGATTACAGGATAGAAATGCTTTTTAGAGAGAAAGCACAAGCTTTTAATATGTTTGTTTGCTTACGCCCATTAAAAATCTAACTTTTGTCATTTGGCATATACTTTCAACAGCTCCAATCCTTCTTTAATATGGATAGCTCAGTCCAATTATCTAAATATAGTCAGCTACCTATACTCCTACTTAAAGGTGCTCTGCAGAGTCTGAAATGACTGCACAGAGATTGCATTTAAGATAAAGATCCACAGGAGATCCATGACCCTCTGGGCTAGAAGCCGGAGGCTCAGACAAATATCAAGGGTGTTTGAATGCCTCATTCGGGTTTGACAGTTGTTGATAAATTTATCATCAAGCAGAAGATTCTAAAAATTAACACTCAGTTCGAAGTAAATGTGGCTGTACCTGGGCCTGAATCTCATTTATTACTAATTTCTTTGCTCTATAGCTCCAATGAAGTCTGAATTGCACTCTGTTTACACAGTGCAAGTGGGATTATACTCACAATTTCTGACAAGACATACAGCGAGATAATGTAGGAACAAAAAATCTCTAGTGTACCATCCTAGACTAAAGGAGTGTGAATAAGGCTAACTGTAAACAAGCTGACTCCTGTATTTCAGAGTCATTTTTAACAATATCTAACTTTTTCCAAGCTGATCACAAGATTTTCTGAAAATTTTGTAGAATAAAGGCAAATAATTTGCTCTTGTTGTCAAAATTTCCAACTCACTTGTCTGAGAAGAAAGTCAGAGTGAAATAGCATTGCATTAGGTTATTTAAAGGTCTTGGGAGGTACCTGCCAGGCATATCTTTATATCAATGAACTTTCTACAAGGAAACAACGTTCACTGCAATTAGGTAAAACATTTGATAATACAAAGGCTGTATTCCTGACTGTGAAGTTCACAGACGATTCTCATTAATATGGGATTAAGCCTGTTTTGAGACTTTGTCCTCCCTAGCTCTTTCCCCCCCTAAGGTGGTTGTCCCGTTGAGCTTTGCAATAGAGGGTTTTGCTGTGAAGTTGCTACTGACCTAGCATCCGTCTTGGAGGATCAATATATATCCTTGAGCAGAAGACTAAGGTGATTCTTCTATCCCATGAGTTAAGGCACTGCATCAGCTCATACTGGCATTTTATCTTTGCTTCTTACTTTTACTGTTTGAGGATCATAACTGTAGCTGTTGCAGAACTGTCACCAGGCTGTTGGATCACGTGATCCTGTGGGATTAGGTGAAAAAAGCCCACAGTTTAGGTTCTCTAAATCTAAAGTCCAGCTAAAGTCAGCCAAATGGAGGAAAATTCAGCACTGAAATACTCCTCTTTTATAGCAGCATCTCTAGTTCAATTTTTTCAAATAGTTATTGATGAAATGGTGGAGAAGGCCCACAAGATCAGAACATCTGGGAGAACAGAAATGTAAGAGTTGCAGACAGAAGGGTAACAGCAGCCAGCTTACTGGTGTTATGAGTTACTAGAGTCAAGCAACTGAGCCCTAGTAAATCCATATTCCCAATGACAGCTGAGAAATAAATCTCAGTAATATAAACCACTATGATGGTGAGAAAGAGGGGGAGACCAGAAAGAATCTATGATTTTTGTTGAGATGTATCTTTTTAATTTTAATTTCAGCATTTCTTGGAATCATGGGGTCATGAAATTGTTGGAGTTGGAAGGGAACTTCTAGAGATCATCTAATCCAACTCCCCTACCAAAGCAGGGTTGCCCAGAGCACATCACTCAGGGCGGCATTCAGGTGGGTCTTGAAGATCTCCAGAGAAGGGAGACCTCCCTGGGCAGCCTCTTCCAGGGCTCTGCCACCCTCACCCCAAAGAAGTTCTTCCTCAGATTGGAGTGGAATTTACCATGTTCCAGCTTGTGCCCGTTGGCCCTCGTCCTGTCATTGGGAACCACTGAAAAGAGTCTGGCTCCATCCTCCCTCAAACTGCCATTTAGATACTTATACTTTTCTTAATAATTTTGGTTTGGTCAGATGATGTTAAAATGAACTTTCTGTTGAGCAATAGCATGGGATTTTTATGTTGGGCAGCTAGGAAATCCAGTCCAGGGAATTGTACCTTGGCTTTTGAAAATGTAGTGCATAGGCTTCAAGTAAATTACAAGGTGGAGAGATTAGCATGATTATATATGAAGTCTTTTACCAGACTTCATCATGTTATTTTTTCTGAAAAACATGATATATAAGATGCATGTATTAAAAGTCACAATACCCACAGAAAGTACTGCATTACATTAACCTTAAATTATAGTGAAGTTTTAATGAAAAACACTAATTTAAAATAAATCTTAAATAAGGCAAAGTCTATCTATAACTGCTCTACTTATTTTGGTTCATATGCATAATCATATTGCTATTTTATCACAATTATTTCAAAACTTTTTTATTTGCAAAAAGAAATCACTATAAAGCAGAGCAATTCCAGTTAATGTTTGTAACTGAAATGCTTTATTTGATTTGGAATTTTCAAAATGTGTAAACGAATTAGGTTCTTTCATTCATTCAGTTTCACTGGGAATTTAGCATCTAAATCCCTTTGGCTTCTCTGGAAAGCAAACTTAATATGCTTTGCATGGCTGCTCCACATAGCTATGAATGTATAATACATTGCCTAAATGTCACTGGAAATACTACTGATTGAAACTAAAGAGTTTCTAGTACAATAAAACATGTATTTTCTGCAGATAATATTGCTTGATCTCTGAGTGGTATCGGTTGTACTGGAAGTTCACTGTCCCATGATCCCTGTAAAAGATATATGTCATATCAGATGATGAAAAAAAGCCATCTTTGGTTAAGAGCCATTTGGTGATCAACACATCACTTTTCCTCAAAATTGAGTTTAACTAGAATTTAAATGGTGTGTGGCCTCTTGCAAACACTTTGTACAACTGGGAGAAATGGAATGGATCAGGAAACAAAGATGGCTTTTGTTAATAGACTGGAGGGGGAAAACTCCGCTTCAAAGTTCAGGTTGATTGAATACTCAGTCTTACACAGCCGAGTACCCTGCTTGTGTTATCACCTACTCACTGCAGTCAGCTTCACCAGTGAACAACTGATCATTGCAAATGAAAGAATAGAATTAAGACAGCAAAAGCTTTCTTAATCTCATTGATTAATTTTTTTCAGATTTTTATCAGTACCATGATTCATCAGTTGTCTTTGACTTACAACAGGTATCAGACAAAAGCGGGTGTAAAAAGTACTTATGACACTCACAGCCACAAGGGATCTGTTAATTTTCATTACAGAAGATGTCATAAAGAACAAATCCTGATAAATCACCAATAGGAGATTCCATGTTTAACACAGAAATCAAATTCACAATACACACATAACTTATGACATGCTACTTCTTCCACATTTCAGTTCATTTTTTGTACTAAAACTCATGAGAAATACTCAACGATTTTGGTCTCTTCTATAAAATAATTTTAAAAAAATGAACAAAGGTAGATTTTTTAGTCAGATTTCTCACTGTAAAAAGATTTTGAGAAAATAGACAAATCCTGCTTACTCTAGCAAAAATAAAAGTTGAAGTACAATTTACAGGATTGTGGCCAGAATTTGCAATTATATAAAAAGTGTGTCTGGGGAGATCTGTAACATTTTTTACAGATGGTGAACTTGCCATTTTAACATTAAACCAAGAAAAAAATCAGAATCATAGAATGGTTTGGATTTGAAGGGACCTTTAAAGGTTGTCTAGTCCAACCTCCTCTGCAATGACCAGGGATATCTTCTACTAGATCAGGTTGCTTAGACCCTTGTCCAGCCTGAACTTGAAGGTTCTCTCATAGGAGAGGTCTTTCATCCATCTAATCATTTTTGTGGCCCTTCTCTGGACCTGTTCCAACAGTTCCATGTCTTTTTTGTGCTGAGTACTCCAGATTTGGAGGCAGTACTCCAAGTGGGGTCTCACCAGAGAATGAGCAGAGAGGCAGAATCACTCCCCTCAACCTTCTGGCCACACTTCTTTTGATGCAGCCCAGGGTATGGCTGGTTTTCTGGGCTGCCAGCCCATTGCAGGTTCATATTCAGCTTTTGTCCGCCAGCACCTCCAAGTCCTTCTCCACAGGGAGATCTCAATCCCTTCATCCCCAAGCCTGCACTGATACTAGAGGTTGCCCTGACTCATCTGC
The DNA here is from genome assembly GCF_001431845.1 of Calidris pugnax. Classification (NCBI taxonomy): domain Eukaryota; kingdom Metazoa; phylum Chordata; class Aves; order Charadriiformes; family Scolopacidae; genus Calidris; species Calidris pugnax. The sequence goes on from NW_015094509.1 coordinate 5,059,834, forward strand.
AGGACCTTGCACTTGGCCTTTCTGTACCTCACAAAGTTCACATAGGCCCACTTCTCGAGCCTGTCCAGGTCCCTGTGAGCAGAGAGGCAGAATCACTCCCCTCAACCTTCTGGCCACACTTCTTTTGATGCAGCCCAGGGTATGGCTGGGTTTCTGGGCTGCCAGCCCATTGCAGGTTCATATTCAGCTTTTGTCCGCCAGCACCTCCAAGTCCTTCTCCACAGGGAGATCTCAATCCCTTCATCCCCAAGCCTGCACTGATACTAGAGGTTGCCCTGACTCATCTGCAGGACCTTGCACTTGGCCTTTCTGTACCTCACAAAGTTCACATAGGCCCACTTCTCGAGCCTGTCCAGGTCCCTGTGGATGACATCCCATCTCTCAAGCCTGTCAACTGCACCACTCAGCTTGGTGTTGTCCACAAACTTGCTGAGAGTGCAGTCGACCCCACTGTCTATGTTACTGAAAATGATAATAAACAGTCCCGGTCCTAATATAGACCCCTGAGGAACACTGCTTTTCATTGATCTCCATGTGGACATTGAGACATTTATCACTACTCTCTGGATGTGACCATCCAACTAATTCCTCATCCACCGAATAGTCCACCCATCAAATCCATATCTTTCCAGTTTAGAGAAAAAGATGTGGAGGACTGTGTCAAAGGTCTTACAGAGGTCCAGATGGTAGCAAACATCTAGAAAAGGGTAGTAACCATTGTCATGGTATGGTGGTTTTTATAATACGAATATTTGGATAAGACTAAAATTTCCTGTGTGATAAGGGTCTGAAAAAATGGAGACTGCTGAAAGCCTTATATTGACCCTATTAATAAGTTTTGGATTATAGCTGCTATTGCTGTTGTTAGATGAGTAGTTGTCAGGGTATAGATTATATAGACCCCCACCTCCCTCTGTGTTAAGGAATACTGAAAAAAGAAAACCAACAAAATAAGGGAACTCAAAATTATTTTCTTTTAACAAAAATTATACAAAATTCCTCTCTGCCACTTTTGAAAAAAATAAAGCAAAGCACAGTCTGAAAAAAAAAGTGGAAGACAGCATCCAGCCTAAGCAGACATGGTGGGGAACAGCCCCTAATGATTAAGGTTAAGAACAATTGGGGGTCTCCGCAAGGAAAGAGCCTGAGCAACAGCAGAAGCTGAAAGACCACTGGAGGAAATCAGGAAGGAAATACCTTGCAAAGCAAAGGAAGCAAAGGCCTTGGGGGTGTGGGTTCCTTCCTAGTGATCAGGATGCTGTGTTCGCAGGAGTCAGATGTGTGCAGACACATGTGCCATCAGAATGAAATGATAGAATAGCAAGAATAGCATTAAGCAGGAAGATAAGCAGTTGTTAATAAAGCACCTTTTTTGCTAGTATTTCCAATCTGTTTTACCCAGTTATTTTGAGATTAGTTTTAATGCTATAATTTACATATTCTTATTTAAATTTTATTTAGACCTTCCTTTTGAATTGAAAATCTTTTGAGTCTTTGTGTTGCTAGGAGGTTCAGTTTTCTCTTTAAAGATATGACTGACTTGGAATGTCGCTTTTCTTATGTCTCTTTCTGCTTAGCAATTAAAACACACTTTACTAATGATCATCTGGCACTTCCCTTCAAATGTTCTTTTCATTTTTTCAGCCTACACTGGCTGTTCTTTACAGTCTCCTCAATATTAGTGTAAATATCAAATCTCAGTAAATAATAGACCTAGCTGAATAGTGTTTTGCTAATATTTTATCACTAAAAGTACTGGATTCAGTTCTTGACCCCATTGCCAGTGCCATAATTAACACTGGAGAAATTAATAGGGAGAAGAGATGTTGGTAAAAATGCTTATAAATCTTGAAAAAAAATCATTAATTTCACCTAAAGAATCATAACAGATTTATAAATTCTTTTACATATATTCCTATTATCTTAGTTCAAGAGTTTCATTCAGTTCAAGAGAAGAAAATAATTAACGGGCAGGCTATTAAAGATGTTTGAGTAGCTAGAGGTACATTTAAACCTCTTACGGAATTAGAAAATAATGCCTGGGAACTCAGCTTAGTTACTGCTGAAGATCCATGTGATGGTCAAGATGTACTTTCAGATACTTCCATCACTCCACTTTCAAAAGACCGAGCTCCTCTGACTTAATGAATTTTCTTATTCATTGGATATCACAGTAGAAATATCAATGAGGCAAAAGAAGCTGAATCTTGAAGTGTCCAGCACCTGTGACATTTTGATTAACTTTACTGTGATCTTTCTTCTGGTATTTCTAAATATAGCTAGAGAAGTAATTCATTCAAAGATGACTACCTGAAAACTAGTACTTAGTAGTAGTTAAGATCTATTCAAATACACTGGAATGGGTCATGTCTCTTGCTGCACTTTACAATAGTTAATAGTCTTCAAGTAAATTGGTATGGTTTTTATTTCCTCTGTGCTCTTTGGTTCTGTGTTATTTTCTTTCTTTGTGTCTATTACTAGTGTGCTGGTAAGTGCTTCAAACTTTTTGCAGTACCCTGGACAATAGATATGCCTTTTTAGCCACTCCAAGTAGTATAGACTTTTTACAATTGTAGTTCAAATATGATATAAAAAAATCCTGAGGAACTCTTAGTAAGGTTCAGAACTAAGGAAAGTAATGAGATACCTAGAGAAAGAAACTTGGAGCTTGTTTCTTGGTTTTGTTGGTTCTTTTTTCACTGGGGGACATGAAGTTCAGAAACAAGATTATCAAGGTGCTTGATTAGAAAGATAGCTACTTGTCAGTCTGGAAATTGAGCCAAAGGATGTAATGAAAGCTTAAAATTGCTCAGGACAGAGAAAATCCATTATTTTCTTAATAGCAAACATAGAGCTGATTAAATCTGCCAGACTGACAGTCCTGGAAATAAGTGTCCTCCATTAATCCCAGGTCCATTCTGAGCCAGAGCAGCCCGTCAGCCACTCCACAGCTAAGGCTTAACACCCTCAGTCCCACTTGTGATGTGGCAGGGTGTCAGCCCCACTGGTGTGCAACACATTCAGGACCTCTCTTATATCTTAGGCTGATGACAGTACCCTCATACAGACTCCTCTGAGCGAGAGGACAGGAGGCAGCTGATGGAGGTGGATGATTTCCATGTTGTAGTGGACTATCAGTGATATGCAGTTGTCCCGGTTTGAGGTAAAACCGGATCAATTTTGTGTTCTGTAACTTTGCATTTTAGTTAGGCCTTTTCTAACTCTCTGAAATTAACGGCATATTGTGGAGAAAACTGTTCCTTCTCAGAGTGATAAGACCAATGTTTGTGCTACATGCCAGGGAATGGTGTGCAGAGAGGCCCTTGCTTATACTTATTGATATAACAACCAAGGGCAGCCAATTTTCGTTATTTGCCCCTTAGAGGGTCGGAAACGGAAAAACGTAGAGGGGTCACATCTGTGGGGAGGAACGGACAGGAGAGGTGACCCAAACCTGACCAACAGGGTGTTCCATCCCATCTGCCCCATGCTCAGTATAAAAGATGCGGGATCAAAGGGTCAACTCTCTTCCTGCAATGGCCAACATCCGAAGAGGACCCTGTCTGTTCATCTGCCTTTGATCCCCATGTGTTCCTGACTCCAGAGCTGGAATCCTGCTCCTGTCCATCACCGAGTCCAGTCTGGGACTTCCCCTGCGCCGGCCGGTGACGGGACTGTCATCCTGGGAGCTTGATACGGTTTTGTATATGTGTTGTATCTATTTCATTATTTTCTTCTCTTTTATTTTAATATCATTTTTTGATTAAAGTAGTTTAGTTAATTCTAAACTTTTCAATCTCCTTATCTTTTCCTCTCCTCTTTTTTTTGGGGGGAGGGGGGGAAGGGCCATCTGTTGGTTCGGTTGCGGTGATTTCGGCTGAAACCACGACAGCAGTGTGCAGGAGGAGCTTGGGTCTGCCCATACCTCTGCCTTCAGCTCCTCCCTTCGGCATTTTTGTTTCCTGCTGGTGTTATGTACTCCTTTCTCCCCATGCATTGAGTAATAATTACCCAGTGCTTATTAGGGAACACCTAGCGTTATTGCAAATTTGTTATTGCAACGGAGGTGTGGCTGTGGCATCAACCCAAACTCTGGTTTCCTGGCTCTTAGGGTGTCAGCTCCATGCAGTGCAGCATCACAGCACTGTAATAGAAATGTTAGTGCATTGAACCAAAAGTGAAGCAACTGAGTAAGGACAGCTGTCTGACTTCCAGTCTGCTGTGTGAACGTGCCTTCTCACTTGCATCTAACTTGAGAAGTGTTACCCCTGGGTCTTGCATTGCAGGCTTATTTTCATTGTCACTGAGGCTTGAGCTGGCTATCGCCATAAAATACATCTGCAGAAGTGGCGCTACGTTTCTCCCCTAAAACAGAACCAAAGGCTGCAGTTTGAAAGATGAAAGCTTGTGTGACTCTAAAAGGCCTTGCTAGCACGCCTCATCCCTGAGCTTTCTCTCCTATCATTTTAGGTTTAAATTAATTGCTTTTAGAGAACTTGAGGCATAGTCCTATCAGATAAAGAAATGTGGTCAATGAAAGGTGAAAGACCATCTGGAGCTTAGATTGAATGATATTAAAAGACTGATTAATGGTATAGTGTCTAAAACTGAAGAAGAAAATCTCAAGCCAAGCCATTAGGCAAATGTAATCCATTACATGAACAGACATTCCAGCGCTTCAGGGAGATCTTTGTCTTTCTCCATCTAGCTCTTTTAATTTGTGTTTTGTCACTATCTATCTTCAGCTTAAAACTGTGTTGTTGTCCATTCCCAATATTATCCTCTTGTCTCCTTTATCTCCTTACGTAAACTTCAGTAACTGTCCCTCTTAGCTACTTTTGAACTGGTGTCGGGATTGAGGTACATGATCTAGCTTTAACTACTTACAGAGGGACACAAAGTGAAATAGCAGCCATTCAAACGAAAAAGGAAAGAAAAAAACAGCCCTGAAACTAAACAACTTAACAAGCAAATCTAAAATCCTACTGTCTCTATTGCTCCGGTAGGTGCCATTAATCTCTGAGCATTTTGGATTGTTTTCAGACAGTAGTCACAAGAATGGAAGAAAATTTCTAGTGGTTATGGGCTCTTAATTAACTATGCTACAGAAAAAAATAGCAGAACTGAGGGCATCATCAAGAAATTAACAATTGATGTGGCTGTTCTGCTCTGCTGTACTTGTTAATATTCATTAATGGCCATTTTCAAAACTATAAAACAGGACAAGTGGGAAAGAATGAAAACAAAGATGTGATAAAGCTGTAGAGGAAACTATGTAGTAGAAGAAAAGGGATAATGGTAGAATCAAAAAAGAAATGGAAGAAGGAAAAGAATAGAGCAACAAAGTGGAAAAGGTTTGTAACAGCATTAAATAGAGGGATAGAGAGAAAGAGAGATTTCTGTCTTTAAATAGAAGGAGAAAAACAAAATCAGTCATTGATAAATGCATTTATTTCTGTGGAATATTAGGACACTGAATGATGACTTTTGTAAGAGAATGCAGTTGTGGGATTCAGAACGAGGATGAATTCTCTCCATATAAATATTTGACTTTTTCATTGACAGGGAATTATTACATATTAACTATGCAACACAGTATTGAACCATGTATTTATATAAGTATTCCAGTTTAAATAAAAACTATAGTTTTTGTCAGCAGTGTAATTCAGCAATCTGTGTTACACCGGATATATTAAGCAGTGATTGGTTCAGTCTCCTGGCCAGATAATAACACTCCTACTTGTGTTAGAACCCATGACAGTCTTTTCAAGCTGAATATTCAGTAACACCTAGTTGAATCTCACTGTGCTCATTATTTTTTTTACCTACATTCAAATTATTAAATCCAATACTTCCTGCGCTTGTAGAAAGACTTCATCACAGAGTCTCTTACCTGCCACAGAACAGTTGGTAAATACACACAGGTCTAGTCTGCGATGATATTTACAGATTCAAATCTGGAAAAAGTAAAAAGTGCAGTTAACATGTATGTAAATAAATCAGGATCTAGACTCAAATCACTGAAATCAGGTGATGTATCATCATAAACAGAAGGAATGACATGTGTTTCTATACAAAGTCAAGCTTAATAATCTCTGATGGCTTGGCTTAAATAATACCTATACCTTGTGCAGGATCAGTTCACATTGGTGATTTTCAACAAAGAAGCATTCCTCTTGAGGAATTTTAATGATTTTTTTCTTTTTTTTTTAAAGGGAACTATACACTGAAGACCAAATCCTGTTTCCCTTAAAACCAGTGGAAGTTTTGTTTGCAACATCAGTGGGAACAGAATCAGACCAGGGAATGTATCTGTGTGGTTTTTGTCCCAGGTTTACAACAAGTCCATTTCTATTTCTATGTATGAGCGTAGGAGTTTAACTGTGTAGCTGCCATTGTGAGGAACAAGCTGGAAATCAAATCTCCTTTGGGATCTCCATTAGGTAAATTTAAAAACCCCAACACATAAAAGCAGTATGAGTTCAGTTTTTTTTATAAAACTACCTGAATTCACTTGCTTTTACCTTTGGCAGTATCTGCAGATTCTCTTTCCTATGCATTCTGTTAATTTCGACTGTTTTCCAAAGGCATTTAAAACACAGAGAAGCACGTGTCCCATTTGACTACTGTGATAGTAAATTTAGAATGTGTATTACAGAGTGATTGCCACCTACCTGTAATTGAACAGCATAAAAACAAATTCTAGTTTTAAAATTTGGTAAAAGTTATGTTTTGCCACATATATACACCTAAATCTACCCATATTTCTATCACACATTTAACAGTTACTGTATTTTTTATTTATTTAGCTGTGAACTTGTAAAGAAATATTCCTGCAAGATAATAATACAATATGTACAACACATTCTAGAATATGCATTCACTTAAGGCTATTGATATTTTAAGTAAATTCATACATTTTCCTAACAGTCTGGATGAAATCTTGAATGTCCTAGCATATAAAACTTAGATAAGTCTGTATGTTTCCATTTGCAATAAAGATGTGGGAATTCTTGAAGATCTGGTGAAAATGAAGTGTAATGGTACTGGACAATGAAGTGGTCATAGAATCTTAGGTTTCTTATGTTTCAGATGACAATGAGGAGAGAAGACAACATCCTCTGAATGTGGATTTCTCTCCAGTCAACAACATTCTAGAAAAAATATCTATACTATTTTTTCTTTCTAGTGGTCTTCCTGTAGCCATTTTTTCTGCATTGCTTTTCTACAATGTATAATTCTTTGCTGCATATCTCATCAGCACATTTCCCCTAACTTTCTTGTGTTAACACCACAACAATCTCAGATACTTATAAAAATTCAGTTTTCATTAACTGTGGTATAATGTATAAGATATGCTACTTCTGCAATAGGTTATTAATATTATTTGGGAAAAACTACAGAAAAAATGTTCACATTATTTGATCAGCAGGATCACTGAAAAGCATTCTGATGTTAGTTTCTGTACTGGAAGCAAAATACTGAATGCACTTACATTTCAATAAAATTCTCTATTTATCTTAAGAATTTTAAAGGAAAATCATAGAATCATGAAATGGTTTTGATTGGAAGGGACCTTAAAGTTCCAACTCCCCTGCCATGGGCAGGGGCACCCTTTACTAGACCAAGTTGCCCAAAATGTGCTCGCATGATCAAATATCATCATCATTACCAAAGCAGCACAAAAATTTACAATTGCAAAATTTATTTGGTAGCCTGATATCATAGAATCATAGAATGGTCTGGGCAGAAGGGACCTCCAAAGGTCATCTAGTCCAACCCCCCCGCAGTCAGCAGGGACACCCCCAACTAGACCAGGTTGCCCAGGGCCTCGTCGAGCCTCTCCTTGAATATCTCCAGGGATGGGGCCTCAACCACCTCCCTGGGCAACCTGTTCCAGTGCTCCACCACCCTCATAGTAAAGAACTTATTCCTAATATCCAATCTAAACCTGCTCTTCTCCAGCTTAAAATATCAGCAATACTGCAGGATAAAAGGTGGCCAGTTAAGTAGTTTCACCGATCTTTTCTTCTTCTAGGAGGTCAGGATTTTTCAAATATTCTCTGTTTCCCATCTCATGTCTTTTAAAATCTTTCCTTCTCTGTGACTCTCTCTGACAGAAAATGAAGAAATGTGACAGAATTAATCCATTCATGAGTCATATGTGACAGACGAGAACTAAAGCTAAGAATAAATTATAATAATTATATAAACTTTGCATCCTTAGAAGCCAAGACAATTACCATGCAGAATGTAGTAACCTTCTGCCAAGACAATTAACATGCAAAATCATGGTCATTAAGGCCAACACCAAGGGCAGATCTATTGGAGAAATGGATTCTTGCTTGCAGTGTTAAAATATGAAGGTGAAACAAGAAAACAGGCATATTTTTTCTCTTTTTTTTTTTTTTTTTTTTTTTTGAGA